>NW_024348082.1:862562-1239679 GCF_902729225.1 Pteropus medius | reverse complement strand
GGCACAGATGGGTATGGTTCTACTTTTATCACACACCCAATGTTCTCTAAATTCAATTCTAGACCCTATCCAATTGGATAGGATGCTACTTCTTAAGAACTGATAAAGAAATTTTTTGTAATCACGTAGGTCAGGAGGCAGATTCTAATGTGGGTCAACTTTTTAACCTGTTCTTTTCCTTATTGGGGAGGAATCTCTTTTCTCCTGTTTCCACATAGAAAAAACTCCATTAAAATTAAACTCCCAGTTTCTCTCTCTCTCCTCTCCCGATTTATTATTCTTCATGGGGGAAAAAAATTACTTCTTTAACTGCTCAGTTGTGAAATGGAACTGAATATCTTTAGTTCTGCTTCTCTCTCTCTCTCTCTTTCTCTCTCTCTCTCAGTTGAAAGCCATATGCTTATCGCAAGCATGCATTCTTATCTGTTCTTAGCTATGCAGGAAACGTAAAAGAGCTGGCTCTTTTGCTGAGGAGGAAACTTTGAAATTCTGGGAGGCTAATCTCAATTCAAGAGTGTTAGCAAGTCCTCCAGCCAGACCTAAACCTCATCCTCCAAAATCAATCTTTTCAATATAGCCTGACTTCAGCATGTATATCTCAACTGATTCCCAACTCAGATGGGGACCCCCCTTATAACACCTAAATTGCCTTCCAAATCCATTTTCAGCTTATATCAGCTGTCTTAAACTAACTCTCATCTGAAAATACACCAGCAGTTATTTGTTTTTACATGGTAATCTAATCCATGTACAAAAAGGGAATAATGACTGAAGAAAAGAAATGGCATTTCTGTGATTCCAAAGCAATCTCCAACTAAACAAAAGTAAAACCAAAGCTGTCTCAAAAGAAAATGGAGCAGTAAGGCTTCTCATTCTGCTCAACTTGAAGCACTGTTTAGAGGCAATGAAGTCCACCTTTAATTACCATATTTAGGAGCAATGCTTTCCACTGTCCAGGCATTCAGTCATTAAGAGTAACAGCTTCTTACTTTTTACCCTATCTGTGCAGACCATATTATCTTTTACTAAACATATTTTATTAATTGTCTAATAGTTTTTATCTAAATAAATGTATTTACAACTGTAAATATTAATCGCCTACCCTATATAGTTTTCCCCTTCTTCTATACTTATAGGACCCCTATTATTTTTGAAAGTGGTAATATGCCCTGCTTTTAAAAAAAAAAAAAAAAATCCAGCCTCATTCACACATAAAGGTAGCCAGTGAAATGCAAGCAAGAGTCATTAGTTGGGTCTTCTGGGTAAGTTCTTTAAAGAGGGAGTATTTAGCAAGGACTATTCTTTTGCCCTGTTTCTTTCTCCTCCCTGTGACTTAGACTATAGACATACAGTTAACCAAAGTGACCGTGAAGAGATCTTGAGGATGAAAACCAGGTATTAAGGACAGCAGTGCAGAACGATGGAAAAATGCGTGGATCTCTTGAGACCACGTAGCTGCCACACCAGCCCTGGAATACTTCCTCTGGACTTAGAGGATAGGAAAAGAAGTCCCTACTTTATTTTGTTATTTATTGCTATGTCCATTGTTATGTGGGTTTTCTTTATATGTAGCAGAACGTAGTTTTAACTTATACTTTATGTGGTGTTTAATGTGTTAACTTTATACATTTTTCAGTTATTAGAATAATATGTTAACGTACTTATTACTAAATGACCTAAAGTCATCTTGCTTACTACTACTGATATGCATATGCAACACTCTAGGGAAACTGTCTAATTATCCACAGAACTTATAAAAATGACTCACCTTTCCCTTTGTTTTGCTCCTTTTCTAAAAAGAGAGCCAAAAAAAAAAAAAAAAAAAAGACAATGCTACCTGAAAGTAAACTCAGCAAATTTGCAAAGATCTTTTTAGGAAAAAAAGATACTTGGAAAATATTTCAGTTTAAATAATCAAGATTTACCTATATACCTGCACAAAATACACTGCAAATAATGCTGACAGGTTCTTTTTCCTTTAAGGTAGTATAAAGTTAACAGAATTTCATAACGTGATTATATGAAGGTATAACGGCAAACAAAATAATTCTGCATATTAACTCTCTCTAGCAGAAACGACATATAGCATCTAACGAAGATACTTACATTTGAAGGTTTAAGTTTGTTAATGATTGTTGTTTTGCCACTATTATCCAGCCCAAGGCACAAAACATGAACCTCCTTCTTCTTCAAGCCAAGCAAGCCTGAAAGTCTGTCTAGCAATCCCATAATGTGATTCAAATATTTACAAACCAGCTGCAAGTCAGAAAAAAAAGAAAGCTATATTACCCACAGGCACCATAAGAATGGGAAATATGAAAGCATGTATATCAAAAAATTTAATAATATAAAGACACAATGATGTGAAAACCATGTCAACATAGCTTTGCATTTAGTAAACACAGTATAAGCTGATTACCAGAAAGGAGCCTTAAATGAAATGCAGATTGGCAGCTTATAACCCCTGGCAACAAAGAATAATGCCCTTGAAATAACTGTACATATCTCACTGTAATTTTATAAATTTAAGAAGAAAATGTGGTTAAACTTAGTATCATGTGGAGTCTGTTGTTTGTGATACTTGAAAATATCTGCAGCCTCTTCTGGAAATCTGGAACAATGTATGGGTAATGGGGTTTATATAGAACCTAAGGCTGAAGTTTAGAAAGTAGAAGGCAGATCAGAAAAAGAGAGAAAAACTGTGAGATTTTTGTTATATCATTTGAGCCACTGGTTAAATCTTTTTCTGAAGCTAGCCCCATTGTTGTATTTTGCAATAATAAATATTAAATGCACTGTTTTTGTGTTTGCATGATTAAATTCAGTTTAGTTGCATTTTCTATCCATAGGAATACAGAATTCCAATACATTTATCTTAATTTTTTCTTAGTCCTTACATATATGCTTCTTAAGTCACTACAAATTCATTTGGGGAGAAGGTGATGTGCAAAATATACACACACGCAATTTCATTACACCTTAATATTTTTCTTAAACTGTAATTTATCTGAATAACCTGTTAAATATTATTTTAAAACAATCTTAGTACCTAGTAAAAAATAAGTAAATATCAACCTTAGATTTTAATCTCGTTTTTTCAAATATTGTAAAAGTTTGTTAACTCATGCCTGAAGAGTTCATTTGTTTGTTCATCAATTCTTTCGTTAGAAAAAAATTCTTCCAATGCAAACTTAAAAAAAAATGTCATCAGCAATCCATATAGAAGTATTCTGAAGTCATAAAATTGCCAATGACATATTTATTGTTTGCTATGTGATAACTTTACGGCTAGTCATATCTTTCCAAGGTACTGTCAAATTTAGAAGTCACGTTTCCAAATGAAACTTTCCAAAGGTGTTCCCTTTGGGTCCATTACCTACCAAAATATTATGTGGTGGGAGAAGATACCACTTTAACAGCCCTCAACTGCTGCAAGGACTGCTACAGCAGTAACTACAATAAACCTGTTCCAAATATTGCTTATCACTCCTTGGACCATCATTTTCAAAGTTCTCTAAATATTAACTTCATTTATTTGATTTATTCTCATCACCATCTAAAGTTCCAGAACCTTGTCTTCTTACGGATCTTTCAGTATTTTTTTTATCTCGCACCATCCTAGACAAGGCCATACCTTGAAGGATGTGAGGCTGCAGCAACTTAAACAATAAGAGGCTTCCAAGACAACTGCATCTGAAAGAAGGATGCATTGTAAATTTTGCTTTATGGATAGAAGTTTCAAAACTGAATTCTAATGATGTGCAGGAAAAAAAAAAAGGTGCAGTGACCATCCAAGCATGGGGCCTATAACAGAGCCACAGTTGTCTTACCCAAGGAATAGGTTTGATGTCAGGTGTACTCCATTGGACCCACTTGAATCAACTTTTCTCATTATTTGGAGATTCAAATATCACTCATAATCCATTCCTTTATAGCTAGGCTTAAGGATATGCACTTGTAGAATCTAATGTAGCCTTCTGATATTATAAAACAATCCACATAATTTTAATTCAAAGTAAATTTTACTTTCTTATTTACTGTACTAAACATAATATAAAGACTTACATATAGTTTTCCATTTTCCATACAATTTTGAACAGATTTTAAAACCATGACCATTTCTCACATCATCCCCCTCTGGCAATCTATTATAAAACATCAATTGTCAAAAGCTTGATACTTAAATATTCATTTTCATAGAAACTTGGACTGTGATTTTCTATTCCTTTTTCATGGATTATCGAACACTCGATGCTTGTTGCTGAAATATTCTGGGACATATAATTTAAAAGAGAAGTCGGTTCTAAAAGATGTAAATATATTTATTGAAATTGCTTTATAAACAACTATCATACAGCCTTACATATGCTTCTATTTCTTAGTAATTACACACTTCCATAAGTTTACCTTTGCATGCATGGAAGAAGGAAATAGATAATTCAAGACATTCAATGTTTATTTATCATGTCCTAAGTGAACAGTGGGAGATACAATTAAAGTTTTCTGTAGCTTCCTACTCCTTTGGCCATTATTCTCAACACTAGTTGCACAATGAAATGAACGATTGGTTTAGTAGTTCTGAAGACGGGTTCAGGGCATCTGCATTGTAAAAACCTCCACAGTGTTTCTGATGTACAGTCACTACTGGCTTTCAGAATAAAGTCCAAACTTACACGTAGCTTTAAGGTTGTTTACAATCTGGCGCCAATCTACCTTTCTAGTTTGTCTTATTGTTTCTACTCTTTGCATACCAGCCAATCAAATTCTCTTGGCTGTTATGTGAGAAACTGCTTTCTAAAGGATTACTTATTACCAGAAAAGTCCTGAAGAATTGGGATGTCATTTACAGTTAAGAACTTGGAAGGTAAGTTGCAGAGATAGGGTTGGGCAGAGAAAATAACGTAAACTTTAAAAATATTTCTAGAGTGAATTATAGCATATTTTTACTACTCCAAATAAACATTTTTATTCGGCTTTCAGTTTTTGATAATGAAATTTCAATCACACTGCCTACATACCAAATAAAACCACCCAAATTGGGTAGCGTTAAATTTAAAACCAGCGTTAAAATCAACCAACCAACCAACCAATTTGGTTAAGCCAATTCAATGAGTTTTCTGGGGTTTCTAGTACTCACCGCATAAGCCTACCTCTCCTTTTCCACTTCTCACACATTAGAAACTACACAGTGAAAAATATGGAAAAGAGCAAAGAGCAATTCTGGGGGCAACGGGGGAGAGTGAGGGCGCCTCTGCTACAAAAATTGTAAGTGGGAAAATACCTGGTCTTTGAGGTTAGCTGTGCGGGCCCAGAAGCTGGTGAGGAATAGGACTGAACGCACTCGCTCGTATCCGTCTCTGGGATAGAAACCTGGTGCAGGCGTCTCTCAGCTTTCCTCTCTACACCTCGAGAGGAAGGATCACTGGTCCTGAACAAAAGCAGAGTCCACAAGTTGGGTGAACAGATAGCCTCTGCCTCAGCCAGAGCATCAGTAACTGGGCAGGGACTTGGGCGCGCGGCGTTGCCCTGGCAACCGGAGGTTCTTCCGGTCCCGAAGCCACGCTTCCTCCGAGGTCATAGCTATCCAGCCGCCGTACCCTTGCTTATCGGATTGAAGAGCCCCCGAAAATGCCAGAGGCACACGAAGGAGTACTAAAGAAGCTGTGAGCACGGGTGGCGTGGCGAACAGCCGCCTTCCCGCAGGGAGTCGCTCAGCCCACGGAGGAGCATGATGGGACTTGTAGGCGTGCGCACAGCCTGCTGGGAACCCTTTGGCGTCCGCCCTTGTTGAGGCGTGTTTCTCGGCTGTAGTCCTCCCCAGCCTCTCTGGAATTTCAGCTCCTAGGGGCTGGACTTCTGGGTGGAGCCCAGAGCGCTGAGGAGTGTTTGCATCGTTGCGGAGTATGGGCGCAGCGTGGTGGCAACGACTGTGGGACACGACCGTGCCCGCTGGGGCGAGATGTGCGCCAGAGTTGCTCCGCCGCACATCACTCTGACTCTCTTCTGGGCTCTAATAGGCTTCAGACCTTGGAGTCCTGGCTAAGTAAAGCTGTTAATGTAGTTAGGGAGATAAGATAATTTGAAAGGCGCTGTTCGGCAAAAAGCATGAGCCTTGTATCCTGGCTCCTCAGCTGTCTCATCTCCCGAAGAGATTTCCATGAGTCATAATCTCTGATTAGATGACAGTCGCCAAAATCAAATCGGCATGTGGTCAGAAAAGAAATTAATAGTTTGAATGCTTGAAGTTAGCCACCTTCTTAAACTGCTCTGGGATTTTATATTAACAAATGATCCTCCAATTGAAAATGTTTTGTGTACACGTTTTCTCCACATTATTGTTAGAATTTTTTCCAACGGAGAGACTACAGATGCAATAATTTTAGATATCTAGGCCTTTTTTTGATCAACCTTTAAACTGCCTAACCCCACCAACTTCACCCCGCAATGAATAGTGTTCATGATTTAACCGTTCTTCAGATTTAACCGTTCTCTCATTTACTTTCTTTACCTTGAGTATAGGATTTATGCCCCCTCCAACTACCAAGTGTTATGTTTACTACCCTATCTTGTTCTTTAGCCTAGTAATTAATTTAGTCTATTAAATAAGGGTGAAAAAAAGACTAGAAGGAATTATATAAAAGTAATGATGAAATGAAAGATTGTATGTGTATGATTATGGGGTGCTTTTGCTTTTGTTACTTTTCCAAATTTTCAAATGTTATGTTATTTTTACAATGAAAAAAAATGTGGTTCGGAGCTAGTGACTTGAAAAGCAAACGCTAACAAAAAACTCTCTAGTTGCAACTCCAAAATAACTGACTTATACATCTTCTTAATAATGGATTATGGAAATAGATTCTTACTGTGTGGCCTTAGGTCAGTTAGCCCTCCATAATGCTTCAGCTTTCTCACCTTCAAAAAGACACTACCTCATCTGGTGGTTTTGAGGAATAGATAATAGAAGTATAAATGTTGGGCATATAGTAGGTGTTCAATAAATAATTTCTTGTCTTCTTTTGTACTGAAATTTTTGTAATACGAATAAGATTTTTAAATATGATTGTTTTAAAATATGAATGCATTTACAGGGAGCTGTTGACTGCTTTTCTGTGTGTCTGGGCATTGTGACTCACTTTGATAAGAGACGGAAGCAAATTTAAAGCTATAATTTGACTTTTTTCTTAGAGGTAGGCAAAATTTTTATGTTTCAGAAAATTTTAGTGGACAGACTTGATTTTTCCTGATTGGAGCTGGTAATTTTCTGCTTGGTTAGTACAAAACATTTGGTGAAAAATGAAAATATAATGGAAACATTGGATATTTAACTTTTCAGTACATTTAGGCAGATGTAATGCTTTTACTGAAAAAAAAAATTAGCTAAGAAAATAGTTATCTTAGTGTAGTTGATGTGATGGCTTATAATTACTAGAGATGAGTAGTGATTATAAAACTCACAATCTACTCAATAACCTAGGAAATGCCAGTTTTGAATATACCAACCTTAGGAAAAGTAAATATTTCTTATGGTTGAATCTGCTGTTTTGGTGCTTTGACAACTGAAAGATCTCTCGGGTACATTCAAGGCTCAGCATAAAAACTGTTCCACTTGATTTAAGAAGTTTGGCTCTCTTCATTTTACAATGAAAATAAGAGGCTTTAAAATGGTATGTGATTTTCTGAAAGCTACTTAAGATACCTGTGTAAGGGAAGAAAATTTCAGGTACTTTATTACCAGTTTTAATTTCATACTGGCTTTTGGAACTGTAGTAAAAGAAGTGAAATGATAAATATAGCAGTATTCTGATAAATTCAGATTACTTTTTATATATTTTCTTACCAGAAACTTTTAAAATAATATAGGAAATCTCAAGTTTATTGGATGTTTTTGGAATAAACGTGGATGGTCTAAAGTTATTTGAGCAGTTGGACGTAGTGTGTATCATTTGGTCATCTGCAGTTTGTATACAGTAGTATCTTGGCAATGAACAATTTACTTGAATCTCACAAAATATTTTGCTCATATAAAATCTTTTTTGTATGTAATCTGAAAAATTACAGCTATGATTTTGTATCCAGAATTACTAATGTATCTAAAAGTATCTAGACTAAAAATTAATATTAAATTTGCATCAATACAATACAAAAAAGTCACTAATTCAACCACCAGAACTGTAACTTTTATTTGCTAATAGATATTTTAATAAACAGGCTTACTTCATTTGTAAGACCCTGATAATGCCTCTTAGGAAATCATAGAAAAATAAAATACAATAATTAATAATTTGTACTTTGTACAAAAATCTTATGTTGCTCAGCAAGTAGTTTTGCTAAACATCATATTCTTTAGCAAATAGAGAGATGATATATATAATGCAATACACCACAATCCCTCATTGAAAACTGAGCATTCTATAACACTATTAATTTGTAAGCATGCCAGCACATGAAAATTTACGTGGAACATCATAATATTACAGTAGATTTTTATAGGATGAAAACAATACCACCTTCAAGTAAGTCTGGACTACTTGACTTATAGTAAAATACATAATAGGTAGGATTGTAGTTCTAGTGTTAACACCCTTTTACTGTGTTTCTCTCTCTACCATATTGTGATACAACCAGAAAAGAGAACATAGGCTGTGTAAGGAACCTGCGTGGAAGGCATAAATAGAAGCTCTAAATGGTGTAAGATTAAAGAAAAAAATTATACAGTGCTGTACTTCTTTATTCTTAAAACAGATCTTTCCCCCTCTTTGTAAGAGTAGATGGGTACAGTGCTAAATCCATAATTAATGATAAATAACTTTATGACAGGTTACAAAGACATTTTAAAAATCATATTCATTCACTTATAGGAAGGGAAAAGGTTTTCAGCTGCAGTTTTTTATTAGTCATATATTGCTCTATGAGGGATTAAATGCCTCAACCCAGACAGATGTTATATAGGTATTTTGTATAAATGTACTATTTAGTATTAAATTAGTAAATTTTTTTCGGATTTGTGCTGTAGAGATTTTTATAAGTATTTTGAATACAATGCAGATGTCAACATCTACCGTTTAATATTTGACATGACTATTTAAATATTTAATCAAATACATATTTATATGTACATATATATCTATATTTTCGGCCTTGTTAAAACAAAAAAATTGGAGAGCAATCTTATTCCATTGTTCACAATCTAATTTTACAATAAATCCAAAGAATAAGTATGCACCTATAAATTCCAACACATTAAATTACATACAGCCTATCGATAAATAAACTCCAAGCACAGTGGAAAGATCACACATCTTTCCTATAGGATAGGGAGGGCACAATAAACAGAAAAACCATATCACCCATTTGTTTTTCCTAAATGACATGGTATTGAAGTTTTTCATTTGAAAATGAAGTAAATGTATTGTTTTAATAAATGATTAGAGCCTAATTGTCTTCTTTTTAATTTAAATTAAATGAGTTAAAACTCTCCAAAATCGTGTTTTGAGAAACTGACAGTTTGAGTATACAGTACACATCTTCTGGGATTAAACTAATTTTAATTTTCATAAGCTTTGAATTAGAATAGCTGAAAAGTATTTGTCTTTTACTCTGTAATAGACAAAAATAAATAAAACATGAGAAATATCTATGGCATTGAGAAGTCCTCATTTCATTTCTACGTTATGGACAAGAAAACTTATCAGAGTCCTTGGAAAGCACAGAATTCAGTCTCAGGTCTTCCAAATAAGATATCTCAAAATATTTAGTAGAAATGGCATTAAAATATTTTATACAATAGATCTTTTTTCTATGATGTATTACATATACACAAATATTCACTGATAATGTTTATGTATATATATATGTATGTATGTATATATATGTGTGTGTATGTGTATATATATACTTCCCCCCTTTCCAACTACTTACATCCCTCTACTCCAACCTATACTCCCTTCCTACCTATTCCCCTTATTGACGTATCTCCCCTTGGCAGAATAAAACTACTCACATAGTAACATCCTTACCTCTGGACCACAAATCTACCAAACTATTTGCATATTATGCACTCTGCCTTCCCTTCAACTGCAGTTCTATGCATCTTCTATCAGAAACTAAACTCCCCACTTATGCTATAAATTCTAACCCTTCTACCTCTCAAGGCCTTTTTATATTCTCTCTTGCATAATTACTTTTCTCCTTTCTACCAGATCATTCTCGTTAGTATATAAATATGCTCTGTCTTCCTTTCTCTAAAAACACACACATGAAAGCCAAAATATCTCTTGACCCCACATCTCTCTCCAGCTACTTTACAATAAAACTTCTTGAAAGAGTTGTTTATAAATACTCCACCTTCTTTTTGAAAATATCTTATTAATCACTTCAGTTAGGCTTTGGCTTCACTGCTTCATAGAGACAGAGTTTCTCAAGGTCAAATAACTTCCATGTTGCCAAATGCAATGGCCATTTCTTTGTTCTAATCTTGAATTCTTAAAAGCATTTAATCCAGATCACCAATTGCATTTCTTTTTTCTCTACCTTATCTTATACTTTTCAGTGTCCTGTTGGGCTGTTTAACTTCTAAACATTGGAATGCCCTGGACCTCAATCGAGGCCTACTTCTCTATCTTACAGTCTTTTCCTAGGTTATTTCAAAACTTGAAATACCATGTATATACTGATGACTTCCAAATAATTGATGTCTAGCCCTGATTGCTCTTTGAAACTCTCATTTATAACTCTCTACTTGTTATTTCCATCTGAATATCTAACAGGATCTTAGCCTGTACATGGCTAAAGCCAAACTCTTGATTTTTCCCTCCAAATCCACTTCTCCTGCACCACTATTGACTCAATTTCTTATTCTCCAAATGTAGAACTTATCTTTGATTTTTCTCTTCTTCATTCCTTATATCCAATTCATTACTAGTAAGACCTGTCTTCAAATATACCCCACATCCATCTACTTCCCTCAATCCTCTTTGAACCGCCCATTTTATTTTTTTGCTTGAACTATTACAGTAGTCTCATAAATATTCTTTGACCCCCTTTCATTTTTGCTTCAGTTGGCTCATCTACTGTGTACCAAGTGCACTGTTCTCTCTACCCTCTAAACTCCCACACATGAAACTATTCCCTTTGCCTGCAATGCTCTTCCCCCAGATCTTCCCATGACTGGTTTCCTTCACACTTTTCAGATACCAGTGTAAGTGTCACATCCTAGAGATTTTTCTTACCACTTAATATAAAGAAGCCACAGTCATGCTATATAATTTTATTAATTTAATTGTCAGCATAACATGTATCACTTTCTTTACTGTGTGTCTTTACCATTAGAAGGTTAATTCCATGAGACAGCTTTTGCTTGTCTTGGTCACCCTGTATTTTCAGCGTTTAAAACAGGTCACTGATACATAATATTGTTCAATAAACAATAGTTAATGAATGAATGGACTTATGGATAAATATATATTTTTAAAAATTGGTATATATGTATGTATACTATTTTTAAAATTTAGGAATTATACAATTTTGAACCAGCAAACAGACATGACTTTAACTTCTGTTTGTTTGTTATATCTCTTCCCCATAATATAAAGAGCTTTTACTGGACAAATCATGATCTTTTGCTGTTGTTCTTTACATTAGACAATAGATGCCTAACTATTTCATTTAATAGTAGAGTGATCAAGATTGTACAGTGGGAAAGGTAATGTTTTGCTTCCTCAAAGGGATTGTTGGAGACTCTGAAGAAAATTGCAGCTTATACAAAAGTGGGATGGCTTTAAACTTTTGTTTGAAGTATCTCATTTCATGAAATTTAAAAAACTGAATAAAGTGTAAGTAGTGAAAAGTAACTATAAAAATATATGCTTAATATTTTGAATTCACAAAATTCAATGGAGGATTTCTTTTTGTAATTCTTTTCATGCAAAAGTATAGAAGTTTGCTTTCTCCAGCAGACTTTATGGGATATCTGACCACTAGACGATAAAATAAGAGTAATTTCAAAAATAATAACTTCTAGCCACTATGCTATGGTATTTGGCTTCAAATTCTTTGAGGATTAGAAAGTTACAAGCATTATGAGGCTGAATGGAAATATAAAAAATAAAGCAGCTCTTTAAAAAAGCACAATTGAAAAGAGAAGGCAAACTCTTTGAAAGAATATAAACATTTAGAGGTCATATGATATAATGAAATTAATATGTAGATACCATATTTTAAACATTTATGTGTTTAAATGTGTAAAATTTATGTAATTGCATAAAAGCATAAATTGATTCTGAAAGACTACCCTTTCAACTCAATTATTTTTTATTTGCACCTTATCTATATTTACTGTCAAATTTAATAAAGCAGAAGAAAAACTCAGTTATTAATGGGAGTAGTTCATTAATATGTGTAAAGTGCTTTGACAGTCCAATATTCAATGTGTTCTTTTTAGCAAATTCTTTGGTTATATAGGCCTTAGGAATAAAAAGAATTAGTAGTATGGAAATTTAATAATTGTGATCATTTGATCTATTAATACAATTAAAAAAATAAATTTCTATTTTGGATATTTTGGTAAGATTCCTTTCTAATTTTATGCATTGATATGTATTTTAACAAATATTAGTGGACTTACTTGTATTAGAGATTCCCACCCTCAAAATGCATTTTAGTTTCAAGATTACCAGTAATAGTAACATGACATAATTTGCAACCACTCTTCTAGTACTGTTTTTGTTTTTTATGAGGTAATTATTAATTTTTACACAAACTCCTCTTTGTATTACCTTTTTGTCTTTTCCTCAATTTTAATGGAACTTGGTCTGTTTCCATGTTCTGCATTCATGCTCTGCCTCTGAATTTTAAAAAGTGATGTTATTATATAAAATATAACATAACTTTTTAGGAAACAGAGTTTGCACTGTATACAAAATGAAACCCAAGTATAGTTTGTGAAGAGTGTCCAAAGACATTTATATCCTATATTTATTCAAATTTTCAATGACACACTCTAAGAGTGTGATTAACAAAATGATTAATAATGTATCAGAAATGAAGCACATATAGTAATATTTAAAATCAAGAGTTACTCATATTTATAGTGTTAGGATTGTTCAGGTTTTGTATCTCTCCCCCACCTTCCAAAAAAAGCTCCCATTTCACATTTGATTTTTTCTCTTCAAGGCATAAAAAACAAAATTAAATCAAAATTTTACATCTGTAAGAAGAAATGATATTTTTGCATAGTATATATATTATTACAATTTTCATTGAATACGTACATATGGCATTAGAAGAAACATCACATTAAAGCAAATTAAAAACTTCAATGACAAACATTTATGCACATTAAAACTTATTTTCCAAGCAGTGCAGAAAATTTTAAAAGCCCTAATCATTATTTATTATATCGTCAGTGAAGCTCAGTATTGCTTAAAGATACTTTTAAAGATATAGCTTTAGATAAAGTACCAATGGATTTTCAAACAAGTTAGATTTAACATTGCTCATATCAGTTGACCAGGAACATAGCTCGCTCATTTGCAAGTTTGTTAGCAAATTGAGTGGCCATTGATTTTGTTGTAGAACTTCTAAAGACCACAGTTTTAAGCAGATTTACTTTCAAAGACAAAAATAATATGTGGCAATAAATAAAACGTGTACAATCAAGGAAACACATTACAACTTTAATGACGATATTACTGGGTAAATAATTTGAAAGAGCAAAGTTACTACTTTGTATGAATAATTAGCAAATAGAGTTAATTCTGGCTTCTCTCTGAGCAAAGATGTAGTTAAATGAAAATTTTAAAAAATCCATTTCTATCTAAATGTGTACATTTTATTCTACAAATTACTAAATGCAGAAAAGAGACTTTAAATTTATTATAAAAGCAATAGAAGAGGACATTTTAAATTAGGTAAAAATTTTGAAAGTGTATCGTTTACTCATCTTTTTAATTTAGCACTATTCATTTCATCTATCATGATTTCAAAAAGTTAAATGACATTTGGTCTTTCTAGAACAGTTGCAAATTAAGATTATTCTAAGAATGATGATCTATAAATGTGCATGGAAATGTTCACATCAATGTTGCTTGTCAGGGAAACTTACATTTAACTCATGAAAACAAGGACATCTATCTTCAAAGTTGATAGTGCTTAAATATAAAATTTGAGTTAGATATATGAAAAATGAATGTTCTCGTGTTTTTGGAATTTTCTTTATAATAACATTATTTTGGAATAAAGATAGTCTCCCTTCAATGAAGGCTAATAAGGTGGAGGACCTGATGCTAACAAGAATCCTGAAATAGGGTTGTCCTCCCTTTATTATTTTGTAGAACACTTTAAAGCGATATCTCAGTTCTTCTGCTTTATTATTTGAGCTGATAACTTATTATCTTAACCAAAAGTGAGTTTAACCAAAAGTGAGTTATTATGGCAAATTAAAGGTAGCCAGAGGTTACAAATAATGGAGAAACATGAATAAGGACAGAACTTTACTTGAGAGATTTTCACTAATTCTGATACTTTTCTAATTTACAAGTCCCAGGAAATAGTGTTGTTAATCTGTACTTTATTTTCTAATCGAAACTAGAAACCACATCTTTATATTACATTTAAGAGCTATCTGTCAGATAATTTTTCTTTAATGCCTTTGCTTTTAAGGATGAATTAGGTATGTCTAAAGGTAGTGGAATTCTTCTTTGAGAGTTTTCTCTTTAAATGAAACAAATAAAAAGTTCTCTTAATTAAAAATTCCCTTAGAGATTTAATAGTCTGATTAACTAGTGTAGAAATTCAAGCAACAACACTTTCCTTTGTTATGTTTAGAAAGAACATCGCTTTCAATGGAAAAGTGCAAAAACATTATAAAATGCAGGTGACTTGGTATCATTAAGAGATACATGAAACTTTGTATTTGCTATATTCTTTTTTAAAAGATGAAGTTTATTCTGTTACTAGTGCTTTGCTACTCTTACTTAGTAATTAAAATTCTTTTAATATTTTTCTTTCATTTCTAAATTCAGTAATTTTGAATTGACATATAAGTGAAAGGTAGACTTTCAAATCTAGTCTTAAAATCCTAAATAAGCAAATACAACTAAACAAAAACACTCTTTTGAATTATGAGCAAAAAACCCAAGTCTTTCAATTAAGATGTAAATATCCTTTTAAATACATTTTATATAAATCTATCAATAATTTGAAATTTGAATCTAATTATTAGAAGAAAGAGAATTAGTTTAAAGTACATTTTGATGACCTGTATCTTCTGGATCTTTTGACCTTTTTTCCCAGAAAACATGTATATCATGTGACGTCCCCTTATAACATTAAAACACATATATTTTTTTTATCCCAAGACATCTTTGAAATACCTAATACTTGTTTTTTTAAGGGAACGGTAAGAGAAAAATGGGGTATTTACTTTTCTGCAATAAAGATTCTCATTTTCCTTTATTTCACTGGATAATATGTTAGATCTAGTCATGAGTAATCATCTCTTTTCCTCGATAATGTACCATATTTGAAAGAATTTTATGTAACCACATAGGTTCATACTTATTACATTCAGAACAGTGAATTGGCTTGGGCAAGAGATTGCTCTGGAATTGTTAGTGAAAAACTGGCTGATGTTTTCTAATTGAAAGGAACTTTGAGATAGTGAGTCTGCACATAAACTGAAAATTTTGCCACTGGGCAATAAAAATCTGTGAGTCTTGAGGAGGATCAACTGTTAACAAGAGAGATTGTCAGAGCATCCAGCAAGCCTGCTCCCATTCTGCCAGAAGTGTGAGTATTCTATGAGAATCGGAGGTCCAAATTATTTCTTTCTAGAGGGATTGCAAGGCCAACTCAGACTGGACAGAGGTTTATTTATTTATTTATTTTTCCATGGAAAGAGAAAATCCTTAGTGACGTGGCAATCATAGCAAACATAGCAAATTGGCTTTAGCCTCCAAATTTTAAGCTTTCAAGTTACCTGAAAGTAAGAACAGTACAGCCAAACTCATCTTTGCCATAATATTTTATGTATGTGGGAGACACCTCTTAGACATTTATTAAATTGAATTAAATAAAGTTTACATTGCCTTTATGAAGCATTATAAAATTGAAATTTTGTTGAAAATGTTGATCATAAAAACCAAAAGTTAGCTGACTTTAATGCCTTGTGTCCTAATGGAAGAATATCACCAATTTGACCCTGTAAACTCCATTACCTTTTGAAGTCTTCATATAAAAGCATTAAAATATTTTTGCATTGAACATGAAGCAAAATAAGTCTCTAACAATGGAATTTGAGGTTGGAAAACTTAAAAATGATCATACTAAAAAAAGTGATAACATCTGCCTCTAATCTCTTTGTTGTATAAAGACATATACACCAAGTGTGAGATGATATCAGTTTTGATCCTTAAAATAATAAGTTCTTTTAAATTAATAATAAATTTCTTTAGCTAAAGCTAAAGAAAGGATCATTATTATCCATTTTGAAATTACTTTCCAAAGCCCTTGATCTGCAGTTAATGAAAAGCCAGAACTCATACCCTCTGTGCGTGCAAATGCTCCCATTTATGTGGTAGGACCAAAATATTAAAGTATGACTTTTGTAACATTCCCTCTTCCCTCCACCTTCAGACTCTTCTAAAGAGATCTGTAATATCTTTTTGGGTTTGCTATGCTACCTTTCTATTGCTAATAGGGGTAAGCGAGGGAGTGGTAGGAACTTAGAAAGAAAAAGAGATGGGATGGAAGAATAAAGAGAGAACGGAGAAGGCTGAGAAAGGAATTTTTAGAAAAATTAATAAAGGAATAGAATAAAGAGACCTAGCATTTGTGAAAATTTTGAGATAAGAGATTTAACTGAATGCTTTATAGAGTAGAAATTTGTTAGGAAAAGAAATAAAAATGTATTTTTAAGAAAATGGGTTTGGGAGATAGTGTAATTTATTCTTCACCACCTCTTCAGAAGACCTGTGAAGACTTTTCGAGGATTAGATTTGGATTTGTTTTCCATTCATGGGCTGAGATAGGACTTAAAGCTGTACCTGGATGGTTGTTTTATTCAGGTGATAAGCACTTGGATAGATTTTAAAGAGTAACACAAAGTGAAATAAGAGAAATCATTTCGATTATGGCATGCATAACTTATTTATCAACAGTTAACTTAGTACAAAAGTGCTATGATTCTTGATATTTGTTAAGCCAAGGGCTTTACGATTTCTGATTGCTTTTTTAGATTGATGATTTATGTACCTAATCTTTCTTCTTGATTGTATGTTATTTTAAATTTTTTTTCCAGCTATGCCTTATACTATAAGAAATAACGAGTTGACTATAGATTGGAAATTGACCACCCAGGAAATAAAATGAAAATAGTTTCTTCAAATGTCTGATTTTCAAAATCCAAGAAGACCTTTGGTAGTATAGATTAGAAAATTTAAAGCAGATACTTGAATATATATGCATATTTTAGTTTTCAAAGATTATTTCTGAAGGCTTGTGATTTATGGAAGTTGCGCATTTTCTTTCTATAATTAAATTCTATGCTTATGCATATTAAATAATTTTAATTACTTATGTACACTAGTAAATCTCAAAATATTTCTTGTAAAAATTTACAAACAAATTTGGTAATTTAACTATTAATATTTCTGGATATTATAACACCCTTGGGATCATGGAGTCTGTGATTGATTGGCAGTAAAGAAATAAATATCCTTATTTTTTAACATTTCTGTTTAATATATCATACATATTTCAACTTTGCTCTAACCATAATGAGGTTCAAAGTTATGCTCTTAAGATTATCATGCTTACAATTCTGAAAAATGTAACTATAATTTTTTAAAAAATTTAAAGAGAATTTGGAGTAAGAGACAAAGTAAAAAAGCAGTTTAATAAAACTAGACAAGGATATTAGGGATGAAAAAAGAAGTATAAAGTAGCCAGATATATTGTAGAATTAGACTTTCTAAAGAAAAAAATCTTAACAGAGAACTTGAATCTTGCAAGCACTGAATGTCCATCCCACAGAAATTTAAATAGCTTATAGAATTCATGTCATCAAAGTATATAAATGTTGCTGACAGAATCTTATAGAAGACCACAATTATTCTATTTCTTATTTTCCTAAATACCTTTTTTATTGTATTATAAAAATAAATATATACGATTAATAAATTTAATCTGTTTTACATCTGTTAGTATTTAATATATATATTTGAAGACAGATAAATATGGAAATTTTACATTTCCTCTAAATGTATTCATATTTGTGTAAATGTATCAAGCAAACTGCAGATAGTCTATGAGTGATGCATGACCATGCAAGTGATGGCTGGAAAATGTTGCTAACTATTTCTGACAAACTTACTTAAAAAGTGATGGATTTCGCATTTTTTGCTTCTTTAGTATACTTCAAGGAATACTTTAAAGACTCTTTCTTCTAGCTCTATACATTATTTTTTTTTGAAATGAGAAAAATTAATCTGTGGTAGGCAAAAATCAAGAGATAAATCAGCAAAGGAAAATATGTGGAAGGGTTTAGTCTAATGGGAAAATCAACAAATCTCAAGAAAAAAAGAAAAAGTGAGTCTCCTTTAATAGTAAGAAAGCTACTTTCACCAAGAAATGTGTTTTAGGTAGGAATCTGAGAATGTGAGTCGGGCACCTTTATCTCTGAGATCGAATAGAAACTGATTTATTAAATCAGCATCTTTAGACAACCTGATCTTTTTTTCCCTCCCTTAACATATTCTCCCTACTCTTCTACCTAGCACAATAGATATATCTTTTTTAGTTTTATAGGATATAACTGAATTTGTTTATAAGACAGCTCTATTTTGATAACCTGACTCAGCTTAATTCACTAAAAAATATATTTGCCTCTTTTTTTTTTTTTGCAGCCTCTGAGAAGATGATGACAACAGCACACATTAGCTGTGTTCTCATTTTTATGTTACAATATAATAAACCCAGGTTGACATACAATTTATATATGCTCATATGTTAGATCTGTTTATGTCCTCTTTGGAGTATGCAACAGCATACTTGTCTCTTGGAAGGTTTGGAAAACAGCTCAGCATGTTCATGTAACTTATTTTTACAAATGAAACAAAAATCCTTAAACTTGCAAAATGCATTAATATCAAACAATTGGTAGATAGTTTGTTTTCTTAGGCCACCATACAGATATCATAAAATTCTGTTTAAATTAATTAATCTTTTTACATTAAATCCAAGGCTATAATCTTATATCTTTTATTCAAAGCGATTCTACTGAGAACAATTAATTTTCTCAGCACTTTGAAAATTACTTTTGAAAACCTGTGATGAAGAACCAAGGGACTAGTGATGGTTTTATTACATACTTTACTCTGTGAAAGCCTTTATAGTAGTGGACTCACTCTTGGTCTTTCCTGGAGTGATCTTCATAAGGTAGTAAAGAAATGTACTATAGGTTAGTAAAAAATTAGAGGGGAAAAGCCTCTAAGCTACCACCTACTATAAAATATGTAGGACATTATAAAGTTTATTAAAAAAAAATAGACAAACCCAGCCTTAGAAGACTTGAAAGTACAGTATGTTTCTCCCTCTCCCTCTCTAGTAACCCCCTTCTCGCTATAGTCATACCTGACAAGAATTCACTACATAAAATCATTACTCATTTCTCCAAATTTAACATCAGTTATCAACAGTGAAACTACTATAAAATAAAGTAACAATACAACCCATAGAGTTGAATATAATTATCTAACAAATAAATATTCATGTCAATTTAGAAGCTACTTGATCACGAAACATGAAAAAAAAAAGGTCAACAATTTCTTTTTCATCTACCATCATATTCTAAGTACATCATTAAGGAAGCCACACCTGGGAAAATTCCTTTGGATTAAGTCCCTGAACACTTTCCAAATACTGCCATACAAAGTTACACATCCATGCTGAGTTATTTACCATTGTGTAGTGATAATCTGCAGTGGGCCAAGGTTTTATTTGTAGGTCATTCAGAGAGGAGCTATGATACATGACTTTAAAATCTGAGTTGAAAGCGTAAACCAAAGTGTGTACCCTGTAGTCTGAACAGGAGACTGCGGTTTGTGAAGTGATGTTTGAAGAATCAGAAGAGAGGGTAGTAGAGAGGATATCTTTCATTATAGAAATGCTGAGGCACAAACACTGGTGCTTGTAGTACTTTCATACATGAAATCCTTTCTCCTGTATGTGC
The DNA here is from genome assembly GCF_902729225.1 of Pteropus medius. Taxonomy (NCBI): domain Eukaryota; kingdom Metazoa; phylum Chordata; class Mammalia; order Chiroptera; family Pteropodidae; genus Pteropus; species Pteropus medius. The sequence goes on along the minus strand of NW_024348082.1, from coordinate 1,219,452 downwards.
ATCATGTGTAAACGTAACGTCTGTATACTGCTGACTATTCGTCTCTGGTGTCCAATGAGTATGACTCCAATTCTTCTAATGTCACTGAGAGAGAGAGAAAGACACACACACACACACACACACACACACACACACAAGAGAGAGAGAGAGAGGAGAGAGGAGGGAGGGAGGGAGAGAGAGAGAGAGAATATGAACATTTAGATCTGGTAAGTACGAGATAGAGGAAATAAACATTTAGATATGGCAAATATGCACTATGTCAAATTTGCTTTATAAACTTGCCAAAAAAAATGTATAACTGGTAAAATGTAAGTTTAAGCAGAGATATAAATGAACATTAAGAGTTTGTTACTTTTTCTTCTCCCTAATGGCAGAGAATACAACAAGTTAACCTCAAATTTTAGGATACAAGGAAAATTTCAAATTCAGGTACTTATACAATGTTCAGACATTTTCATAAAGGCTATATAATTTAGGTAATTATAGAAATTTGCAACAGTTTTAGTAAAATAGTATATAGGGTAGAAGGTATAATGACTCTGAGTTCTCATGGTCTTTCAATAATCTGAAAAAGAATACCATTGTATTATGTCAAACCATATGAAATTGCCATTTCTAGTTTAAAACAATGGCAATTTCATATGGCTCAACCTACAATTTTAGTATCTAGTCTTTTAACCACACCTCGAGCATTTTTATTGCACCCAGGCAAAGGATAATCTTTGAGACAGTAGGAACACCCTGGCCATAGTAATACAGAGAAGGAGCTCTGAAATGAGTTGATAATATTGTATTATTACAATTACATATGATAAAGGTAATAGATATTGACTATGCAAGATTAACATATGTGAGTCATAAATAATTTGCCAAGGTAAAACTAAGTTGACATAAGGTCTATGATATGAATAAGCATAATCTGCATTTTACAAATCATTAAAATTTTTAAATAGCTATTTAAATTAAATACACTCTTTCAAAGAATGGTAGTTAAAAGTGTAATATCCAACTTCCACTAGAACGATAGTCAGAAATGGTGAGGAAAGATGTGGAAATACCATGGGAGCCTTAGGAAAGGTAGTTTCATCATGGTGTTCTTGATACAGTATTTGAATTTATAGTAAAAATTAAAATCCTGGGTGGAGCATCTAAATCCAGTAATAACTCTGGTACCACTTACTCGATGCTCATTCTTGAAATCAGGTCAAAAGTCGTAAACCCTGCTGCCATGAAGTTATTCTTATATTGCCCCATTTTTATAGAATCCAGCCAGTCGCCCACTGTGACAAACAAAGGATATTCAGGAACTTCACCAGGGGACTCTGGCATTCTACAAGGAAAAAATCATGAAGACCTTTTAAAGCCAGATAAAGCAAAAAATACCCAACTTAATATTTTCCTTTAACAATATTCTTATGTCTAATGTTTCTATCCTCCATTTAACGAAATCTCTAATTTTTCTTCATGTTCAATCAGCTACTTTTATCTGTTCAGTTTCACTTATAAGTTTCTTTTGTCTTTGCTTTTTGCCACTACTGGGTTTTATACTTGATATATTATGAGAAAACTCACATCTTGCTAACTTCTCTTTACTTTTTTCTCTTGCATAAAACTGTATTTTCAAATGTGAGAAATAGCCCACTCCTTTCCCTACAAAGAGAGTAACTAGCCACAGGCTGTTCACTTTTACACTTTCTGACCTGCCACTGAATCCAAAAGACTTTTGCCTTTTCCACATTTGTTATGGTAGTCCTTTCTCTTTTTTTATGGTGAGTTCATTGGTCAAGCCCGCATTTATTTATTCTCATTCAACAAAAATTTATTATTTATTAAAAAATAATTTCTGCCATCATAGAGCTCAATTGCATGAATAAGACTTATATACATCTAAGCATAGTGTAATTTAGCCCACAGCACATGTATTAATAGGTCACAAAACAAAGCAAAATGAACGCAAGGTTGTGTTAACAAGAAAAAGGAGTCCAGCATTAATAGATTTTAATGTAAACGATATAGAAATCTGTATTTCTGTTTCTTAAATCTGATGCCAAAGGCATTCCAGGTGGTGATAGTTTTATAGTTTTAATATAAAAATAGTGTAAAGGTATTATTTTGGAAAGCCTAGAGGCATGTATGTATACATACATACACATATACATATGTGTATGTGTATAAATATATATATACATACTATATATACACAATGGTTTTGTATAAGTTAAAGTCAGACAGAATAAAATGAATTAACTTTAGGTATTATAATAAAAATAACTCAGAATGGTTTAATTAGGCCAATCTGGCAACAAACTGTATTATTTTCCTTATAGACTAATATGGAAATTAATTTTAACAATATTTTGTATGGTTTTTAAAAATATTTGATAGTAAAAGTACTTTTATAGTAAAAAGTGTCTTGTTAGTTTTTTAGGGTAACAAATATATCATTTTAAAAATTATTAGGTTTAGAGTCTAAATTAAATAAATAATAAAACTAATTTTTTTTAATGATTGATGTTTGAGTCAAATCAGTTTTTCCTAAGAAATGGAAAGCTTTCCCATTAGAAGTTAACCACTGAATTATTTTTATTAGAATACCGAAGGTTATTCCAACTTTCATTTACTTTGCTTTTAATTTTTTATAAGTTAAAGAATGAAAGAATTCATAGAGACTTAACTGGAGCCATAGTTTTTAACATTCTCATTTGGAATATTTCATTATAATGTTTTTACCATTCATATTTGAACTATTTTGGCTTTAACTAGAAACTGATATTATGTGAGCATGTATGATTAAGCCACATGAAATAAGAATAACTCCACTGTGAACAGAATGGCATACGCAAACTATGTAACTCTGATATTGTTCTGTTAAAAATTGTGGGAGTGGGAGTTAGATTCTAAGAGCAGTGTATAAGGTAAAAATCAAAAGAGAATCTCTAACAATCAAAATTACCCTTAAAAATTTTTATTATAATGTTTATACCATTCATATTTGAATTAAATGACCAAGACCTGGGTCTTTAGGAGTGCAAAAGCCAGAGATGTTACGCATGGCCATACAAGTTGTATATTGTTTGACTGCCAAAGACTTTGAAAGGTGCCCCTTGGGATTGATTAGGACAGAGTCCCTGCTAAAGATCTAGAATTCATTTTTTTGTTTTTTCTTTGATTGCCACATTTGACTTACCTTTTCCTAAACTGCGGGTCTAGTTGAAGGTGGGGTTGGGGGTTAAAGAAAAATGACAAGGAAATTCAGGAATTTTTGCTCTTCATATTCAATTGGAATTTGCATAAACTAAATGCATGTATCTCGTGACAATATTGTAGTCCATATTGGGTCTGGTTACTTTTAACAATGATTCATGTCTTTTTTATCATTACTCAATTCCTATTTTAGAGGCCATTAAGCCAGGTTCTCTTCTCCTGTACTCTAAATTGCAATTGCTATTTGATTGTGGGCTGTTTCATTCTAATTAATATAAGAATAATTCATGATTTGACCCTAAATGAAGATTAGTCATGTCCAAAAGTTGAAAAGCTATCATTGCATCTACCAGTAAATACTTTAATTGTTGCAATATTTCTTCATTTCCCAGAGGTGTTTATATTAGTAAGTATTGTTATGTAAATAAAAATTCATATATAAATACAAAATAATAAAGGTCTCCATAGAAAAGAGAGTTATACAGGGTTTTTAATTATAGCATTTTCAGAATCTTCACTATTCAAATGTCCAGTGTGAATATATGAGGGGATTCATAATAGCTTCTGTATCATTTTCCTAAATTATCTGACCAGGTCATATAGACATACATTAGAGAATATTGTTGTAGTAACTTACTAAGTTTAAATATCAAAATGGCTGGGATACCCTTCTTGCTTAATTATATTAACAAAACCACATATTTAGAAAACTAAATGTCCTATTTTAAAACAATGTGGCTCTCATATCTTTCAATTACTTGTCAAAGAAGTTTGTTGAAACTGAACAAAATTAAATGAATGCATTTCGGTTACTTTCCCTTCATATTCCTATTTCATTCTTGATGCACAGACACAGTCGGATGACTTCCACTTCTCTCTCTCCTGAGATCACACTGGAATAACTTTTGAGCTTTCACAATTTCATATAATTGGTGAGTGGAAATGTAATTTGCTAATTTTATGTCCTTCGTATAGAAAGGTCACGAAAGGACATTCTGTATTCTAAATGATTTAAATGGCCTATTTCTCTGTTGAAAAGCATCCACTACTTGCTGCCAGAATGTTTCAATACAATAATCCCCTTTCTCTCCACACATCTTTAGTAACCTAGTTACTCTTTGGCCTTTGTATGACAGCTCTGGCAGTTGATTTAGTAAGGTCAAGGTTCCCTCATTGTTCACAGCCACTGTGCAATAACTCTTCTTTCACCTTATCTTATAACTAAGTTGAAAAATGCTGCCTTTTTTCTCACTTTGAGGTTGGGTACCATCACCCTCACATGAATTCTCTGGAATATTACCTAATAAACAATAAATGCCCTTTCTTATCAACCATGTGTAATGATAAATTCAGTCTATTTGCTGAGCACCGAGAAATTTCTGCTCTTTTGTGATTAGTGGGAGCTGCCCACCTGCGAAATGTCTTTACAGCAAAACCTGCAGCTAACATTTAAAAAAAGTACATATTGTAGAACAAAAGGTCAAGGGTCTACTACTTTCCTTAGAAAAATGAGGAAGGGGTAGAATTAGGAAATTCCAGGTATAAATTATAGTCAATTTAAATGAAAGAAAAGGCTGGAGTATAGCTAGAATAGGTTGTGATATAGTTTAAGGTGCAATAAATATATACTTTCAATATATCTAAATATGTAAAAAGGAATAGTACTGATGGCGCCAAAAAGTTTTTATTTTAATGAGCTGAATTCACAGTAGTACTAGTCTGTTAATTTAGAAAGTTCTTAGATAGGTTATCAGTAAGTATCAAAACTGCCATTAAAAAGCAAGAAGGTTTTTTGAAGTACAGCATAAGGAATATAGTCAATAATATTGTAATAACTATGTATAGTGCCAGGTGGGTACTAGACTGATCGGGGGCTCATTTCTTAAATTATATAAATGCCTAATCACTATGTAGCACACTTGAAACTAGTATAAAATAATATTGAATGCCAAAAAAAAAAAAAAAGCAAAAAGATTCTTATCTGCAGAAGTTTTCCACATTTTATATTCATCATGTAAATATAATAGTAATAGATTTATTAAAAAAAAATTCAAGAAAGTAGTGGCTGAGAAGCACTACTGCAAGGTAAGATCTTGTTCTAATAGGAAACCATTGCCTGCTTGAAGGCTTTTCTCCCCTTACCACTCTCACTTCTTTTTTCCCAAGCTCTTACATTTATATATGGTTAGCAGAACTGTATGGACAGAGTTCGTTTCTATTTTATATTCCCTTTTTTTACATATTTATAAATATTTTGCATGTTTCAAAAGCCTTCATAACTGCTATTCAAAGGAGTATATAATATCCTATATGTTAATACTTAATAATTATTAATTCCCTGAAATTAGACTCTTAGATTGCTAATGACACTTTTTTTTTATAGATGATTATGCACTCTTAGAGCATGTGTCTTTTTGCTTCAGTTGAATAACTTCTTTGAGAAAAATCCATAAGAGAAAAAAAATTTTTAATGAGTAAGTTAAAACTCCCTGATGGCAGGAACCAGATCTCACATAATTTTTATTTTCTGTAGGCTTCGGTACAATGCTGAAAGTATTATAGGAATTCATTAAATAAGGGATAATTTAGACTTTAATATTCTTGACAGAAAAGTTTAGTTCATGAGAGAATGGTTGATTCATATTGAATAGTCTATTTTCACTTAATACCATTAAATGGAAAAGCAAGCGCCTATTGATATAAGCGTTTATTAGTGAATATATTGTTTATTTAACTTATTCCTTGTATTGTGAAAATGTTTGCTTATCTTTGTCTTTATAGGTTTCAGAGGCGGGGAAAAGGTAGTTATAGGTGGGGTAAGGTAGCACAGGGTTAAGGGACTTAGAACCAAAACAGCAGCATTCACCTTATTAAAAATCACTGCTTTTACATGAGTTTCTCATCTCATGACTCAAGGACTACACTCCACAATATTTAGTTAATCCATAAAATAATCTCCAAATACACCTACTGTCTACCTAAACTTTGAAGGAAGAATTTATTTAATCAGATAAAAGAGAAAACATTACCCTCTCTACAATTAGGTCTAAATTTAAATTAATGAAAGAATTTGGATATTCTTTCAAAATTTTAAAGCGTAATTCAAAATGTTACAAAATCCATAGAATCATGACAATATCTTGTGACTCTTTACGCTTTGGGGAAATATATTTTTAAAAAATCTGACTGTCCACATTGTTAAATTGGGAGCATGAATTATTTTTTGTCAGCCTTTTATTTTCAGAAAGTCTTCAGGTTTTTTTTTTTTAATTTTTAATTTTTTAATTAGAGTTAACATTCAATATTATTTTATATTAGTTTCAGGTGAACAGCATAGTGGTTAGACATTTATGTAATGTTCTTCAAGTGGCTGAGCATTTACAAAGTGATCCCCCCAATTAGTCTACTACACACCGGGCCCTAGACATAGTTATTATAATATTATTGACTATATTCTCTATACTGTACTCATCAGGCCCTTTTTTTTTAATTGATATGATGATTTAATTCTCATAATAAGATTGATAAATGGTGGAAAGTAGGAAGCAAAATTTAAAATTATAGGTGTGTTTGAACATGAGGAGGAGTAGATGCAGAATAGGAATAATAGTGTTTAAAAATCTCTCATAATGCTGAGTCTCCAGTTCATGGTCTCTATAGCCAGAGTAATAGATTACTGAAGCTCAAGGTAAGCCTATTTTTTTGTGTGTGAGGAAATAATACAGGGACAGAAATAGACTTCATAGACTTCATATCACATGCCAACTACAATTCGTTAGCAGTGGTCATCAAAATGTGGTCTTGAGAAGAATGCCAAGGTGGCATTTGGGCTCAGTGGAAAAGCATAGTGATTAGTAATGTCTGCCACAACGAAGAAAAGAAGCAAAGCATATATTTGCCAATACTGGAAAAATTCAATCTACAAAATGCCTGAGGATATAATTCTGGAATATGTTGCTGCCATATTTTCCTCATTGCTCTATTTTGTCGTAGTTACTACTTTCTTTTTTCAAGTAATTTTCTTTGAGTGGCTGAGCATAGCAGGAGAATATTGGGAGAATATATGGACTACGTATTTGCTACTTATCCCCACGAATGAGGGCATATACTCTACATCCTTGTATTTGCTTAGCGGAACATAAAATAATAGATTGTGCTCCACTACAAATTCTTTTTGGGATTTTATTATACTCCATCTACAAAGTCTGACTGGTCCAGAGAAAATATATCTGGAAATGTACAAATGTATCCTCTTCTCCTATCATCACATTTTTGAAACAGTGCTTTATTGGGAAAAATCTTGCCATTTTGTGTGATCGCGTACTGTGTAGTGGAAAAAACAAAGGCTTGGCGGTCAGTAGACATTGTTCAAATTCCTAATCTACTAATTACTTGCTAATTACTTGTCTCTTCAAGTCTCCATTTCCTTATCTGAGTGATGGAGATAATAATAGTGAAGATTAAATGACCTTACAGATAAAAGTGCCTAGGACAACGACTGGCATATAGTATAGGCTCTCAACAAATGCCAATAAAAGCTATTGTTGATAATGTACATTAGGATTTGTATCAGCATTAGTGTTGGTATTAACATTAGTATTATTATCTTGTGCCAACAGTTCATGTAAATTGAATTTAGATTTTCTAATGGGTAGAAGTTTCACACTTCTTGATTAATATTTAACATTCTATCTTCTTTCCACAAAGCTTTGCTAATCCCTCAATTAAACACTGGTTTTGTCCAACCAGTTATTTCTCTGTTATGAAAAACATCATTAAAAGTATTAGTTACAGAAGTCAAACAAAACAAGTTGTCCATGAATTGGTATATAAACAATTTAGCAAGTGCTGATTATGTATAGCCTAGGTAGCATTGAGCAAGGTCTTTTCAAAATGAATGGAAAAATTTATATCCAATTGTTGAAAGTTATTGCCCTCAGAAGACGGTTAACTGCTTTATTAACTGGATGGAGAGAGGCAGTACCATTTAGTCTTATAATGTTAATTCGCAGTTCTCTAAAGCAGAGGTTCTGAATGCAGATACTGGTTTGGACTTTTCTCTACCTTCGTGATTCACATGTTACTGGAAACCAAGTGCCTAAAAGTTCAACAATAGATTTATGTGTACTAAGGAAAGTAGTGCTTCCAGCTCCTAAAAGCTAGAATGTTACAAGATCCTTAACTATGGTACCATGGGTAGTGAGGATATTCCTAAATGCCTAGGCCTGAGCAGAATGTAATTTTTGAGGCAGGTGACTATCACAGACTGGTCTATCTGGTTAACTGCTGCCCTTCCTTGGATGCCACTTTTTAGCTAATATTATTAAGGAGCCCATAATCTGTAAAATCCTTTGACAGTGACATTCTGGAAATCTGGAGTAAGGATTGGAGGAAAGTGTTATTTTCCCGTTACACTGCAGCACTGTCCAAAAAGACACTGGCCAGCTGACTGCCTCAACCTAGTGCACTCAATAGGCTGTAGCACGTGGAGGCATCAGGGATGGGGATTGAAGAGGTTGGAGAATAGATGTGTAGGACAATATGGGTGGGGCTGGTAAGGTAGGGTTGGGTGGAAGGACACCCATATAGTCATAAGTCCACTTTGTGTTATTAAACTACCGAATCTTGGATGTAACCCTGGACTCCATGAGAGTATGCTTACCTTGGGGTTGAGAGTAGCTATTGAATTGATTTTGAGGGTCAGGGGAGAGGGAGCAAGAGGTCTTTCAAAGGCCATGGCCAGGCATTGCTTTTGCTGCCATATTCCATGTAGCCTGGGCCACAAGCTGGCCCTTTTCTCCCAAGGGCTATGGACCAAATGACAGCTACGAATAATTCTTTGAAAGGAGGTTATAAGACATTATTGTAGAATTAATGAAAGTGAAGGTAGTTTGAAATTCACATTTGTGAAGGATGATTGCCTATATCATTAAGATACTTTTGCAAAATTATTTTTTACAATCAATTGGATTTAAGGTTGTACTTATCGCTATGTTTACTTATATATCCATATACCTTTTTGAGTAGAAGAGAAAGCAAGAAGGTTGGAAACTGAACAGAGCTCTGAATGCTCCCATGGAGTGCGTCAGGCACAATAGCATCTGTTCCAAAAAATAAATGCCTTCTCTCATCAACGGTATTTCTATTGGATGTTCTGTCTTTTTCAAGGAAAGATTACAGATATAAGGTTATGAAATTCTTAATATGCTAGCATAAAATTATTAAGCTGTGGGTTTCCCAGCTTTCCTTATCTCCCTTTGTTGCCTTAATTTCTTCCCCTTGTACTACTCTGTCAAAAGAAAGGATAAAAGCTTCTCAGGTGAATTCTTGAGAAAAAAAATTAGAGTGGAAGAAACACCATTGGGACCTAGTGGATGAGAGAATTATGTCAGTGTGAAACTATGAGAGAACCCTGAGAGTTTGGGGATAGTAAGAAAAGGAGAGTGCCAGAGAGTTTAATGAGTTCTGTGGGTTATACACTTAGATTCTACCTGTTTGAGAGCTACATGGGAGGAAAGACTGAATTCTACACTCTGTCATGTTTCCTTAATCCATTATCACTCTGAAACAAATGACTGGGCTTTGGGACCTGGGGGATGGCGGGGCTGCGTCATAGTTTTATAAGCATAAAACAAACCAGGCATTCTTTAGGTAATATTGCTGTCCTTTAAGCTAACATGTCTCTTCTCCCTAAATGGTCTCTGTTCTCCAGGATCAGGGACAGGGTGAGTGAGTGGCATTGGAATAAGGGTGTGAAAAAGGGGAACCCATTCAGGCTAGTGTGAAAATAAGAACGCTGATAAAGTTTCAGGCATGATACCCTTAAAACTCCAGTTCTGTTTCTCAAACAAAAGTACATTAAGGGCAAAAGCAGTAGCACACTTGTCTTTGTCAGAAACAGAGATAGCAAATCAATCACAAAAATTTCCATCTGGTCTCCCAGAGATTAGACTTGAGGATTGAATCAAACTGCCAATTTTACATTAAGCACCCGACTCCTGGCCTGTGTGTGGCAGTGCCGTCACGAAGCCTGCCATTCAAGAGTCTGTCTACTGATTGCTGCACACCCCATTAAATCAGAAACCTCTGGCCCTCAGACATGAGTTCTTATATTGACTTTACCTCTTGATCCCTTTGATTTTTTGGTATTTTCTCATTTCAGACTCTTCAGTATTTTCCAAATATGATGGACATTCATAATCTTGAAAAAGCAGGGAAGAAACTGTTTTATCTGCTTTTCTTATTAAAAAAAAAGGCTCTTACCTGCCTGCTTGTTCAGCCATAGAACAGTTAGAGCAGTGGTCCCCAACCTTTTTGGCACCAGGGACCAGTGCTGCTATGAGAATCTAATGCCTAATGATCTGAGGTGGAGCTGAGGCGGTGATGCTAGCGCTAGGGAGTGCAAATACAGATGAAGCTTTGATTGCTCACCTGCCGCTCAACTCCTACTGTGTGGCCCAGTTCCTAACAGGCCAAAGACCAGTACTGGTGTGTAGGCTGGGGATTGGGGACCCCTGAGTTAGAGAGTTTTGATAAGGGGCACAGGCTGTGGGGTCCGTTAATCTTTTACCATAACAAGATGCCCAGATGAAATGATTTGCTTTATAGATGCCAGTGTTCTCTCCCCTTAATGGAAACACATCCCGTGAGCTCTTTCTATTAGCTCTTTCTCCTCAAGGTTAAAGCATGCCTGTCTCTTCAATAAAATATATAAAGACAAAAACTAAGAAACATTTTCTCTAATTACTTCTTTCTCTTCCGAGACAGGCTTCTTGGAAAAACAATAGTAGACTTGGTACTTTGTTTTGCTCTTTTCTCTGACCTCATGTTCACTCTCCCTCCACTGCTGTTTGTCTTACACGACTTTACTGAAAATGCCCTTGCACAAGTTGCCTATGAACACTTTAGCACCTTGTTGCTAAATTCAACGGACACACTTTACTTTTTACTTTACTGAAGCTTTGTGGGGCCTCCTACATGACACTCCTTGAAACTCTCCCTTTTTGGCTTCTATGATACAGCTCCTTCCCTGCTTCCCTCATTACCTGTCTTGTTCTTCTTTCTCTGTCTCTTTTGGGTACTGTCCTTCAGTTCATTTCTTAGATCTTGGTGTTCCATTCTTTTCCTGTTAATTTGCATTTCTTATATTCTCCAAGGGTTATCTTAACTCCGTTAAAGCGTCAGCTACAATTTATATGCTGATGATCTGCAAATCTACATCACTAGCCTAGATCTTTTCACCTGAGGGTCAACCTATAAATATAACTGCCTGTAGGACATCCACTTAGATGCCCCACAGGCATCTTCAACTCACCGTGCTTGAAATGGTCTCATTTCTATTTCAAAAATGTGTCCTTCTTCCTCTCTTAGAGGTAATACCATCATCCTGCTTGTCTAAGAAAGAAACTTGACAGATATCCTCGATTCTTTTCTCTTCTCTTCCCTCCATATTCAATCAATGGCCAAGGCAAATTCATTTTCCGTGCCTAATAATAAATCCATTTTCTTAGCTCCTGACCCCAAGCTTATTTCCATTTTGTAAGTCAGACCCTGATCTTTTCTAGCTTGGATTGCTGAAAACATTTAACTGTCTTTGTTTCCAGTTTTGTCCCTTGTTTTGCACCCTCAGTCTAAATCATCCTTTAGAGTGACCCTTCAGAAATGCAAATGTGATCAGGCCATTCTCTTGCTTAAAAACATTCGATGGCTGCCCATTGCCTTTGTGATCAAATCCAGCAAGATTTCTCTCCTCCACCAACCCCCGCTTTACTGCTTTTTGTGTTGGACTGCCTTAGGGAAGATGGGCTAGGGTAATAGTTTAATCTTGGCATTTCATGCGTGGCTTCACTTTTGAGGCTGCCAATTTGTGCTTTAGAGGTGAACTCTTATGTGCTCTGCCTTAAGCCGAGGCCTGTTTTCATCAGTCCTTTAAGAGCCTTTGGCCTTATTGGCACTAAAGACCTGCGCTGACTTGCACCTGTGACCTAAAGCTGAACATCTGCGTATCCTGTTAGCCATGCTCTGATCAGGAAAGGGAGCTCTGGAAATGCTTTTGATTATTTTTAAGTCCAGTTTGGCCCAAATAAAGGAATATGTTTTCACTTTAATAATATTTTAAATGTAATATTTTTAGACTAGATGATAGTATTTTTTACTTCTACTCTCCCCCTTATTATTGTTTTTCAGAGAGAGGTGAGTAGATCTCTGCAACTCTACTGACTTTCATAAAATGGTGTATGAGTGCCTTCATTTTCTTGTCTCTGTCTTTCTTTGGTTTTAGGAATGGAAAGTAACAACAGCTGGGTGTGCTCATTTCAGCAGGAAACATCCTTGCTACTGGCTGATTCACAAATTGCCCTGTCTTGCTTGCCATTTCAAATACAGGGACAGAACATAGAATGGACAAGAAAATTAAAGGGCTGTGGACACGCTCATATTCTACTTACATAGGTAAGGAAGGATCAGAAATTACAGAAAGGATTTTATAAAAACAAAAGATCCACACAGAAAAAGTATAAAGAAAGTAATTCAGAACGATAAGGTATGGAGAAAAGGAAAGAGATCTCGTTTTCTTCTGAAAAAAAAAATTAATTTAAAATGTTAATAAATTGCTTTATCGGCTGTTAAATACAATATAGTTTATACACAATTTTCTAAAAGGTCGACAACTAGATAGTTATTAAGGCAAACTTTCTCTTTTCTGTTAGTCTTGTCTTGTCTATGGCCTGAAAGAAATTATGATTGTCAAGGGGGAAAAAATCAACATTATGCATCTTACACAAGGATGTCCTCCACCAGGGTGTGAAGGGCACTGGGATTGCGGATCAGTTTGTCAAGGAAGCTGACAATGTCAGTAAATTTTGGTCTGTGATTTCTCTCCTTCTGCCAGCAATGGAGCATCAGCTGGTGTAGAGATGCTGGACAGCCCATGGGAGCTGGAAGTCTGTAACCTTCTTCAATGGACAGAATGACCTAAATGAAAGCATACACAAGTTATTTTCTTACTTTTTGGGACAAATAATACATATGCTAAGTTATGTATTATATATGCTAATTTATTTTTATACAGGAAGAAGTAGCTAAAATGTTGGTAAGCATGAAAACTACTTGTGAATTCAGGTGGTCCAGACGAGGATAAATACAAAAGCTGTAAACAAGAATTGCAAATATCTCCATAGCATTTGCTGATCCCGCTGAGAGGAAAATATGTATTTTAAACATGTGGTGTACAAAAGGGAGATTAAGTTTCATCACAATGTTGAGAAATAGTTTTTGTTTGATTTACTAGAACATCTCAAAACCCAATTATGACATCAGAAAGTAAGCAGAAGATTGATGCATGTAGGGCAAACCACGTGTGACAAATGTTATAGTAAAATCGTACTTCTACTGAAGCCCTGAATTCCTGAATCATTTTTTCATCCTTTGATAAGGTCAGTGGGCATTCTTTTTCTAGTTATCATTTCCTCTGTCTTCTTTATGGCCTATTTAATTCCTCTTCACTTCTAGCCTTCCTTAGTCTGACACTGATGTGATTAGAAAGTCCTCTCATAACTTCTAAAGGTTGTTTAATCTGCAAAATGTTATCGATGGCTAGCTTAAGTCCAGACAGCAACAGAAGCATTCAGCCTGAGTATCCTCTGGGACAGCCTCAACTAAACTTTCTATGACTATAGAAATGTTCTGTCTGTCCAACACGGTAGTAATGGGTCACATGCGGTTATTGAGCACGTGAAATGTGGCTAATAGGACTGAGGAACTAAATTTTTAGTTTTTTAGTTCATTTTAAGTAAAATTTAAACTTAAACAGGTGGATATAGTAGTGGCTACTCTACAGGACAGGGCAGCTCTAGGGAAAGAACTCTCTATAAGAAGCCAAGGTTAAGGGAACAACATCAAGATGACGAGTTTTCTGTTTGTTCGTTCTGGTACTTAGGAGATCATGTCCAAAATAAGGCAAGATATTTATCTGTTTATATATGACCCACCTTGAAGTTTCCTTACAACACAATAAAACGGACCCTGAATTTAAGTAGCTTGTTTTTTATGAAGTGTTCAAAGGTATTCATGCGAACCTTTATTCTTATATCATTCCTGGGAGATAAACAAAGGAAATGGGTTATTTTACCCATTTTTGAGGTGGTAAAACTGAAGAACAGACTAATGTTTAAAGGCAAGCACAATTCAACCTTATTCTTGCCCTCCTTCAACAGCAGAAATATATAATAATGCAAAAGTTAATATTTCTTATAATAATGCAAAAGTTAATATTTCTAACGGAAGAGCTCTCTTTATTGCAGTAACAGCTACATGCTTTCTGTAATTTCAAAAAAAAAAACACATCTTATTTTAATTTCTTTTAAAATGACACTATTTACCATGACTTTAAAATAGCCATGATTCATGATAGAGGCAGATTGTAGAAAGGAGCAGTAATACGCCTTCAGGAAACTCTTAACTGCTAAGCTTTAGTTTTTTAGTAATAGAGAATTTCTCATAATCCTATCCATGTCTTTGTGACCAGAACACTTTAACCTGCTAGGATACTAGCATTTTTCTATTCATTTTATATTCCATTATTGAACAGGATTTTTTCTTACCTGTTTTCTGACTACTTTTGCCACCAGCTACGCTTAGGTTTTAAGACATTTTGCAACACATTTTTAGTAAAACAGGGTGTGTGTAAAAATGCTTGTAATGCATCAAAACTACTGTGGATAGTTTTGAAAAGTACTAAGAGAAATAGGATAGAATTCCATTTAGAATGACTTTAAAATCCCACCCCAGGAGAACTCTCTAGTTAATCTACCACAGTTAACTAATAATAAATGCTTAGAATAAAATAGATGACAAAAGTGAAGTTATATTCTGAAAAAAAAAAAAAATCAGCTGCTGTTACTGAATTATCTATCATGTGCTAGGTGCTTTGCATATTTTTCATTTAATGCTTAAAATAACTCAGTATGGTAGTTATTATGATCCCAATTCTTAAACAAAAAAGTTCAGACTTAGAGAGGTTAGAAAACTTGCCTAAGTTCACACAGCATAGGTTACAGAACTGGAATTTGAACTTAGTTCCTTTCAGCTTCCAACCTTTTTCTCTAACCAGTCCCCAGAAACGCTATTCAGTTTTCATAGCATAATTTCTTCCCCTGTAATTTTATACCAATTTACACAATTTTAGGATTGATGACCATGTTATCTTTTGTCATAGCATCTGCTAATTAGACTTCAATGTTTTTATTTGGACCTCAAGTTTAATATTCTGGGTAAAAAAGTAAACAAGCATTGACTTCATAGTTTGAAAACTATAATCTCGGGATCAGTAGTCATTTCTGAATGCTTCTGAGTCTTGTACACATCTCTATTATTGCATATATTACGTTGTATTGTAATTTTTTCATCCGCTTTTCCTTTAAGGCTACACATACTTGAAAACAGGAATTAGTTCCCTAGATTTTGCATTCTCATCATTTAGCACAGTGCCTGACCCATTAATAAATGTTACTGACCTAAACAAAAGCTATTAGAAGAAATTTTTGGATTTGTCTTGATAGAGGAGCAGATTCTTAGAAAACTTGGAGGCTCAAGTTACCCTAGACAGATCTAAAACACAAGCATGAAAGCATTTGAATTCCCCTCTGAAGGAAATATTGAAATATTGGTGCATCAAGCAGCATTGTCCCAAATTTCTCATGATCTCACTTTGGTTTGCCTGGAGAATGAGCCAGGTGAGACTGGGGCTTGATCTTCTCTAAGAGAGGGAGAGAGAGACTGGACACAAACTCAGCTTCCTATAACATAGTGGCTTCTTCCTCCTGTCCAGAGAGAGGGGTTACTATATCCCATTAGCCCCAAGAGCCTCAGCTGCTGGGGAGCTGACTTTCCCAGATAATTTCTGTAAACAGTTGACACCAAAATCTAGGCTGTAAGAAGAGAGTGACAAGGGAGCATGGTCCCTTGCCTGAAACATTTACCCAATGTGTTCAATGTATATCTGGTCCCAGCATGCCTTTCTGTGGGGACAGTGGGAAGACCTGGGGACTTAGGACTTTTTTTCTTGTTTACCTCTGGCTTTTGGGCCTCCTCAGTTTTTTAACTTGTGACCTTGAAATTTGTCTTGAGCCCTGGTTCATGACAGGTGTTAAACATAGAGAGTCTTACCTTATAGAAGAATAGTAATAACAACAATAATAGTGACAATAATAAAATTAATAATTACTAAGAGCTATTGGGTACTTCCAGGTGCCAATTCTAAATGTTTTACCTGTATCAGTTCTTTTAATCCTTATAATAAGTCTATGAGGTAGGTACCATTGTTGTTCCCATTTTATAGACATGGAACTTAAACATAGAGAGGTTTAACTTGCCCAAGATCACACACCTAAAAATTCTAGCTCCAAAGGTAGCCAGATCTCTCTTGATGAGATTCAAGAAATATGATTCATGAAAATGGTTAAAAGATATGATATGTTTCTAATTAATTTTTTTATTTATTCATCTAAAGTGGTATATATTAATCACATAAATGTATTATTGAGCATACTATGCATAAAGGAATAACACTGAGTTTGTGATATTTCTGTTTTGGGAAGATGTATAATCTAGTGAAGGAGAATGAGGAGGATGATCATGGTAAATACCATGTAGGACAGGGAGCTTTGGGAGAGTGTGGGAGGAGTACCTAACTCAGTCTCAGGAAGGCTTCTCAAAGGAGGTGAGTTAAATCTTAATGGATAAACCTAAAAGCAACAAACAAACATAACAAACAAACAAACAGAGACTCGTGGACATGGACAATAGACTAGTGATTACCATAGGGGGCATGAAGAGGAGAGGTAGATGGGATAAAAGGGGTCAAATATATGGTGACAGAAAGAAATCTAACTATGGGCAGTGACCATACAATGCAAAATATATATGACTTAATATTGAATTTTACACTTGAAACTTACTGGATTTTGTTAACCAGTGTCACCATAACAATTAATTAATTAAAAAAAATAAAGAGTATATATATATAGAAGGCAGTAGGGTCAGCTAGATGGGGAAAGAGGAGATATGACCCGATCAGAGAATGAAATTAGAGTCGCACTACTAGAATAGAGTCTTCAAAGAAAGAAATGGCGATATCTGAGGCTGGAAGGTTAAGTAAAAATTATATTTCTTGAGATTATGAATGACTTTTCTTGTTAGAAACAAAGTTTTTGCAATGAGGAAAAGGGTTTTAGCAAGTAAACAACATTAGCCTTTTGGAAGCTCACTCTGGCTGTAATGTGGAGAGTGCATTGGAGGAGGCGGGAGACCAGAGAGGAGGCAGGAGGCCAGGAAGGAGGCTTGTGGTGATACAAGAGTGAGGTTAGAATGGCCTTAATGGAGGCAGTGTCTGCGGTGTATGAGAAATAAACCAATTTGGCAGGAATACTGGACTGTGTGAGATTAGATGTGGCAATAGAGGGAGGAAACAAGAATGATTTCTAGATTTTTGGCTTGGTCAACTGGTAAAGGTAGAGGACACAGGAGGAGAAACAATTTTTGTGGTTGGAGTGATGATGAGTTCAATTTTCTATAAGCTTTCTGATTTCAGATTCAAGTAACACATGTAACTTGAGAGCTTATTACGTGCTGAGTTCTGGGCTAGGTGTTTTAACACAGCTTAATTTATTAAGGTCTCAAAATACTTTATTATGTGAGCATGGTTATGCATATTTTATAGGTAAGAAAACTGAAGCTCAAACTGATGAACATATTGAGTCAATATCACATGGCTAGTAATTCCCTGAAGAAAGAAACAATACTACCATCTTGCTAGGCTCTGAATCACGGTAGTGGTAGAGAAAATCTGTTTTAATTCTTGAGCCACATACTTGACTCATTCCCCCAGAATTATATCTCGAGCCCTCTTTTCAACTCTTACACACTCTTTGTTTTACTCTCACCTATCTGCTTATGATGTCCATGGCTGCAGCGTCCCCTCCAGATTTTTATATCTGTCATCTATAGGACATACTACTTTATAAAATTATCATACAGTTGCTTGAGATTAATTTTGTTCAAAGCTAATCCTGCTTCTTGTTTGGGATTTCTGTCCTTTGCAAAGGGTACCTCTCTTCTTCCCAGTGAGATCAGAGGGTCATTTGAGCTTCTGCTTTCCTGATGCTCAAAATTCACTTATGCTGATTCTACCACCTTCATATATTTTAAATTGGCTCCATTTTTAATCTTATCTCCAAATGATTTATTTCTCATTTTGATTACTGCAATAACCTCCTAACTAGCTTCCTTGTTTCCCCTTTCCCTCCTCCTGTCATCTCGCAAGGTATACCCAAAGCAATCCTACTAAAATGTAACTGTGTTCATGTTCTTCCCACATCTGAAATTCTTCAGTGGCTCACCATGACCTTGACTCTCAGTTCTTACCTTTGGCCAAGTCACATTTTCCCCTTCGGCCTGGACACTAGAAAAACACAGGGTCCAAGCTGAGTGCCTCAAAAGCAACACGTGTTTCTTTTTTCCATCTGTTCCCAGCCTATAGCACAATGCCTCGTCAAGTCAAAGAACTGAGCTCCAATTGTCATATATGAGATTTACAAAAGCTGTATTTTAGGAGCAGCTTGAGAAAATCTATGGTATTAACCTTTATCTTTATAAACATTTCATTTGTGAGAAGTTTTGCATTATAGGTATTTTCTGATTCCTTAATTAAGGACTGTGAGGGAGCCAGCAGTACACGGGGTGCTTTGTCTAAAAGACTTAATTGAGATTTGTTGCCTTAGGATATGAAGGGGTGATAATTAACGAGAAAGAATTTTTTAACAGTTTTGTTTTATGATAGTTGTAGGCTGTCATCTTTTGGAGAAAAGTTATACAAGGTTATACCTTAATTTAAAAATGTAAGAAGAAAAATAAAGTGAAAAAAATATGAAGATGACTGCATTGATAATTTCTATGAAGAAGTGGAAGGAATTAAATTCTGTCAGAAATTATTATATAAAACCTAGCTGGTCATTGTAAATAGATCATACTGGTTCCTTGTCATTGACACTGCAATTTTTAGCAGCCTAGAATCAACGTTAAGCCCTTTTGGAGCATGCAGCAGACTGTTCTGCTCTTGCTAAATCTGATGACTTTTCCAATTGTGTTGACGGTTTCTGAATCAAAGCAGGCAATATGCACCTTTTATTAAACCAGGCAAACAAGGAGTAGACAGTCAATAAGAAGATGCTGAGACATCCCTGAACAACACCTTGAACAAAGACTGCTTGGGCTGTGAGGGGAATCACATTTTTTAAGACTGCTAAATATCTCCAGAAGAGAAGCACATTGAATTTAGCTACTCATACTTTCTTTTAAAAGAAGCTGTTTCAAAATTTTAGCAAGGAATGAAATGGACACTAGTAAATAGAATAGGAAATGATTTTATTTTTATCTTTCCTCTAAATATTCATTATGGCATTGTGGAAAAACTACAATTTCAGGTAGAAAGGGAATGGTGAAGCAAAGGGTCTTAGTATACACTTACTTTTTGTGATAATGATTACTTATACATAGAGGATATTTAGATTTATAATACAGCAATACTAAAAACACTGGTGATGTATTTTCCTGATATGCAATATAAAGGTTGTTTCTACACAGGAAGAAAAAGAAAGAAAAAAGAAAGGAAAAAAGTGGTTATAAGTAAATAACATTCATAATCTTACACCTATTATCTTATTAAATATTTTTCAATGTACACAATTTATAATTCACTGAAAAGCAATTGAGACCCAAATATGATTTCTGTGTACATTAAGAAAATAAGGTTTTTTATATAAGATACAGACAGAAAACATTTTTTTCAGAGGCTAGTTTGCAGTTTGTAAATTAGAGCATGGAAACCTAAGACTTCCTTTTTAACTTTAAATAAAGACTTTCTTAAAACCCTACACTTAAAATATTTCTCAAACCTCATGTTTTGGAAGTCACAATAGAATGTCAAGGACCTATATAAAACGGAGAGTGCTGGTCCTTGGTGGGTCACCACCTTTTAGATAATTGAATAGGAGGACAAAATGGGGAACAATATGAAGTGTAGGACTCTTGTAGGTTAAAAGATTGTTGATGACATGATATATAATTTGGAAAATCTTTACCTCTAAGAGTTGAAAGGCACACTTCTTGAGACCGAGATAAGTAACATTTTCTATGCAACTATGCTTCAGTGCGTAAGTAGTGGGAAGAGCATCAGCGAAGGTGTCACCTGAACTGCATCAAAGTACTAAACTGTCACTAACAAGTTCTGTGGTTGGGCAAATCTCTGCCTCTTCAATAATAAAGAAAAGAGAACTGGATTAAGTGTTTGCAATACTACATTTCAGCTCAAATAGATATGTTTCTAGAGTCATTTAAATGGAAAGCTTAATCTGCAGGACCTTTGGTAGCATCTCTAGATCTCAAGGTTCTGTAACCTCCAGATCTAGATTTGGCTTCTCTTGAAAGGACCATTTCCCACAGAGCTCCAAGTTCAGGAAGACAAAAGTCAAGACAGGGCCAGAGTATATCCAGGTAAACAAAGACTGGGAATATATGGGGAACCATGATATTCCATACTATTCCAGTTCCTTTCTAATAAACTGCACTTTTTGGAAATATAAAGACATATTCCAAATCTACCTTTTTGCAACTTTTTTCTCTCTTTTTTTAAAGAAGACAATGTTCTTAAAACTCAGGACCATTTCCCTAAACACTCTCTGAGGAAAAGACAAATATTTCTTCACTGGTGCATCATTTCGATTTTAGAAAGATATTAGGTAACAATAATATATTTCTTGGACCCATTAAAAACATATAAAAGCTATGGAAAAATAGTTTATGTGTACACAGAAAAAGGGAATTTTAAGATGTCTTCTTTGTAAATGTTCCAAAGAGAACAAAAGACACAATAAAAATTATGAGAGCAAAAGATCGTGAATGTATTTCTCCCAAACAGAAACTGAAGATAAAATTAATTTTTTATGAAAACATTGCTGGCATATATACATTTTCTAGCTTTGTGGCCATTTAGTTAAAAAAAAAATTTCCTTGAAGTTATACTGTGGTAATAGCATATTGGTTATTGGTTTCTTCTACTTGGAACTTTACTAAATTATTTACAATGGTGATTGGTTGTATCTCATAATATCCCCTATTACTCTTGCCTCTATGGCAGACATGCATCATGCTAATGTAATTAGTATATATTTAATTAAAAGGCTGCTATTGCCTATGTACCAATAGTAAGAATTATTGAAAAACCAAGAAAAAGAAGGCCATTTTGAAAATTGCTTTGGTATGATACATATTCAAATAAATGTAAAAATTCCCTCTGTAATATGGAAAGTTGAAATAATGGAGATGGGCCTTTAGCAATTTGCTGTATCTTACACAGATCATTACACGAGGACATATTTAATAAAGTAGAGTTAGAAAAATCTAATCAGAGACAAAAATTGGAAACAACTGGACTCTCTGGGTCATAAAATCATACTGCATTTTTAAGTAAGTGAATTCTACAATCTACCATTCATGGCTGAAGTGTTGATCTATAATTGAGAAATGTTATAGGATTATGAGAATAAACAACGAAATATGATGCAAGGTTATTTTATTCTTAAATTTTGAAAAAAAAATGAATCAATTCAGATAAGATTTAAGATTATTTCCAACCACACTACCTATAAAAAAATCCTAAAGATAAACTCTAATTTTTTCCCCTCAGTTAAGCTTCTGAAAGCAATCTAAAGCAAAACTCATTAAAAGCTTTTGAAATGTAAGGAGAAAAAAAACACAAAAAATATTGAGGCAGCATTATGTTTCCTAGTAAACTTCAAACGAGATACTCCCTGATAGTGGTTCTCCTTTTGGGAAGCTGAACTAGCTTAGTAGTATATGCCTAAATGATATCATACCCAGGAGACATTTGGGTTTCAAACTGCTTCAATGCTAATTTTTTGTTTTGGTTTTTGTTTTAAACAGGATCATGTCAGGGTAAAACAGAACAAAACAAAACCCAAGACTCTAGTCTTGCCTTTAGATCATTAGTTGGAGCCAAGTTGCCTCTCATTTATGTGGTGCCAGCTTTTCCCCTATGTATTAGCTCTGTGGGGATTTGGTTATTTAATGTTGCCTGCTGTTCATGGTTTGCCTGTATTTTCTTCTGTTGGAAGAACTGCAGTGCCCTTGGTGTCATCTTTGGAGCTTGTGTAGCCCCTAGCACTACAATGTACTACCATTATGTAGTAAACAACAATTATTTTGAACTTGGATGAAAATAAGATATTCCTCCGAAATGCCTTTAAAAAAATGCTAGAAAGCGGCAAGGATTTGTATACCTTCCATACTCCTGTGACGTTCCTGGTAATAGACTAAATATGTTTATCGTTAGAATTAGATTTTAAGCTACTGCCTTAACTATTTTTAAGAAATTCAATAAATATGGTACATTTATAAATTTTTAACATCAAAACACAAAATATTGCAAATAAGATTTATAGTTCCAAAAAACAGTGAGTCAATCCACATTCTTTCGCTAATAAGAAACAATTAAAACATTTCTCTTCTGACAGAGTGGCATACATAATTAAAGATGCATTGCTCTTATTATGTAGAACTTCTGTGCTGTGGAGATGCCTTTGAAAGTTAGACTTCCAGAATATAGCTTAGAGTGTAAAAGCACACATTTGGAGTAAGCAGGGGGCTTAAATTTCAATTCTACCATTAGAATTGGTTATGTTACTTAAACTTTCTGGAAAGCCTCAATTCTTTTATCTAGTAATAATAGCATCTATCTTAAATAATTATTTTGAAGATTAAATGAGCTAATAATCTAGAATACTTGACTCATAATAAGCTCATAAAATGCAAATTATGATTATTACCATTGATTAAAAACTTTCTATGTATAAGGTGCTTTGCATATACTATCTCTAATTTTTCCAAATCCTGCAGTTGAATATTTTGAATCCCATTACAGACAGTATCTCAGAAAATGTAAACCACTTGCCTAAGTTTACATGGTCAGTGAACTGCAGAGCTGGTATTTGAACCCAGATATTTCTAGCTCCAAAGCGGTGGCTCTTAACTGGGAGAGATTTTGTACTCTATCTTTGACTGGGCAATGCCTGGGGACAGTTTTGGTTGTCACGACTAGGAGGGTGCTATTGGCATCTAGTGGATAAAGGACAGGATGCTCTTAAATATCCTACAATGCCCAGGACAGCCCCCAACAACAAAGAATTTGGCCCAACACATCAATAATTCTGCAACTGAGAAATCCTGCTCTAAAGCTCTCATAATCTTTCCAATACACCCGCTACCTCACTAGAATACAGTGATGCACAAAGTTAATAGTTCGGTGCCATTTGATACCGCAATAAAGAAAGTTGCTCTCGAAAACAATGTATACTGAGAAAGGACACTATAGTATACCTTTGGAAGCACAACTGTTTTCCTTTGGGGACTTCCTCCCTTACTCCACGTGATTTTGGGGAAAGTGCTAATCAAGGCTCCACCCACCTCCGAGTGCACAGGTTGGCATGTAAACCTAGCTGGGCCAAATATAGTATCCATTTCCTGTCATTTTTTGGTTCAAGGTTGGGCAAGGCCCTTACAGAGCTAATCAGAATTCTCTGAGATTGGTATATGAATTTTCACAGAGAGGTTCTCATTTTGCTGAGGTTGCTGAGCTCTGGAGCATAAAGAAGAATAAAGCAAAGAAGACCTTTGCAGTAGAGAAAATGAAGTCAATGGACCTAGAAAAGCACTAAAAATCTGCATGACTCCTGAGATCCAGCACTGCTAAACTACTCTCTTAGTCTCATGAATGAGTTCTGTCATTTATAATCAAAAGGACTCCAAATAATAGAATGGAATATGCTTTTTGGCATATATTTTAAAAAATAGTGATGTTGCATTCTCACAATGTCATCTCTATTTAAAAAAAGATAGAAAGCATGAAGCCCTTTAAAGAGTCCACACTTTACTTGGAGGCAGGGAAAGACAAACACCAGAACTTTGTCTCCTCACTTACACATTGGGCTCCTTGAGAGTGAGGGCTGGGTTTTCTAATTCTCCATTCCTACCTTACACGCACACCTGGCCCCGTTACTGGCACATGTTTAATAAGTAGCCCCGTTACTGGCACATGTTTAATAAGTAGCTATTGGATGGCTAAGCAGACAGCACCTGCTGTTATGTTTATTTTAGGCCTTTTATGGACTAGTTCTCTATTTTTCTCATTTCCTTTCCCTAACGTGCAATACCACTGACCTTTGAGAAACATTATATTATTCACTAAAACAGATTCTGCTAACTTAGAATTGTTCATTGTAATAGATACGCCACAGTCTGCAGAATGGAGGAACTCTTTCATAAAAATTATCTGAAATTTCCTAAACTCATTTAAAGTAATAAAGCATGTTAACATTCCTTATTTAATTAATCCCATAGTGCGGTTAAACTCACCAAAATGTAAAATATGCAAACAGAACATAGTTGAATTTTTATAGTCTGAAACATAACTTTCCTTGTTTAAAATATGCCTCGGTTGCAAAAAGTCAAAAATAAGACTATACTTTGACCAAACAAATAAGAAATGCAGGACAAATAGGGAATAACCAGTATTTGGAGAGAAGCAGCTGGGAAAGTTTCGATTAAGCCATTTCTGCTTCCAAACAGAAATTCTGGTTACAGGATCTGTCACAGATATGCTGACTTCCAATATGTTAAGCTAAACAAAATTTCAACTCTACTCCAGCAGCAAAAAAATATTCTCAAGAAACATAAAAGATTTTAGCTTTTACTACTTTAGTCTCATATTGATCTTAGGACCACAAAGGTTTGGCTCCCTGTCCCCTCTGTCCCCCACCGAATAAAAACAAGAAAAAAAAAATTTGTTTTATCCTCAAATTCTTGCTTGAATATTTTTTGGTAACCACTCAAAGACCATGAAAGTAGCCAGCTTAACCCCTACCTGGTCCTCGAAAAACAACCAATCTCTGGGCAGAGAGAGAATTCAGCCTTGTGCTGTGGGCATTGGCAATCCTGAATGAATGAGAATAGGCTTAATGTCGAGAGTCTATTTCTGGCTGCAATAGCTTCTTTTGGTTCCAGTTATAGTCTTTGTGGCCAAATCAGGTTCAGTAGACAGAATTGCTCTCTAAATGGCTATGTTGGCCACAGTCCATCAATATATATGGCCAGAGTGGCTGGGTAAACTGTTGGGCAAGATCCAGGAGAAAAGGATTGACTACAGGGTTTGGACTATTCTAGGTAATAATTAAGAACAATTTACATGGTGGCCTATATTGGAAACTACACATTTGGGCTTTTTCCCTCAGAAGCGGCTCTTCCAGAAAAATCTGTCTTGTCGTCTGACATCTTCACTTGTACCTGCTCTGTTCTGTGAAAGTCCTATGTCATTCTCGGCATCTCCACAGAGATTCAGGAATGTCCTAAAGTTCAGAAAAGAGCAATTTGAACGATTCTTTTGCTGAGATAAATATGATAACTATTTCTCCAGAGATTATTAAAAGCAGTATGTTATTGTTAAAAGAGACATTACAAATCTAACCCAGTCCTTTTATTGTATTTATTGGTCATGAAACGCAGGCACTTTGAAAAGTTAAGTAACTTTCATGGCTGACTTACAGTTGACATAGCAGTGGCCATGGTTATTCAACCTGTAGTGCAATGTACCCCAGGTAGTAAGACAATAACTCAGGGGCAGGAAAAATAATGGAACTTCTCCTTGTGCTTGTTTTATCCCATTATAAGAATGACTATTTATGAATGTCTAATAAGAATGACTAATTATGACTTTCATCATCATAAAGGAATAACTTATGACTGTATTTTATAGTATACAAGATAGATTTAAAATTAACCCCCCAGCATTTCTTATTCTACTTTTGTGCTTTTTTTTCCCCCCACAAAGCAGTGATTATCCTAGTACTTACTACATCTTTTACGTATTTGTTTTGTTTACAGTCTGTCTCCCTCTACCTAGAATGTAAGCTCCAGTTATTTGCACTGGTGGTTCAGTGGTAGAATTCTAGAATGTAAGCTCCACAAGGGCAGGAAGTCACTGATCCTACATGAGAAACTTCATAGACTATAAACCAACCCACCATGATAGAAGCAGTTGTTCCCTCCTTTCTTGTCCTTGCCCATGACTTATTCTAAAAGTTAATTAGCACTGTCTTCTAAGGTCACTGTCAAATCACTTACTATGTGATCCTAGGGAAATCACGTGTCTTCTCTGTGCCTCAGTTTCATAATCAAGTTGGACTTGATTGGACTAGATAATCTTTATGGCCCTTTGTAGGTGAAGCATTTGTTTTCTGTTGTAGCTGTTCCTGGAGTAGAGCAGGCACTCAATAAATATTTTTAAATGAATAAATGGCTATATTAGTACAGTAGTACTTGTATATAATATGCAAATAAATATATATACATCAGCTGTGGATGCTCAAGAACTTTTTTTACTGGTAAGGGTATATTATCAGTAAAGTTTGGAGCCCTCTCACATTAGAAAATTTTTTATTTTAAGTCTGTCAGGGGACTGATTAATATGAGGACTAAATGGAGTACCAATTAAGGAGGGTATTTGAAGTGAGGGCTCTTCTATGCAGTGAAGACTTTAACTCATCTGGGGAGGGCTTTTTATTCTGGAGATTGGTTCGAAGGGCCTATTTTAGTCATGTCAAAGTAGAATGAATAGGCACGCATGATCTGGGGTTGGAGTAGAACAGAGCTATAAGATTACTGAATCTGGAGCTTCTACTACTTTGGATAACTGGTTAAGCAAAAAAAACTGATGAGTTCCTTCTGGGATTGAGGGGGCAGATTTCTGCTTCTGAGATTTAATTTTAAGAAGAGCTGGACAGACAGTCATAAAGGTATCTTTAACAAGGCCTAGTAGCAGGGAATGACAATGAGGTCCTTCAATTAAAATTTCATGAAGAATAGTAGACTCTAGGCCAATGACCTGGATCTAAACGTCTGAGTGTTGAGAGTAGAGCAGAGCTTGCTGGTTATGGCCCAGTTTGTACTGGCAAATGCTCTGTAAGACCTAGCTGCACTAGCTTTGGGCTTTGACGATGTGCTTTGAGGAGCATTTACTAAGCAGTGTATACAACCTGATGCCATGTAGGTTTCTGGACCTGGCATTCTCCACAGAGTCAGTAGGCACCCAAGGACTCAGCAGGACTCAGCTTTGAAACTAACGCTCTATGGCAAGGAGAAACAATAGCCATGGTGAGTTAACCAAGACTCAGTCTGCTCTATGCCTGGCATTAGAAAAGGATGAACTTTCTCTGTGACTGAATAAGTCCTTAAGATACTTGGACAATTTAAAAGAACAAGATACTTGGGCAACTTGAAATTAGGATGGAGCAATGAGATGTGAGGTGTAGAGAGGTTGCTCAAGAAATTGACTTGAAAAAGGAAGTAAATGTCACAGTGGTTGTACTATGAATGTGTTTAGAAATGTCCTATAGTTACATTATTTATTTTCACCTATGAACATTCAGAATCACAGTAGAGGTGATTTCCCATTGGCATTGTCTCAGAAACCATTAGATAGTTGGAGGAAGGCAAGTGAATGGACTCAATCTGAATTTCAAGATGAGGAAATGGGAAATTAAAATATATTTTCAATTCTGACAGCATACTTATTTGCATTGTCAGGGTGTTTGAATTTTCTGGCTATTGTCTGTAACACTCTGAACAGGTCATAGAGGTCAAATGTGTATCCTATTCTGTGATATTACTAACCACCAAGGTAAGTTTTATAGATAAAAAAGAAACAAAACATTGTAGAAACTGCCATGTACATATCTTAAAAGAACCATACTAGATGACATGTATTGATAATACATTGCCTGAAAACATTTAACCTTTTTTTACTAAGCAATATGTAATGTAAATTACTTTGCTCTTTACAGTGGTACATTAAGTTGCCCTAAAGAAGAAATGAAAGGTAAACATTACTCTTTAAGTATCAGATGTAGGATGTGGATCAGGTAATCATGTGGCAAAGCCTGCCAGATGGCTCCTATGACACCAAATACAACTCAGAGTGAAAGGTTATTTAGTTTTTCAAACTCAGCCACAGGCCCTGAACAACTTTCAGGAAGATAGAGTCTAATATGATTGAGGGCAAAAGGTATATTTCCTTCTCACTGCTAATGTGTTTATGCTCACAAAATGGAAGTATAACTATAGGCGGCACTTACATCTTGGTTAGACATTTCCCAATATGGTCTTTCTCCATAGGACATGACCTCCCACATGACAATGCCATAGCTCCATGCATCGCTTGCTGAGGAGAATTTTCTGTAGGCAATAGCTTCTGGGGCTGTCCACCTTATCGGGATTTTCCCACCCTGGAAAATAAATTGAAGATTTCTCAGATGGCTCGCAAGTGTATTAAAAAACAAAATGGTGTTCCAATTAAATATCTTATGTTAGAAAGACTTAAATACTGCATGATAGTGTTGGCATTTTAAATAAGAAGAAAAATAAGGATAATATTATAATGTCAGAAATACATTTCCTATAATAGTTATTCAGTAGAAACAGCTTTAATGGGAAATAAGTCACACTTCAGAGATATTTTATTTCATTCATTAGAGAAATTTATTTTCTCTTTAGATTCACACAATTAAACTCACTATCATGCCATTTAAAGAAAGTTCCAGATTATAAGACATTAAAACTAAATATCATTCAACATTCATTAAACATTGTATTGTGTGTATAAATAATAATGACAATAGTTCTAACTTAATTGAAGACAAATGGTTAAATACAGAACATTCTCTACCAGTTCAATGTTTATCAGAACTTTATTTCCTTTCCTTCTCTTTTTCATCTGCTGTGATTACATTTATTTTAAATTTAAAAAATCCTTTAACATTATACAAGAGCACTCAGGAAGGGTAATCTTTCTCTGTAACATTTTAGGCTAGTTTATATTTTTGTTCTCCACTGTTCAAGTTAATATCTGAACATATTAAAGAGATTAAATTGCATGAATTTAATCTATACTATTCAGGTATTAAAGTCGACCATTGTGTTATACTTATTTTTTATCAACATTTATTACATTTTATCTCTTTATACACTCTATAAATCCCCTTTTTACTATAATGACAAGAATAAAACAATTCATCCATTTGATTTACAATCTCTGAACAGCGAGTGGACGAGAGGAACCTTGACGCCACTAGATGGCGCAAGAGAACAACGAGCTGGTCTCAGGCCGCGGAGATGGCTTCTGTTCCCGCAGGTGATTTTGACAGTCAGAACCCACCACAGTGGAGTCGCTTTAACATTATCAGCACTTTCATGATCACAGCATTTGATCACTCACTGTGCGCAAAGTTTGGTGTTAGGACGAGTGGAAGTGGAAGGAAATAAATGGTGCATTCTTTGGACCTCGAGAGATTTAGGTCTAACATCTTTAGAGGTGAAGCCATTAATGGAGGCATCCAAACACTACTTATTTCTAAACACTACTTACTTGAAGAGAAAAGAGAGTCAACTGAAATAGAAACAATTAGGTTTCACAAGGCAAATGAGAGCATTAACAGAACCCTCATCTTAAAGAATTGTAGCAAGAAATTGTTAGAAGGGACCTTGGGGAGAATACCTTGAATTAAATCCCCTGATTTTACAGGTGAGCAGACTGAGCCCAGGGTTTAGAGATTTAGAGGTTTAGAGATTCCTCCCCACATTAATAAGCACATAACCTCTATTAACGTTATTATAGTAGTGTTATGGGGCATCGATGTAAAGATGTGAGTATTTCAGCACGGGAGAAAAGTTGGGCCAAACTAACTTTACTGTTTTAACACTGAGCATCTGTTATCGTATGTTATAGTAGTACCATGGAAGGGAGCCTGAAATCTGGCGTTTTCATGCTTTGGGGTAGCACCAAATTAGGAACAGGAAATTGGTGATAGCAGTTTAAGAGAGTGGTGGACACGGGAAGGGAATTACAAGTGGGGGGATTCATTCTAGAACCCAAAGTAGAGTTACCAGATAAAATATAGGATCCAAAGTTAAATTCGAATTTCAGATAAATAAAAAATACTTTTTTTTAATGTAAGTATGTCCTGTGAAAGAATATACATATATTTTTTTGCGTTATATCCCAAATATTGCATGAGACATATTTGTACTAAAAAATATTGTTTACCTGCAATTCAAATTTAACTGGGCATCCTATATTTTATTTACTAAATCTTGCAATGCTAATGCAGAGCATTAAAAAATTCAGAAATGGAAACATTGTAAATGATCTAAGAGAACATGAAGTAGTGTTCTGAAAAGACTAGTGTGGTCTATACTTCACAAGGGGACAAGGACACTCAGACTTGTATTTTGCACCCACACTACAGTAGTAGCCTTTGCTCTATTGTATGTTTGTGGCTAAAGCTCCCAGTCTTCTGGCTCTGCATTTTGAAGCGATTCAAATCAGGTTCAGGCATGTGGAAACCACACTTCCAGAGAGTAAAGACCAAATCTGCAGATTTTGACCTCAGAACAGACACAAGTGTAGCAGTCTCATCTGACATTTTTGACTCTGGGTCTTTCTTTGTCTCTTCTGGAAAACAGTATTTAGTAAGTGTGAATTGCTACTCTGCTGGGCTGATCTTTTGCTAAATCTTTGTGTGCTCTATTAAGACAGGCTAAAAAAACAGAGTTAAGGATTATTTTATGTGCATTCATCTATAAATGATATCTCATATAAATGATTCACACATAAATTTATATTTCACATAACTTGTTATCGCATATAAATGATAACTTAAATACTTTTTTCCCTAAGATTTTACAGAGTATTTGATTAATAGCATTGCTACCTGTTATGGACTGAATTGTGGTCCTTCGAAATTCATATGTTGAAGCCCTAATCCCCAATGTGACTAAATTTACAGACAGGGCCTTTAAAGAGGTAATTAAAGTTAAATGAGGTCATAAGGGTGGGCTCTAATCCAGTATGACCAGTGTCTTTGTAAGAAGATGAAGAGACACCAGAGGTGTGCAGGCACAGGGAAAGGCCATGTGAGGACACAAGGAGATGACCATCTGCAAGCCCAGGAGAGAGGCCTCAGGAGACACCAAACCAGCTGAAAACTTGGTTTTAGATATCCAGCCTCCAGAACTGTAAAAAATAAATTTGTGTTGTTTGAGCCTGCAGTATTTTGTGATGGCAGCCCTAGCACACTAATATGCTACCCCTATAAAAAACCAAAATAATTTTCCTAAGGTGAGCAACATTGCAAAGCAGATGGTACATCTTTATTTCAAATTCTATCCCAATGTTGTCTTGTAATGGAAAGTGTGAGCTGGAATAAATCTTTAAAAAAGTGAAAAATTGGCACAGAAGTTTTAACTTAGGAGATACAATCCTAATTAACAAAAATGCATGATAACATGGTAACTAAACCTGACAGTATGCACAAACTGGAATAATTTGGAGCATATATGGGATGGAGATAAAGGAAGCATTTAAATCTTTTTTTTTTTTTTCTAATGGGAGGACATATACTGGATATGGTTTATATCTAAGTGCAAGATAAGACAGAAAGGAAGAAGTTGTTAAGATTACCACATGATCTCTATTCCTTTTTCTACTTTAGAAGAAGCACAAAAGCCTAGTTCTTTTTTTTTTTTTTTTTTTAATTGAATATACCAACTTTGTGGCTTTATCTCATCTACTTATTTTTGTCTATAATCTTGAATCAGAGACAGAGGTAATGCGCTCAGATACTTTTTTCTCAAAGCATTAACTACCAGATGTTTGTTTCAGGTTTCAGGAATGAACAAACAGTACTTTAGATTTGAAATCACAATCATTGAAACATTACATCTTGCTTTACCATATGTTTATAAGAAAAAAAGTTACCAAAGATGATAATCAGAATGACTCAGTGTAACTCAAAAGCCTTCTCATTTACTAATACCTCCCTTATGCAGCAAATGTAATCACCTATGGAACAAAGGAGAGCAGGAAGTAAGCAAACCGGATCAACACCGAAAATGTTAGCAAACCTTTTTTCTGCTTCTTAAGTCAAATTCAGGGATTGTTGTTTAATAAGTATGTAGTGAGGTTGTAGCAGAAAAAATGCATAGGTGGAACCTGGAGCCTTGTATACCTGTAAACACTGAACCTCAGGAGTGGAGTTGTGTTATAAGTGTGCTTAACTAACATCTGAGTTTTAGAACCTAATCTTCTAGTCTTCAATAGAGGACATGATCAATGGAAATAAAGCAAGGTTACAGAGGTTTAATGTTGAAACCAGATGGAAAATTCCATTGAGAAACAAGAACACATACACACAAAAATCTCTCTTCATTTCTCACCCAATGGGTTTGATGGTCATTTTGAAGGCAATGGGTTTGAATAGACAACGGTCTACCTGCAGATATTCCTATTCCTATTTCCTCGGTCTATCTCTGTAGTACCTAAACTTCAATAAGAATTACAGTACAGAAAACATATATACTATGGTTAAAGATTAATTTAAGGAGCTTCTAATGATAATTTCGACTAAACAATATTTTTCTTTATGAGTTGAGAATTCTAAGTGAGATGCAACTCTATTATAACCCATTGGATGACCTTGCGCAACTCTATTATAACCCATTGGATGACCTTGCGCAAGTCTTAACTCTGAGTCTTATATTTTGGATCTCCAAAATGAGGGGATTTGAATTACTAATCATAAAATGGTAAACTATAACTTTTTAATATTTGCCTACAATATCTCGATTCCCATTAAATTGTAATGAGATCAGATATATGAGTTGGTATCTAGACTGTGTGAACAGATAGCCTGATGACAGACAGTGAAGGAGACAAGCACACTCTTGTTTTATACCCAGACCAATAACTAACGGTCACAGTGATCATCCTAAGTGGTAAGAAAGAGTTAAAATAACTTAGTCGCTTTTTTTAAAAAAAGGCAACAGTGTGAATAATACATGATAGAAAGTATGGAACCAGGTCATTGACTTTTTCTCCTTTTGTTTTTTAACTCTTAATATGTAAGTATTGGTTATTTGGAAGAGTCATTATATGAAGACTTACTAACGTCAGACAAGAGGCATTAATGTTCAATGAAAGATTGCTTTACATTATAATTTCTTATCAGTGGGATTATCTGTGGCTGAGGTAGGCTGGTTTGGGGAACATTGGTGAAGGAATCAGCACTGTGGGGTCTCCTGTTTTAACTCACTATGGTGACCTGAGAAGTCACAGGAAATCACAGAAAGATTACACACGCATGAGTTATACAGACAACTCTCACGTAGGGGGATATTTTTCTTTCTCCTGAGAATTGCTGATCTTGAAAAATAAGTCCATCTTTGAGCATTTCTTTCTAGCTTGTATTCCCAAATCAACAAATTATAATATTATAATGTACAACTATATTATATTGTGTAAGCCTTTTAAAACTGCATCCCCATCCCTCTCAGAGGGGCGTGTGCTTCCTTTTCTTATTGAGTTACTGTGTGGAGTTTTATCTTTTTCTGAAACATGAGGACAATATTTGGCCTTCCTTGAAGAAAGACTGAGGGCTATGATAGAATAAATTCATTTATAGTTGAGAAAGCTTCTCATATTTTTGCTTCTAGATAACATTTATTAAGTGGATTAAATGAGGCCAATACATAGTAGGTACTCGGCAAATGGTATTTACTTTCTTAACTTAATGTATTTAAAATTTGTCTTTTTTAGGGATCTGCTGGGCTTCCAGCCCAGACCAGTGTCCCAGTTCCCTCATCAGGAGTCATTGCCCAGCCTAAAGAGTGATCTTCTCAAACAAGGGCTTTTAGGAGCCAGAGGCACCAAATCACTTTTGCTGATGGAAAAGCTCTAACTCAGTTCTTGTAATTAGATCTTGTCTTGTCCAGTTTGAGGACATCTGCATATCTTGGTCCAGTGAGTTTGGTTACATGCTTACATTTCTGCCTTTGTTCCACCAGTGCCCTTTCAAAATCCAAGATACCTCATTCATCTTATTCTTTCACAGGTAAAATTTCATAATCAAAGAACATTATGGTTAAATGTTGACACTCAGATTTCAGCCTACCGCTGAACCTGCTTGATAATGATTCTCTCTGGATTTCTTGCCTTTTACTGAGTGTTTCTATTCTCTTTGTGGGGTTATGACACACTGGGTAAGTTACAAACCTTGTTCCGTCAAAAATGCACATATAGATACATACACAGGATTTGCATCAGCATCAGGTGATTCGTAGATATTAGATTAAGATACTCTTGCTGTAAACAAAAGACCCTTTTTTTGGCATAGTTTTAAAAATATAAGTCATTGGTTCTTAATAACCAGTTTTCATAGGATGACAAACGCTGTAGAAATCTATGGTAAATAGTATTGTTTTAGGCCACAACATATGCATAAAAATGTTTTTATACTTTTATACAAGACAAAGACTCCTTATCAGTTGTTCCTTGTTCCAGGCTTTCATTCCCCTATGCCAAGCACCTTGTGTGGGTGTTCACTGAGGTCTCAGGGTCTTGATTTTATGAATCCAGAGCCCACCAACTCTTTGCCCTTGGGCTGAAGCAGGCCTACAGTTAGGTTACTCATGGCTATTTTTATTTTAGTGAATCTAAATGCCTTTAGACAGGATGTGGGCTCTCCAGAGTACTACCACTCCATTCTACTATCTCACTAAGTCTTTCATCAGACACACTTGACCTATTTCCATTATCCCCTTGGCTTCTGTAGACATTGCTGTTCCCCCTCTCCCATTCTAATTTTAACCTGGCTCCTTGTTCTGATTATGAAACAAACAATTATCTACTTTTGATATTTATTTAGACCATATTTTTCATAAAGAGTAGGGACAGATGAGAAATGACTTCAAATAAACATGAATAGCTAACTTATTTTGTTTTCCACTCTAAAAATAATTCTTAACTATAGAAAGGTTTTCTCATTCTTCTCATCTTACACTGTCTACCTAGAAATATACTACATTTTTATTCATTGTCTAAATGTATAAACAGCTCGGTGAATGCTAATTTTTGCTCCTGTAATAAAACAGAGCTTATAGTGCTATTCAAAGCCTCAAGAATTAAAAGCCTTTTCACCTGCTTCTTCCTAAATTGTTCCTAAAATTAATTCATTGTCTACTATTTCTCAGTAATCTCTTTTGATGAGAACATAGGTGCACATCATTAGGTGAATAACACTATTCTGGGGGACAGCTGTTAAATTAGATTTTCTATTCCATCCTATAGGGTAGATAAAGCAGGACACGATGTTGCTGTAATGTGTGAGAAATAAACATACACATTATTATGAGGATTGCTGTAGTATCTGAATGTAGATACTTAAACATCACTGACAGTATAGACAACATTTTGAAACGACCTATCGTTCATTATGGTTTTACAAATATACTACGTGGTAAGCTTTCAAGGGGTTAGCTGACACTAATCGAGTTAAATTCCCATTCTTCTCTGGAGAGTAGCACTCTTCCCATATCATCTCTCTCCAGTTATTCTCTGTCTCTCTTTTTTCTTTTTAATCTAGTTCCATGGAATGCTAGCTGCCCCTCTACTCTCTCCCTAGGGTATTTTAATGAAGTTTTCTTAAGCTTCTCATCTATAGTTTTTATGATAAAAACTTATGGAAATTAGCACAGAAGTAATAGTTTTAAAACATGTACTATATAAATCATAAAAGGGAATAAAGGGTCAATTATTTTGGGCCATTAATATTGAGATATTTTATACATTAAGTGCTAATATATAAAGTGATAACTTATGTACGTAACATTTGAGTGTTTACAAAGCATTTTCATCTGAATGGCCTCAAATTGATGTAAACCACTAAAGTGTGAACAATTTGCTTTCTTATCAGGTTACCCTATGAGAATAATACTAATAAAAAAGCAGTTATTAATACTTATATCATCTATTTCTATCCATAGTTGGATGGTATTTATTTGGGGAAAGAATTCAGATCCTGTCATTAGGAAAAGAGACTGCATAAAATGAGGTACGTCTATATTTATACTAGTATTATATGCAAATGCTATTTGAAAACAAATATTCAAAAAGGATCAGAAAAGTAGATAGGATTTTGGGCCATACACAGTGGTGATTCTCATAAACCCAGGGGTGCTTACTCCAGAGGTACAGTGTGTAAAGTGGAGAGACAAAGCGACTTTAGAGCCAAACATCTGGCTTCTAATCTCTCTTTTTTTCCCCACTAATTCGTTGTGTGACCTTGGGCAAGTTACAGATTCTCTGTAAATTGAGAGGTGTGGTCTATGTGATCTTACGGTTCATGTGAAAGTTTCATATTCTATGATTTATTAATACACATAACATCCCAGTAAGCTAAATTAGAAGAAGAAACAACCTCCACTTCTGCCTAAGGAAACAGAGACAGAATGGGTTAGTGCTGGGCTCAGTTGCTTCCTGTGGCACTGTTATGCCCATAGGCACTTTATACATTAAATCAGAACTTCCTGACAGATCCACAGTACTTTGATCGAACATATTTGAGAAGCAGGTTTTCTCTTGTGGCTGTTGCACGTACTATTGTGATACATCAGTTCGGAGTGGAACTGTGACTTCAAATTACCCATTGTCAGAAAGGCTAGCTCTGAGTATAACCTAAGGATGAGAGGCAAGATGACATAATGACATCTTTAGAGGCAGTCAGTTTGGGACTAGCTACTCTGACTGATGAACACTCAAGAGAGGAGAGGGCACAGTGTTCTGAAAGACTGAGAAAGCACTACTCTATGGGAGGGACAGGGCACAGGGGCTCACAGCCAAAGGTGGGTAAGAACTTGAGAGAAGTCTGGAAGAGCTCGGAACTGGAAAGACCCAAAAATGTTTAATATAAATTAATCTATTTTAAAGGTAGACTTTGGCTGAGAAAATTATAAAAATGCTGGTATTTTTTGAATAAGTTTTAATGTTGGGACAAACTGATTAACGTATAGAGGACAATTTTCTTATATCCTCAGGGTCTTAGTTGAGGAAATTTACACAAACTTTTGTTCATTCCATTATTCTAATATGAAATGCTGTCTTGTCAACTTTTCCCTTAGCTCCTATTTTGTTCATGAGTAATGTGATCACTCCTCTTATGCCTGCCTGTAACACCCGTTGTCTGCCTCACTTATTTGGCACTTAGCATCATATACCTTTTATGTACTACTATTTGGCTTTTAAAAATGTGGATGTACTATCTTCACAGAAAGGAAATGAATATATTGGAGGTTCTTTTATCCTTTGCAATTGGCTTTACAGTATTTAGCATGGTGCTATGATTATAATATGAATTTGGTGATTATTTGCAGAGGAGATGACCGGATGAGATGAATTAGGCAAATGATATAAAATGAAAAGTGCAATCTCAGAACCATACTGTACAAATGGAATTCAAATTTCACTTTTTAGTTCCTCCCTAGTCATCATTATGAACTTGATTAATAATAAAGAAAGGAAGAAAGAGAAATTTCCCGATCTGAATTTTCAGTGTATAAAGGGCATTACCCAGAGAGGCACTGAAGTTCACAGGCGGCATTCATTTATTCGTTCATTCACTTATTATTCTTCTAATAAAACTTTTTTTTAAAACACATCTCACATGTCAGATTCTTAAGTCACAAAGACATCCTTCTTATCCTTGGGGAGATCATGTTATAGTAGGAGAGACATCAGTGTAAACAAGTAATGGCAGAACAGAAGGTAAGGGCTCTAACGGAAGTCTGTACAAAATTCATTTAGTGGCAAAAAAAAAAAAAGAATCAGCTGTTTGGGATGGCTATGGGGAGAAACAGAGAGACATCATAATAGAGGTAATGTCTTAGGTAGAATTTAAAAGAAAAGTAGGAGTTTGAATAGTAAAACAAAGAGGCCAGAACATCCCTTCAGACAGAAGATCGAGTTCAAAGGCACAGAGGAATGGAACAGCATAATATGTCCAGGGAATAGCAAGTTGCCTAAAATTGCTGCTGATTAAGGTCCAAGAAAGAAACTGGTAGCTGTGAAGTGGGAGACATCAGCAATAGCTACGTCACTGAAGGCTTGATTAGACATTTAGCATGGTAGGTGATAGGATTTCAAAATGTCACAGTAAGTTGAAATGTGTTCCTACCTAGAAAATAGAATTTAGGGATGTGGGATGCATCTGTCACTCTTTTTTGTATGTTACATTAAAACCAATTTAGTTTGATTTCTTTGTTTTGACCCTAATTTTGTTGTGGCTTAAAGACCTGTATCACATTGTAAAAAAGTGGTGTAAGGAAGCTCTTTTTGTTTTTTTAAGTATAAGAGGATGACAGGGATACCAAACCTCTTCTTTGACCTTTGCATTAAATGTATATAAAAAAAATAAAATTACTTTTAATTTTGGCAGAATCACCTGCACTAAGTGTGTGCAATCATGCATCATACAAAGCAGGTTGAAAGGTCTAATTTTACTTGCATAACATATTCATTGTTTTATAGCAGATTTTCCCAGTGAATAAATTTTGGAAAAGCAATGCTTTTAAAAATAGCTTCCAGCTTGTTTTGGTCAGGCTTAAATATATCATTTAGGTTCCGAAGCCTTGTTCACTCTGGACAGCAGATGGCTCCGGAGATCATCACTGGAAGGCTTAATGGCATAATATGACAGAACCCAAAGTACTTGGCTACAGGTAATGAAGCAAGGAACGATATCTGTCATCTTCAGATGGTATCATGAGTCAATGGCAAAGTCTTAAATAAAAGAGGGCCTATCTCACCATGGGGTGGGGTCTTTTAAGAGATCAACATGGATTTCTATGAGCCCTTCCCATTTTTACCTTGAATGTCTTCTGGCTCTTTCTTATTTTGCTCTGTAAACTCTAATCTGTTCTATTTTTGTTGTTCTATGCTGTTCTGTTTTTTCTGTTTTCTTTTACTCTGTTCTTGCCAACAAATATTCATTGTGTATACAGAATATAAGCTCTCTGAGGCAAGATCTTTGTTGGCTTGGTTCTTTGTTGTTTTCTCAGAGCTTAGAAATGAATCTGAGCATAATAGGTATTTAATATTAGTTAAAGAAATGTTGGAGATGTGGTATATGGTCCTGAAAGAGCTTATCATATAATGGGTGATAATGGTACATAATAATTGATGCTATGAAATGTGACAGGTGCCATGGGAGGGGAGAGTCAGGGAAGGCTTCCAAGAGAAAATGATATCTAGGCTCGGTTGGACCTTATGGAAGATCGGAGTTAGATGAATAAAAGAGGTGAGGAAAAGGAGGAGATCAGAGGTAAGGGGAGGAAAGGATGGTCCAGGCAAGAGAAGAGTAGGTAAGAAAGAGAGCAAAACAGATTTAGAGGTACTGAGTGATGTTGGGTGCAGTTGGAAGTAGAGTGTGTGATGGGGGAGTGGGGAGAGACAGAGGCTAGAGAAGTAAGCAGGGTAGAGAGTATGAGCGGCTTAAAAGATCAGGAAGTGCTTCCTAAGGCATTTAAAGAATTTAGAACTTTTCTTGTGGCAATGGAATGTCACAGAAAGCAATGAGGTGATAAAATTAGAAGTTTTGCTTTGTTTTATTATTTTTAGATCACTTTGGCTGCCTTGTGAATTGCTAATGAGGGAGTAGAAGACAAATAGAAGGAAGAGAAGAAGCAGGCAAATCTTGCCATGCCTAGGAAGTTAGTAACATTATTTAAAAATTCTATAAGTCATATATGATTCCATTTTTTTTACATTAAAGCCATCTATTTCAATTCCTCTGATTAGACATTTGCCATACTCCAAAGAAGAATGGAATGACATTTACTCTGCTTAACATATCTAAATGGAGAGTCCAAATCAATCATATAAACAAAGTGGAGGAGGAATATTCACAAACTAATTTTGGAAAATTCCCTTCTAAAGGATCATCACACACTACAGAATCATCATTTACATACACTTAAAATTTTTCGTATTAGAGCAAATACTCTAAAGACTTGCTAATTCCACTACAAAGATTTCTTATCATATTTAAAATTAATAATGCCATGTTTAAAAAACAAACTGCCTTCTACCTTTTCCCACTTAATCCAGAACGGTTTTTGCGTGATTTAGTCCATATTAAATATACACTTTAAGTAGTTTACCTGAAGGGGAAGAAAGGTAAGTGTCCACCTTTTCGTTTTGTTTTGTTTTGCTTTCTCACATATATATGTGTACTGGGAAGAAGAAAGAAAACTCACTCAGAAAGGCTGTTTTCAGTGTTGTCATTTATGAAATTCTATAGAATCAATTTTTCCTTGTTTTTCCTCCCTCTGACAACAGATTTGCTCAGAGAAAAGGACTTCACATGGGCTCAGTGTTATACTCCAGAGAAATAAACCCAAGGTCAAGTTGCGAAGCAATACAAAGCATCAAAAACAGGAGTTAGGGTTGCCAAAACCTTAATCCATTATTTAAGCACAGAAGAAGCTTATTTGATTGTTTTTAACATGGTTGCTTTCATTTATATCCTGTCCTTTTTTTTTTTTTTTTTTTTAAGTCTGGAAAGCTTTATGTGATGCGTGAGTTGCTATATATTCAGTTCTGCAGGTCATATTATTGCTCTAAGTATCTTTCACAGCATTAAACTTTTTCTCATATCTTTCTGATAAACGAAACTGAACTTAAAGTAGAACCATGAGAATTCAGGAAGAAAATACATCTACTTATAGAAAAATACCCGAAATGTTAAACCTAGTATGCTACTTAAAAAAAAAAAAGTCCTAATTTGCAAGAAAACTTTCATGTGAGGAAAACTATGTTCATATTTTTCATTTGAAATGAGAGTTTGGTCATCTCCTTGGGTAGACATTTGCTAGCAGTTCACAACTAGAACCATTTTGGTCCGATTTTACATTATCGATAGGTTCTTCTCAAATGGCTTCTTTTTGGAATCTAGAGGAAATTTCACGTCAGTGTTGTAGTGTTTTAGCATGACTGTCAGCAATGCTTCCCCAGGGCTGACTGCTTTCTGCCTGACTTCAGCCAGTGCTGTCAATCTTTCACTTCCATGAGCACTAAAATAATCCCACCTGCCCTTTCCCAAGTACCTCTTAAGAAAGAAAAGATTAACTTTTATAATTTAAGGAAAAAGAGACATTTTTCATTTAGTGTTCATATTATTGATGATAAAATGGGCATAATAGCCCAACTGTATTAAACTTGGGGGTTCTTTATTTAGGATTTTTGTTTGAAGAGAAAGTCCTAGATATTTTAGTAGTTCACTCTGTTAAATGATGTTCGCCATCTAACCTGTAAAATAAATGTGATTCAATCAACCCACGGGAATTGAAATCAGAATGACTTGAATGCCGTCTCCTAAAAGTATAAACATTGGGAAAACAGTGATAAGGGAAATAATATTTAGCTTCCTGTATCTATAATATGACAAAAATGCTAAAAATTCATCATCATTAGGCATTATGATAAGAACTATATTACATCTTAAGTAAATGGAAAAATTTACTTCTAAAAGTCTCTCTCTTTTTGCTTAGATTTAGAATTCAGGGCTCTTATGGTATAAATTTCACTGGAACTTGCTGCACTTCCTCTTGGAAGCATCAAGTTTCAAAGAACAGTCAAAACTACATTTTTATTCCTACTCAACTATTTTGACCAGATGCTTAGTTTTCAAAAGTATTATGGAATTTAAATATTGCATTCATTTTTTAAAAATAAAACTTTTTAAAATGGGAACTTTCAGTAAGTAATAAAAATCCTCATTAGCAGTTCCCTTGTACCAAATCACTTTAGCATTAAAGGAGAAAAAATTCTTCCTCTATTCTAATACATTGATCTTTACAAAGGTTGAAAGATAATAAAATATCTGATAAAAATGCATAGCTTTGACTCTCAAAATCTGTGTAAGTGAAAGGGGAGTGAATATTTCTGAATGCTAATATCTGTATTACAATCATATTTTCTTGGCAGGCTGATTTAAAGAGCTTTATATGACAGTCAGGTTATACTAGCCTTGACAGTACAACTGGGTGAAAAAGATTCAGATCCGTTTTTATATTTGATTGGAGTGTGAGGGTCAGACTGTCAGAGCAGGACACTCTTGCCAGTTGTCAGGAAGGGTTGGCTGCCTTTGAGATCACTGAATTAGGGATGCAGATATCTGATATTATTTTCAACTTGGCACTCAACTTATAAGTTTGGTGAAATGGCTAGGCATCTCTACACATTATTTCTGTCATCTGTGATTTAAGGACTCGATTGCATTATACTTGATGGGGGTTGGAAAGAAAAAAGGAAGCGATTACAGGTGCATGTGAATGTTAAATAAGTATAAATTATACTGTGTGACTGTCGAGAAGGTAGCTATATATAAGGTGTAACCCATGATTGTGAGAAAAATGTTAAAGTGTTGAAGTAGAAATATACAATAAATTATAGAATTTTAATATTTTTTGTTAGTCTGAAATATGTATTAAATATTAGATAAGTAAGTGCTTAATAAATTTTTGTTGAAAGAGTATAGTTACTGTCAATGTACTCTAATTCAGGAAAGTCAGTAATTAAATGGCTTGTTTGGCGCTTTAATCTGACTCCCTATCCCCACAGCCCTCTAATTTCCCCAAGAAAAAATACTGAGCCGTAACTGGCATACTAAGCTCTTTTATAGGCTCTGGGACCACTATAACCTTAGGACAGGAAGCCCCTAAAGCTGTAAGACTTAACATTGAATCAACTCGTGGCTGTCCTCCTTGTCCATTAGCACCTGCTTGGTTTTTTGAGATCAATCCCTATCTATTCTCATACCTGTATATTTGTCCTATCTCTTATCTAGTACATAGATCTCATCGGAATAAAGTGATACTAGAATCCTTTTTCCTAAAATCTATAAACTACATCTAGCACAGATTGTTTGCCTTCCTGGACTACCACTCACTACCTGCTGCCAGATGCTCTAGAGACCACGTTCTACCCACCAGTAGGGAAAGTCTTTTCTTTACCTTCTGACACAAGCCACCTGCCCCCCAGCCTTTGGCCTGTAATGTGAACTGTGTGAGGTTTCCTAACATTCTACTCCTTTTAAATTCCTTTTCTACTCTTTTCCCTTCTGTGTCAGGGCTGGCCTGCCCTGGTCTACTACCAGTGGAATGCTGTCTCTGAAAACCCATATCTTTTCAGAATTATATTTCTGAAATTCTATTGGTATACTTGGATTATAATATGCAGAACTGAATATTTTGTGATAGTAAAGGAAATTATATATATAATATACATATATGTATGCATATATTATATGTGTGCACTGTGTGTGTATGAAAATACATTTTCCACTATACCTCTGTAGAACCAAACTAAAATGGAATCATGTCAGGGACAAAATGGAGATGGTCAATGCGGGTGCATAAAGGAAACTTAATCTAATCTTACAGGAATTTGCAGCTCTTCTCAGAAATCAGCAGAAGGCAGCAGCCAATCCCCAAATATCAAATCTGTTCATGCTATCTCTGAACTTCTTTATTCATTCAACTCAACTACTCTAATCTAAATAAAAATGAAGACCAGTAGACAATTAATCCGTTGAAAAAAAAATAACTTCTGTATTTATCCCACAAAAATCCCTTAGTCTGTGAGCAACTCGGAATTCATTGCTCCCATTGCCTTGAGTTTCCCAGCTTTCTGGATGAAAGCTTTGTAATAAATACATCTTTCTGCCTTGTTTTATTCAGTGTGCAGAGTTTAGTTTTTGACACCCCACACCCTAGATGTTGTCATACCTTAAAGGAGATAGTTCTTTCTTAGTGGCCTTGACATTTGATATTCTGTTCAGTTAAGCTGAAGTTTATTTTCTAAAAGTTACACAAATATTAGGGAACATGTTAGCTTCTATCACCCTCATCTGCCTCTTGGACCATGCTGCCATCTCTGAGGACTGACAGGGCACTTGCCTTGGGAATGCCAAGTCCCCTCCATTCATTCAGGTCCATTAACTGACCATACAATCAGAATTTGGGACTTCCACTCTTCTAATCTTGAATGATACACTGCACTGAAGAATGTGAAACCTGACATCTCATGTGGTCGCTACAGGTGCCAGTTCACTCAACTTGGAATCACTGGGGAATTAACTAACAATACGGTGAACACTGGCCAGTGAGAAACAGGAAACAGGAAGGAATCCATTTATCGGAAGAAGGATGTCTATGTGAAGAATAGCAAACACAGTAATAATACATCGTGGTATTGCCTCATGTTCTTCCTTGCCCCATTTTCACTTTCCCTTATTCTTGCTGCCCTGGTTCTATATGTCCCATATAAAGCCTCATCATTTTAAATTATTTTCTGAAGCTCTGTTTTCTAGGGAACGTGGACAAAGACAGTTGCCACAGAACCAACATTTCTGCCATCCCTTGAAAATTCAGAGTATCTATTCTAGTCATATCCAAGTTCAGACAAAATATATTTGGTTAAATGTTTATTTGAACATGTGTTATAGAAAATTGTGGTATAAGGGAAAGAGCGGCAAAAAGGAATTGATTTTCATATGTTTTCTAGACATTTCTTCATGTTTCTATGAGATACAATTTATACTTCCAGGCCTTGTGTTCTTGCTGAGTTAAGTTTTAACTTCTTTGTTGGACTTGGGAGTTGCATATTAGGTTCTATTTTGTGTGTCCTATATTTGTTTACTATGCTGGGCAGTAAAGTAT
Organism: Pteropus medius; assembly: GCF_902729225.1. Taxonomy (NCBI): domain Eukaryota; kingdom Metazoa; phylum Chordata; class Mammalia; order Chiroptera; family Pteropodidae; genus Pteropus; species Pteropus medius. Next base: position 1,174,521 of record NW_024348082.1, on the reverse strand, counting down.
AGAGGTTTAGAGCTCAGGCTCTCAGGTCACACCTCTTAGATTTGAATCCTACCCCTGCTACTATAGGCTTTGTGTCTTATGGCAAATTTCCTTACTTCTTCATACCTTGTTTTTCTCACCTATGAAGTGAAGATAATGGTAGTACCTTATAGGGCCATTTTGTGGATTAATGAAGAGAATGCATCTAAAAATGCTTGCAATTGTGCTTTTGTTTATGTGAGAGTAATTATTAGCATTATTTCTTTTCATATTTAGTCTCTTAAAACACTGTATAGAATATACTAATAAGAACATTTTCTGTCATTTCAAAAAGAGAAACAATGTGCTATACCTATTATGTATTCTTTATCTCTACCAAGAGGGACGATGATGATATACTTGTTATATTTTCTTTATCACCACCAAGAAGGACAGCATCATGGTATTTGTTGTTAATTTTAAGTGTATGCAGAGAATGAGGGAGAGTTAATTAGTTCTTCAGTGGAACACCCTGAAGTATATGCTTCTGAAATCTACTGTCTATAGACACCTGGGTGTTCTCCTCTATAGCGACTAATGCTTCCTTTTTTGGACCACATATGTCAGAATTCCCAGAATTTGATCCTGTTCTCACAACCTACCATAGCATTTTCTTTACTGGCTGCGTAACACTAGGTCACTGAAAATTTTTGAGCCTCACTCACTCTGCTCATCTGTAAATGGAAGGTAATAATTTGTCACAGACTTATTTATCCATTATGAAGCATTTATTGCCAGATACTAGGCTAGGATCTGTGGACATAAAGAGAGAAAAGGCACAAAGCCTGTACGCAGTTTGTTTTTAATTAAAAACAGCCGCCACCCTTTTCAGACAAAGAAAATGAGGATCAGAAAAGGCAGGAAAACTGTCCAGGGCAACATGGCCAGCAAAAGTGCCAGATCTAAGGCTTGGGTATAGGCCTTTTCCTACAAACCAATGTTTTTTCCATTATATAATGGATGCTCATATCTGTATTAGGTATCTTAACATTGCTCTCCCTTTGTTAAAATTCAATAAATTCAATGAATTTTTTAGAATATAAAATATTATAAATATTCTTTAAATGTAAAGAGCTTTACACATTAACTTCATTCTATTGTTATCTTGAAATTTATTGATTTACCTAAAAAGGTAAATCGCTAGAATTGCCTCTTTCAATTTTCAGAGGAAAAAGACAAGTTGAGGTAAATTTCCCAAAAGGAACAGGGATTTTGTAGGTGACAAAGCATAGTTTTACAAAAACAAACAAACAAACAAACAAACAAAAACCCCAGACCTCAAACTTTATGTCTAGGATTAGACTGTAAAGCAGCTTGCCTGTCACTAATATTTTTTTCTTCTTAAGAAAATGACTGTAACTTTATTAGTAAATAGATGAATAGAACAAAGGTACACTGGTTATTTTCAATGCTTTGCTTTTATCTTAAAACTTCATTAATAATTTACTTCATTTAACATGCTAATAAAACTAAAACCAAGCACAATGAGGTGAGAATGTGCATTCAACCTATTTTGAAAGTGTTCTTGGGAAGTTTAAATGGAAGCAGTTTGGGGAGGATGGCTGGCAGCACCCTAAAGTGCGAGATAGACTGACAATGATTGCTGAGACGCAGAGTGCCAACGTCCTGTTGGTTCAGTCGAATACGCTAGATATTCTGGAAATTGATAACACACCTCCAAGCTAAATTGCATACTGACAGGTTGATACCAACTTCATCATGATCTAACCAGTAGATCCCTGGAAGCACCCTAGAATGGGCCGCCCTGTTAAAATTACACACATAAATCAGCTGAAGTAAAAACTCCTCTCATGACCTTGAAACATTTCTTGAAGTCTGAAACACATTCATCTTCTAATGTTTTTACAACTGATGAGGAGACTTACCCACTTATTCCTAGAAGCCATACAATCTCATAGCCTTGTCTTTTAGATTACAGAAAATAGCCTTTATTTTTGTAAAAGGATTTTAAAGTAGGGCTCTGCCTGTCTCAGTTTTAGCTGAGGCCCAAAAAGGCCAAGGAGAAAAGAATAATACATAGTAAATATCCTAGATTACGAACCTGTCCTACATTATCCCAAGACTTGAAAGAGAAATTTAAAAACAAAGGAACAAAAACACTGGTTTTGTAACCAGTTGCTCAGTACTCAGATCACTAGGTAGAAGAGTTTGAGGTGGAAATAACTGTTTTTGAAATATGTAGTCGTGGCACCCTTCATGTCAAATTTAGTGAGGGACCCTGATAGGAACACTGGGAGAATTTTTATTTGCCATTGGAATTGGGGGGAAGAAAGGCACTTGCTTTGAATCCAGGCCTGGAATAGCTTGAAGGTGTGACGTTGGTTGGATGGTCCCTGTTCTAAGGAGAGAACATGAGTATTTAGTTCTAAAACCAAGTGTTTTAGTTTTTAGTGCTAATACTAAACCTGCAATTTAGTGTCATAGTAAAAGCATGCACAGTAAACTATGACAACCAAGGCTTGAGTCTTGTCTCTCTCTCATCTCTGGATACTGTGGTACTGGGTAAGTCAATCTCTCTCTGTTTCAGTTTCTTCATCTTAAAAAGGAGGATAATAATACCACTCTTCTCTTTTTGAGAAAGGTTACAAGTTAATACATGTAACAATGTCTGGACCATAGCATGCACTTGGTACAAAAGTTAGTCATTGTATTTATTATTACGTTAGTATCCAGTTGTGCTTTCTCTGACAACAGGCAGAGGGGTATATTCCCTGTGGGTCAGATATGGGCCTTGTGGGATGGGGCCACTTAGGTTTTTTTCCAAAAAGACTTTGTTCGAAAGTATAAGATGCCAAAAGAGAGTTGAATAGCTGAAAGTAGAGTAACAAAATGATCGGAAGCTCTAAAAGGCACAGACTTTATCAGGATATCTTTAGGACAGAGATGTGTAATATTTGAGTGGGGCTCCCCAAAGAACCTATGAAAGTATAATATGAGACAAAAAGTCAGTTTTAATACCTAGCAAGCTCAGACCATCAATGCCAAAACAACAGAGCACCAGTCAAGTGAAATCTATCCTGCTGCTTATCTATTCTTCCCATATTCCCTCTGACCACAAATGATTCAGAGACCTTAGCTAGAAAGTTGTGAGGAAGAACTACCAGCTTTCGAGATCATGATAGAACAAGCAGTGCCAGCAACAATGAAGTTTTTTCTATTTGCAATCTATGGTGTCTGGCTCTTTTAAACTAACGGTTTGGTGTTAGACATTATTTTGTGGGTCTGAATATAACAGGTTATAAGGAAATCCTTAATTCAGTTTAGCGAGTATATTCTGAGTGCCTAATGCGAACAAGGTTCTGTGCAGAAGAAGATGCTGTAATATAAGTGATCAGTTTATATCCTGAATATATTAGTTGTTACTCAACTACAGTTTTGTGATGTGTCTGGTTTGTTCAGTGACTTGGGGCATAATGCATATATCATTACAAAGTGTCACCTGTAGACTATAGATATATATAATAACCAGTGTCCTACAGCAGACAGCTTCTTATAAGAAGTTCTCAGGTTTCTAAAAGATAATTAAGTAGAACTAAATCTCTGTCAAATGTTTGAATAACAGAAAAAGGATGACTTTTGGTTTATACTTAACTATGCACTCTGTCTATAGTAATAGTATTAAAATTGACAGTACTTTTACAACCTCACCTCGTGGACTCATCTTTCTTTAACTTGTTTTCAGTTTTAAAAGACATTTTAATATACCACTATACATGAGTTCTGGCAGTAGAATATCACCAGCCCTATTAATCAACTGAATCTGCTAGTGGTTTTCCATGATGGTGTCATTCTTTGAGTAATATAAAAGCAGATAATCTCTCACTGATGATGTATCTCACTAAATCACTCTCGGAGTGCTGATAACATGATGACAATAACATATTAGCATAATTTATCATCACATGTACCTTTGCTCTGGGGATGTTTTATTGCAATGTATAATATACTGGCTGTCACTCTGATAATGTATTATAGCAAGACTTCCTCAAAAAAGAAAAAAAAACAAACAAACCACATTTTGATGGAATACTATTCATATCAGATGGTAGTGCCCAGGGATAAACAGTTGAAAAAGTTTGACTTCATTTGCTATTGAATTCCTATGAAGGTCAAAGGCACTACAAACAGTAAAATATAGTTTGAAGACAACAGGTATCTATCTCTCTGATATGGACTAGTTTCTAAAAGTTCCATTTTTCGTTCCAAGTAGGTTAAGGTAGGTTTTTATCTCTAGTAACTATTTAATATCCAAAGCACTGACACTATACAATAGAAGTTTCTGCAGCCTGCAGTATCATTCAAGGAAATGACACTCTTAAATAAGATGTGGAGCTTGCTTGGGGCAGAAGTGAGGTGATTTCCAAGGACAGATTAAAAGTGAATGCAATATATTATATAATACTTTTCCTGAAATTCTTCTCCTTGAGCTACCCCATAGAGTATTACTTATGAAAAGGACTCATAGACACTATCTATTATAACTGTGGCCTGGAGAGAATAAGACTTACTCTTGGTCACACAATAGTGAGAGGTAGAGTAGGAATAAAATCTAGTTTTTTTTGGATAATTGTTCCAGTGCTTGATATAAAATAAATTGTGGAACACTTGCAAATTAAATAGCTAAAACAGGATACAAATATGGGGATAACATGCTGTGTACAAAAGAGTTCTTTATTTATGTTGCTTTTGATGAAGACCTTCATGCAAATCAATGTCTGCTTGACTGAGTACGACTATAACCATCCACTAGAAGAAAATAATAATTACGATAATGATGAAGATGATGATGATGATAGTGATCACTTACTGAGTACATACTGGGCAATTTGATAGACATTTTGCAAATATTACTTTATCTTGCCTTTTCAATTTGCCAAAACATTTGCTTTGAAATACAGATTCCAGAAACAATGGTCTTAAATCAGCATACACAATATTTTCAACATTATTTCTTCTTCTATACAAAATCCTTATTCAACAGCAAAACACACAAAGTTCATGTGTCTTTGATGCAATCACTTTTGCTGATAATTGTGTCCATGAAATCATCCTAATTATATTCTCCCAATAGTAGAAACAATCATTCCTCAGAAGACGACTAGACATGATTTGTTTTATTTATTCCAGAAAATGGAATTTCTCTGCTATGCTTCTCCCTGTTTGGTTCATGCTCTTCAGCATTTTCCATGGATGACTAATTTAAGTGATAAGGAACCCACACTGGCGGGTCCTCTGAATCTCCTTGTGCTCTATGTAGGGCAGAACATTTCATTTGCGCTCAGTCTTCTTTACAAATGCGTATTTCACTGAGCCAGACAGTATTTTCCTCATTTACCTTCTTTATTATTATTATCAGGCCATCATAAAGCCTTGACACGGGCCACTTACCAACCATACGTGTCACTCTCTGAGTCAACATCATAGCTGCAATGTAAACATTCAGTGACTCCTAAGAAACGCTAATAATATTACAGCTTTTAATAGCTCAATAGATGACCTATTTCTATACGTCAGGTAACCATTGGTAATGGCAGAGTGCACACAGGATAATGATCTATTGGGTAATGCTATTTAATGTGAGACCTTGTGAAGAGACTGCCCACATGTATTTTTTAGTTTGAAAAACAACAGGGCAGAAAATTGAGGTCACTGATAACTGAGCCACAGTTATTTGAGTAGGAATGGAAAAGCATAATGTTTCAGAAAAGTTTTTCAGCAACTTTCCACTACTATGGAAAGATGTCACTGTAAATCAAAACCAAACAAGTCTCACACAGAGATGTTCCAGTGCTTTTTACAAGGCACTGTAAATCACATAAATTATTCAAAAAATGGCAGTGAGGTCCAGTAGAACGCCTGAACTAGCTGAGGATTCAACATTGCAGGGTCAATTGGTTTAGGACAAGAATGGCCTTTTTGAGATTTATAGCATTTCTGGACACTCTACCATGAAAAGACTTGAGTCAGAAAAATCTTATTTTTGAAATGCCCTCCAAACATCTTTAAAAATTCTGATCAAATACAGATTATTGCAAAGGGTTTACTACATATGCCAGAAGTACTTCTAAATGATCTATCATTGAAAAAGACTTAATCTAAGAAATAAGGGAGTTAATCATAGCCAGCCAGAAAAACTTTGCATAATTATTAAGAAAAGAAGGGGAAATACATATCAAAATAATCTGCTTTAACCAACTTGGTTGTAGTGAAAAGTCATGCAATAGAAAAGGTGCTGACAGCGGATTCTAAGTTTTATAGTGTAAATTTCCTAACTTTTCAGCTGCTCAGTTGCAGCCCAAGGTGGGCTGCCAGGAAGGAGGAGCCAAGGAGGCTGCACCTTTGCCTGGAGTTGTAGCAATGGAAACTCTGCTCATCTCCCTTGAAGACCAAATCTTTCAAAACTGGCATGCAAAAAACAAAAACAAAAGCAAACAAACACACAAAAACTAGCTTCCACAAGAAAATGAGTTTTCGTATATCTAGCAAAATAAAATATATATTTTTCTGCCCATCATTGGTTTAACGGGATTGAACATTACGTCTTATTATGACACTGGAAGGACAAACTGTTGGCTGTACTATATTTTCTAGGACTTATGAATCACCGAACATCACAGATGTTTGCAAAAAACATTTGGCCAATCTCTAATACAAATGTCAAAGTTTACTTTGTATTCTGTGAACTTTCATATGATTTCATAAGTCCCTATTATCTGCAGATGGTACTATTTGGCCAAATGCTTTTACTTCACATGGTATCTGTTATTATGAGTTTAACATGTATAAAACTAAACCAAATAATTTTAAATCTTTTGATTATTCCAAGTTATGAAACATAGCAATTATAAGGCATGTCAAGGTTCACAGTGAAATAAAGGAAATAAAGGTAAAACTATATTGAGCATTTAAAACTGGTATAATCTATATTTTGGTTTACTCAGTGAACAATTACAAATTTAAATATATAGAAAATATTTGAAAATTTTCATTTAGGATAGATGGCATGGCTCTATTATGGATAAAATGAGCTATAATCTTTTAATGAAATAATTATTTCTCATAGGAGTGGGCCACAGCTCATTAGTTTTTAAAAATGTTATAATCTAATTTAGAAAAAAAGCGGGTAGAAGTATATGTTACTTTAAAGAAGGTGATGATATCATTTGGAAAAGAACTATATTACTAGGTGGTGTTACATCAATTTCAATTCCAATATGGTAGAAACGCATATTATCTCTGACCCAAATTGAAAGCATGAAAGGTAAATAGAAGTAGAAAACTACATATCAAATAACAGAAGAAATATACTCCAAGAAATAAAGGTGGTTTTTCTTGAAGTACATTGAGATACATGGTAAAAAATTTCCATCGGCAGTTACTATATTCCATACGGGAAAGACAGAGAGTCATAACTGAAACTTATGGCAGATTACATTATGGGGGTTCAGGTCTCCTTTTCCTCCTTGCCCCGGCCATTGATCACTGTGAGTGAAGCACAGTTCCCTGCCTCACTGACTGAGCTTGGCAGAAGACCTTCTTGGCCAAGGTAATGTGGGCAAGGTAACACGGTCACATCCAACCAGAGCTTCAACATGCATGCATTGTTTGGCTCTCACTTTGGCACTCCTGCCCTACCCTACAAGAAGGAAATGCTCCAGAGAGCTGCTGCTCTTTCAACACGGTCCCGGAATGAGAAACGAAGAGCAAACATGAACCTAACTGACACTTTAAGCAGAGCTGCCACAGCTGACCTGTGGACTCATAGGTGACAATAAAGGCTAGTTGTAAGCCACTGAGATTTTGGGGGGGCTTATTATTATGAGAACTTCTACATAAATAAGCTCTTTTTTATTTGTTTTCACCAAACTTTCTGTAAACTAAAAAATTGATGGTTTCAATAAAATTATATAGCATCTGCTGTAAAAGAAACTATGTGGAAAGGTGTTACTTATGCCCAGAGAGGAAAATACAGTACAAAAGAACTTAAATCAGGATCCTTTCTCACGACTCCTTAGTCATTTTGAAATAGGGAATATATTTATTATATTTAATTATATTATAATCTCTGACAACTTAAAATGAAACAAAATACTTGCTTCCATTTTGAATTTGCAAAATGCTAGCATTTTGAACACACCATTATAGCCCCTGTGTCCAATGATACTTCAACAAACATACAACCACCTGTACTTATATACAGAAAACTGAAGATGCAGATTGAGATAAGACACTAGCCAGTTATAATATAGCACAAATGTTATCTTTGTTCTTTATAATGAAGGATCTATGGCAGACTAAAATACATAAAGCACTTGAAAAAGATTTAATTGGAAAAGAAAGTAAAGTAAGACCTCTGACACTAAGAATGAAGATGGGATTTCATGGCAGCAATTAAAGTTTGGAAAAGTAACTTTTATGAGCAGGAGAGATATTGCAGGGGAAAGGACTTTCATTTGTCCTCTTCATGCACCATAAGAGACAAAAAGCCTGATACACAAATCATTGCAGGTGAAGTACAAGTAAGACTATCTGCCAGATGGCTGTAAACAACTCTCAGAATTCTGAGAGTCAGACACAGAATTTTTCCAACAAAATAAGGGAGATAGTTTTTGCTGTGTCACAGGTAAACAATGTATACCCTAAAGCCAGTGAAGATAGTGAGATATTTACCTACAGATGTCAAAGAACACAGAATCCAAGATCCAGTGTTCCCTGATGGCTATAAATGCTTACTTTTACTATAATTCTGAGTGATTTCAGTGAAAACACTTAAAATCTTATCTAGGCATGAAGCTATAGCACCATGTGTCAGCATAAACAAATGTGGCACAAAAGCCAGGAAACATAGTACATGTCAGCTGTAAACACATCAATGAATGAAACCAAATGTCTTATGCATCGAAGAAGATGCTAATAAATTCACAGGCTGAGAGTTGTAATAAACATTCTAGAAAATTATAGTCTCATCCTGCCACTTTAAAATCAGGCATATGTGTAGTCTTTGAATTTCAGAAGGCTTTCAGTGTATCTCATTGAATCTTATATTGTGTTTGTATATCTCATTTGTGGATGTGATTGTGAGTTCCTTGGAAACAGAGGATAGATCTTATTCCTGTTTATCTCTCCAATTCCTAATACCTGCCATTTACCAGTAATGCAATAAATACATTTCCACCAAGAGAAGATGGTAGAAAGTATAGGAAGAAGGAGAGAAGAAAGGAAAGGAGAAAGAGAGGGAGAGAGAAAGGGAGAGAAAGAGGGAGAAAGAAAAGAAGGAAGGAAGGAAGGAAGGAAGAAGGAAGGGAAGGAAGGAAAGGAAGGAAGGAAGGAAGGAAGGAAGGAAGGAAGGAAGGAAGGAAAAGCAGACTATTGACATTGGCAATGAGCAATTACAGTTGTTAGATGTCCAATAGCTGGCCCTTTAATCTCCAGATAATTCCTTCCTCTAGTCAGTGTAAAGGGAGTTTCCTCCTCTTATCTTTCTCCACAAATCTGATGTGATGACACGACATAAGTAAATAATTATACTCATTTATAAACTTCTAAATGTGTTTTAGAAATATTTATTGAATGAATAGAATGACTGAGAGCTTAAGCTATATTGCTCATTAAACTAGAAAATGTGTGAATATTGCTTGTGTAGTCATAATTTCTCAGCTAGAATACAATGCTTGAGATAATTCCATTTGCTATTCTATGGTTTAGGGATTTACTAAAGAATTTACATCAAAGGAGGTAGAAGCATAACAGTTAAGCTCGTGGACCCTGGAGCATGGATTTGAAGCTTAGCCTTGCATTTTATTATTTGTGAAATCTTTGGCTAGTTACTTAATTTTGTGCATGCTTCTGTTTTCCTATATGTCAACTAGTGATAATAGTACTTGTAGTAATCACTGGCTTTTTACAAATATCTGTTCTTCTAAGTAAATGGAGAGAATGCTTTTATTGATTTCTTTGAAGTTATACATGGCCCTATGATTTGCTTTGGTCAACAAAATGTAAGTAGAAATGACGGGTATCACTTCTAGTCAAAACTTTTTTGAATCAGTGTGCTGTTTGTCATTCCCTTTCTCCTTGTTATAGTGACTAGAGATATTCCAAATGGTGGAGGCTCTGTCATAATAAGTCTCTAAGTGACAACCATGCAGAGCACAATTCCTAGCTACAGGATATGAACAGTGAGCAAGAAATAAACCTTTATTTTATTAAGCTGCTGAGGTTGGTGGGGGGTGGTTATATGTTACTGCTGTATAATACAGCCTGTTCTGTTGATATGTTAACTTCTTCATTGAGTTGTTGCAAATACATTTAAAGGAGTAAACCAAGGCAACATCCTTAGAAAGCATTCAATAGAAATTAGCTGTTATTCTTATCGTGGGCCGTTGCTGCATTGGAACTGCACATCCATTGGCTATGTTTTTGGTTGCATAACTTTGCTCACTTCTTCATTTGACAAGTTTTATAATTTGTTAAATAAATACAAAGGGTAGTTAGTCTTTCCTCTAGCATGGTTGGTTAAATTTGGTTTTATTAATATTAGTTTAGAAAAATTATTTTAGCTTCATGATTTTTTATGAGTGATGTTATATAAATTTTTATGATGATTGCTAAATATGGTGAAAGTTATCAAGTTTCTTTAATATATTAGCTGTTATAGGCATACTTGCTGTTTGTAGTACTGCTACAGATTGTCCTATGAACATAAGAATTCTGATAAATTTTATTTCGTGCAATACCCATTAAAAGTGGGAAAAAGGAATGGTGCTTTAAAAATGATATATACTGCATTATCAAATATATTTTTGACAGGAGAGATCTTCTATTTTGATTGGACCTTGATAAGAACTGCATTTTCTACATACAATTTTACATATCTGAAGACCGAAAAGAAGTTTGAACAGACTACATTGCGGCTCCTTCCCCTTCAGTCCTTGTTTCTCTTTTGCTACTACCATTCTTTCATGGATGCATACTGCATGGCATGTTCAGTCATGGCAATGTCTCTGGCCCCTTCATCTTTGTATTACTGTGGTAATTCAGCATGGTGAGTGAAGGGCTATTTCTGGAAACCAGGTGGCTAGCAATAACATCACTATACATGGAAATGACTAAGAAACACATGGATATATCCCACTGAAATAAAAATAAATGTATCCCCAACTCAACTTTCTGATAATTGGATTCCCAAAATGCTCATGGTCCCTCCAACACTGGGAGAAACACCATGGCATGTAAGTCAGTCAGTGGAGTCAGCAGTTTTAACCAATCGCAGTTAATGTACCTTACTTTTGAAAATTTTATAATAATGGATTATCATAGGAACACATTTCTACAGCCCTTTTTAGGTTCTTACAAAGGACCTCTAAAAATGAAGCTTTGTTACCTTCACAGTAAACTTCTTTCTATTCTTATGGATGAAACATTTGTCCTTATATTCATTAATTCATCCCTTCGTTAATTATAAAGTATTTACTGAATATGTAACATGCACTGAAGATACAAATGTGCATATAAACTGGCAATCATTCTCAGTGAGCACATATTTTCATAGAGAGGTGGACATGTACATAACAGTCAGTAAATCTAGAGTAGCAGATACTGTTTAGTTTAATGTCTACTCAATAAACATTCACCAAACTATTTTGTCTTTCTGAGCAGAACTCAGATTGTGTTGGATAGTCCACACAATCACGTTCAGAAAACCATTGCAGGTAATCCTATGCTCTTGGCCTGTGATTGATTGAGGAATGGGCATTGATGTGAGGGGAAGTCAGCTGAGGGGCTTCTGGGAATGCTTAGGGAACAATTCCTATTCTTCCTCTGAAAATGAGGCTGGGTGGGATAACTAGAACTGCAGCAGTTGTAGTGTAACCAGAGAGAAAGCTAAGCTGAACAGAGATGGGGAGAACATGGAAATAAGTACATAAGGCCTTTTGTGGGGCTGGTGAGCAGCTGAATTAATCAACCCTGGAGCTACTCTGCTTCTGGACTGACAATGCTTCAGGGAATTTAGAACTCAAAAAGAAAATTTTTAATAAGCTAGACAACTTAAAATTAAACTGTGACAAGCTATTTTTGCCTGCTACTCTCCTCTTCGTAAAACTATAGTTTCTTTTCATTACTTTAATTCTGATCCAAATATGAAAAGCAACTGAATACCTCAGGGGGTGATTTGATTATCCTTTTTATAGTTACAACATCTGCATTAATGTATTGGGGGTTATTATGCTGTTTATTTTATATAATTTTTCCCAATTAACAATTACCAGGAGCCATCTTTGTTGAACGACTGTTGCTGCATATTTTCAGAGAAAGTGTAGGAATATAAGGCAGACAACTACAAAGGCCTCTTTTTTATACAATGGTCAGGGATTAAAATATCAACTTACTGCAATTAAAATTGTACGTATTCTCAAGAGCATGGTGTCAAAAGGCTGAGTGATCTGACATTAGGAGAATTTAGCTCACCTAAAAGTTATAATTGGAAAGCATTCTAAGACTTCTTTTTTTCTTAAAGGGGAAACAGATATTTCTGAAGGTTTCTAACTCAAAAATGCAGATACATCCAATAAAAATCATATGTGGAAAAGCACTATAAAAGTTTCTATAAATCCTTAAAAATACACTCAGAATTGAAAGGAAGATTTTTGTTGTTATTAGATATAGTCAGGTACAGCCAGTTTGTTACATTTCAGTTGTAACTAGGTGGGTCATGTCTGTGTTTATAAATTCTTACAGTCCAAAATGGGAAAATGCATTTTGTTTTGAACAATTGAGTAGTGACAGACAAGCTGTCCATAGAGTATACAGATGACAGATCAAGAGGAAAATGAGCTCTTAAATAGTTTTTCAGTGTCCTTCACTGGAAAAATAGCCATGTGACATGTGCGCTGTGCACAGCGGGCTTCTGTGTTAGTGTTCACGCTACTGGAAAATGTATTGCTTGAAGTAAATATACCCTCTATTGAGCACAAATGATTCAGTCACAATTTAATGGGGAGATCATTATTTCTGCAAAAGGATTTTTGAGATGAGGAGTGAGTAGTCATAGTCTACAGTGGAAATTGAGATGTTACTTGCTCAGCATTGTAAAATTGTATGGCAGTATAGATAGATATTGTCTGTTATTTATGTCAATACGTAGAAGGGTCAATAAAAATAAGAGCGAGCTTCGGGTGGATTGTAAATACTAACACTTCTAGATATCTTTATTAATCCTTAGAGATTATTTACTATCCTTGAATCATCTTATTTTCAGCTCTCAATGGTACCTTGAAAAATGAACGATTGAGGGATCAGAGTTGAGACATTTCACCATTGTCTCCACTCCTTTGACATGTTTAAAGTCATGATGCGTTTCATCATATCATTCACTTTCCTCTGATAGATTAGAATGTGTATGAGGGTTGGCTATTGCCTCATATCCTATTGCCTCATATTCTACCAGGTGATCTGAGAAGTAGTCTATGTAAGAAGGAAAATAATAGACTTAGTTAATTTAAATCATTGCATTAGATGGGCTGATCATTTTTACGGACAATCTGGCTGCTTTTTGCCCTTAAAAGTCAGTGTGTAATGCTACTCACATCTCTGTAATCAGTTATTGTGACTTTCAACTGTTTGGCATGTAAGTATTAAGCAGACTTTATATGATGGCTCTAACAAAACTTATGGTTACTAGAGGTCAAATGTATTTTTTAAATTACATGTGTAATACATTTTTGTTACAAATGATTCAAGTTATACAGAACTAGATAATATAAAATATATTAGCTCCTCTTCATCTCTCTTCCAATTAGTAGTAACTGTTGAGTTAGGTGAGTATCATACTAAGTCTATTTCAGCATATTGTTCTACTTCATTTGTGATGTAGCATTTCATTCAAAACAGATTAGTGTACCAGGTATTTGAGCAGCTTAAAGGGCTGTTGCAAGTCACAGATTCATTCATTCAATAACATATACAAATTTATACAAATAGTATTATGCTCAAATTTTTAATTTCCAATATGCTTTTATTTTTTTCATTTAACAAAATGTTTGGAGATCTTTCCAAGCCTATCCATTAAAGTCTGCTTTGTTATTCTTCATTATACATTATTCAAATACTGCCTGCATAGTATTTCATAGAGTGAATGTTTAATTATTAGTTTGAAATTCTTGTATTGGAGAATATTTCTTTTCGATTTTTCTCTATCATAATCAATGCTGTTGTCAATACCTTGCAATAAGTCTTTGCTCTCATGTGAAAGTGTTTCTGTAGAATAAAGTCCTAATTGGCTTAATTTCAACTTGGAATTTTGAGATACTGCCAAATACTCTTCAAAATAGGCTTATCAATTTATACTCCCACCAACAGTGTAGGAAAGGGCATATTTCCATTTATCACTGTAAGCTTTGGATAACATAAATCTTTTTAATTTCTGCCAGTTTGATGGTTGAAAATACAATCTTATTGTTTTAGTTTGCATTTTTCTGATTACTGGTGAGCTTGAGCAGCTTTTCATGTTTATTGTCATTTGTATTTCATCTTTGGTGAATTGGTGAATTGCTCCCCCATCCCCATATTTTCTATTTGATTCATGAACTTAATGTCTTCATATTTTTGTCTTTACCTATCCTGATGCCAATTATATATTTTCCTAAGCATGCGTATGGCAGAGCAGTTATAAAAAATGCTTAATAGATTTTCATTACGAAAATAAAAATACAAAGGCTTTTTACTTCACTTTTGTATAAAGTACTTTTAATTTTATGTCTCCTTTCATTTCTTAAAAATTATTTTTATTTTTCAATTAGAGTTGAATTTCAATATTATTTTGTATTAGTTTCAGGTGAACAGCATAGTGGTTAGATATTTATATAATTTATGAAGTGATCCCCTCAATTACTCTAGTAACCACCTGGCACTACACATATTTATTACAATATTATTGACTCTATTCCCTATGCTGTACTTCACATCCCATGACTGTTTTGTAACTACGAATTTGTACTTCTTAATCCGTTCACATTTTTCACCCAGCTCCCTAACTCCCTTATCATCTGGCAATTATCAGTTTGTTCTTTGTATCTATGAGTCTATTTCTGTTTTGTTTATTTATTTTGATTTATAGGTTCCACATATAATTGAGATCATAAGGTATTTGTCTTTCTCTCTCTGAATTATTTCACTTAGCATAATGCCCTCTAAATTCATTTATGTTGTTGCAAATGGTAATATTTCATTCTTTTTTATGGCTGAGTAATATTCCATTGTACTTATGTACCACCTCTTCTTTATCTAATTGTCTATTGTAGGGCTCTAAGGTTGCTTCCATATTTTGACTACTTTAGGAGCACCACAGTGAATATAATGATGCATATATCTTTTGAATTTAGTATTTTGGATTTCTTCAGATAAATATATAACAGTGGAATTGCTGGATCATAAGGTAGCTCTATTTTTAATTTGTTGAGGAACCTCCAAACTGTTTGTCAGAGTGGCTGTACCAATGCACTATCCTACCAACAATGCATTAGGATTCCTTTTTCTCCACATCCTTGCCAACACTTGTTTATTGATTTATTGATGACAGCAATTCTGACAGATGTGAAGTGATATTTCATTACATTTTAATTTGCATTTCTCTGATGATCAGAGACACTGAGCATCTTTCCATATGTCTATTGGCCATCTGTATGTCCTCTATTTGCTAATATTTGGTTAAGGATGTTCATCAGGGAAATTGCCTATAATTTTTTTTTTTTTTATTATTTGTAATGTCTTTTTCTGACTATGGAATTGAAGTAGTGGTGTCATCGTAGAATGAGTTTGGAAGCCTTCCCTTTTCTTGAATTTTCTAGAATAGTTTGAGA
The DNA here is from genome assembly GCF_902729225.1 of Pteropus medius. NCBI lineage: Eukaryota > Metazoa > Chordata > Mammalia > Chiroptera > Pteropodidae > Pteropus > Pteropus medius. The sequence continues at coordinate 1,158,625 of NW_024348082.1, read as the reverse complement.
AGAATTGGTATTAATTCTTCTTGAATATTTGCTGAAATTCACTTTTGAAGCCATCCAGTCCAGGACTTTTGTTTGTTGGGAGTTTTTGATTACTGATTTGATTTCATTTGTAGTAATCGGTCTGTTCAGATTTTCTCCTTTTTGATTCCATTTTGGAAGACTGTTTGTTTTTAGGAATTTATCCATTTCTTCCAGATTGTCCAAATTTTGGCATATAGTTGTTCATAGTATTTTCTTATAATCTTCTGTATTTCTGTGGTGTCAGTTATTACTTCTCTTCCATTTCTGATTTTATTTATTGTGATCCATTCTCTCTCTCTCTCTCCCTCTCCCTCTGAGTCTGGTTAATCAATTTTGTTTATCTTTTCAAAGAATCAGCTCTTGGTTTTATTGATCTTTTATATTATTATTATTATTTCTTTTAGAAAGTATTTTGTTTATTCTCTGATCTTTATTATTCACTCCCTTCTACTCACCTTTGGCTTTGTTTGCTATTATTTTCCTAGTTCCTTTAAGTGTAAGATTAGATTGTTTATTTGAGATTTTTCTTGTTTCTTGACATAGTCCTGTATTGCTGTGAATTTTTCTCTTAGGACTGTTTTCATTGTGTCCCATAGATTTTGGGTCATTGTGCTTTTATTTTCATTTATTTCAAGATATCTTTTGTTTTCTTCCTTGTTAATCCATTTACTGTTTAGTAACAAGTTGTTTAGCCTCCATGTGTTTGTTTATTTTTCATTTTATACCATTGTGGTCAGAGAAGATGCTTTATATGATTTCAATCTTCTTAAATTTATTGAGACCTGTTTTGTGGCCTAATATGTTGTCTATCTTGGAAAATGTTCCATGTGCACTTGAGAAGAATGTATGTTCTGCTGCTTTGGGGTGAAATGCTCTAAAAATGTCAATTAAATCCATCTGGTCTTGTGAGTCATTTAAGACTACTGTTTCCTTGTTGATTTTCAGTCTGGAAGATCTGTGCATTGGTGTCAGTGGAGTGTTAAAGCTTCCTACTATGACTATATTGCTGTGTATCTCTCTCTTCATGTCAGTTAATATTTGCTTATGTATTTAAGTGCTCCTTTGTTAGGTGCATAAATGTTTACAAGGGTTATATCCTCTTGTTAGCTGATCCCTTTATTATTATTTAATGTCCTTCTTTGTCTCTTATTATAATCTTTGTTTTAAAGTTTATTGTATCTGGTTTGAGTATTGTTACCCCAGCTTTTTTTCATTTCCATATGTATGAAATACCTTTTCCATCTTTTTCCTTTCAGTCTGTGTCTCTTTTAATCTGAAGCAGGTCTCTTCTAGACAGCTTATTATGGGTCCTGTTTTCTTATCCATTCAGCTACCCTATATCTTTTGATTGTAGCATTTAATCCATTTACATTTAAAGTGATTGTTGATACATACATAATTATTGCCATTTTATTATTCATATTTTTGAATTTTTTTCTTCTTTTTCTTCTTAAAGTCCTTTAACATTTCTTATAATATTTGTTTGGTGGTGGTGAACCTCTTTAGCTTTTTCTTGTCTAGAAAGCTCTTTATCTCTCCTGTGATTTTGAATGATAGCCTTGCTGGGTACACTAGTCTTGGTTGTGGGATCTTGCTTTTCATCACTGAATATTCGGTGCCAATCCCTTTTGGCCTACTGAGTTTCTGATTAGAAATCAACTGACAGTTTTATGGGAGCTCCTTTGGAAATAACTAGATGCTTTTCTCTTGCTGTTTGTAGGATTCTCTTTGTCTTTAACCTTTAGCGTTTTAATGATGATATGTCTTGGTGTGAGTCTCTTTGTTTTCATCTTGTTCAGGGCTCTGAGCTTCCTGGACTTATATTTCTTTTGCCAGGTTAGGAAAGTTTTACATCATTATTTCTTCGAATAGGTTCTCAATCCCTTGCTTTCTCTCTTCTCCTTCCAGTACCCTTATGATATAAATATTGGTACACTTGATGTTGTCCCAGAGGTCCCTTAAACTATGCTCATTTGAGGGGCTTTTTTTCTTTTTTGCTGTTCTGATTTGGTGTTTTATGCTTCCTTACCTTCCAAATTGCTAATTCAATCCTCTGCTTCAAGTAATCTGATATTGATTCCTTCTAGTGTATTCTTCATTTTGACTTTTTTTTTTTTTTAATATGGTTTCTATGTCCTTTTTTATGCTTACTAGCTCTTTGTTGAAGTTCTCATTAAGTTCCTTTACCATTCTTATAACCAGTGTTTTGAACTCTGTACCTGGTAGGTTCCTTGCCTCCATTTCATTTAGTTCTTTTTCTGGAGTTTTCTCCTGGTCTTTCATTTGGGACATGTTTCTTTGTTTCTTCACTTTGGCCGCCTGTCAGTCTCTCTATGTATTAGGTAGACTACATCTCAGTCTTGGTAGAGAGGCCTTAGTAGGTACCCTTTGGGGCCTAATGGTGCAATTTCCCTGGTCGCCTGAGCCAGGTGCTCCAGGAGTGTCCCTTGTGTGTACCCTCCTTTTGAGTTGAGCCTTGATTGCTGTCGACACCTCAATGGTTGGGACTGACCCTCGGGCTGACTGGCTGTGAGTATTGGCCATGCCAACAACTTGCGAGCTACTGTGTGGGCACTGATCCCATGATGCGAGATTTGATCCAGTGGACTCTGGTGCCTGCTGAGACCATCCTTTCAGTGTGCTACTTGTGGGGCTAATAAGGTGGTATTCTGTTGTGGTCTTAAGTCGGCCTGAGGGTAGCTTGGTTCTGGGGCCTCTTGAACAGAGCTCCCATTCAGACCAAGGTCAGCCACTGCCTGTGATCAGCCTGGGGCTACCTGGTAGGAGCTACTGTGAGATCCTTGGTTGCTTGCTGCCTATGCTGGACCTGGAAATGAGTAGGAAGGCCATGCTGCTAACTGAGACCAGCTGCCACCTGTACCTGGCCTGGGCAGCTCAGCAAAAGGCCCAGGGCAGTATGAGGTCTGTCTCTGCCTGCCAGCTGTTGGTTAGTCTCAGTTGCTGACAGAGCCTAGTGCAGTATGCAGATTAGATGAAGAGGAGTCTCAGGGAGTCACCAGGATGGGGTGAGTGGTAGTCACCAGGTTAAGGCAAATTCAGAATTGGCGCCAGCGCTGAACTTGGGGCCACTCAGATAAGGCTCAGAGCACACTGTGGCCAGCCAGCACATTCGTGGGCCTGAGGAATCTCAAGAGTTGTTCAAGAATGATTGCAGTGTGGGCCTGGGCTGGCTGGCTACCCTGAAATTTTCTCTGGCGGTATGTAAGTTGGGTGGGGTATGGTCCCAGGGAGTCATCAGTGTGGAGTGAGAAGATTTGACCAGGTCAATGCGGATTCAGATTTGGCTGTGTATAAGGAGTACTCAACGCAGTAAACATGGTGCCTGCCAGTAAACCACATCAGAGGAGCGTTCATCACAGGGACAATGGTGGCTATCCCTTCAGCCCCTCCCTCTGAAGCCGTACAACTCTATTTCTCTCTACATGTCTCTGACACCTCCTAAGCCACAGTCCCTCTGCTGGAGCCCAGGGTGAGTACCTGGAAATGGGAGAGTCCGTGTGTGTCTTTTAAGAAAGTGGTACCCAACATTTTTGGCACCAGGGACAGGTGCTCTTATGGGAATCTATGCTTGATGATCTGAGGTGGAGCTGAAGTGGTGATACTAGCGCTGGGGAGTGGCTGCAAATACAGATGCAAATACCAAGCTTGCTCACCCTCCTGGTTTCTAACAGGCCACAGACCGGCCTAAAGGTTGGGGACCACTGTTTTAAGAGGTCACCTGGCTTTCCAGCCACCTCTGTCTCACCCAGACTACTAGAATCCTCACTGTTTTTCAGCTAGTTATGGTGATTCCTATTCCAGGCACTGGTGACTCAGGCTGGGGATCCCAGTGTGAGGCTGGGATCCCTTGTTCTTCCAGGGGGAACTCCATAGCTGAGGTATCCTTTCCAATTCTCAACTACTACACATGGGTGTGGGGCCAGTCTGTTTTGCATTTCTGCCTCTCCTACTAGTATAGACATAGCCTCTTCTTTATATCCTTAGTTATAAGACTTCTGTTCAGCTACTCTTCAGATGGTTTTCCAAGTTGATTTTTCTCTATACTAGTCCATAACCATTGTGTAATGAGAATGCCCAGAGCTTCATCTGTGCTGCTAGTGTTGCTGTGTCCTGAGTCCTTGGATGTGCCTTACTCCAAATTTTTTTGTGGGTGATTACCCATTATCATCTATTCCTGTGGATGCCAATATCTGTCAGTAATGGATTTATGTAGTGCCTTTTTCAGCATTCCATGTATCAAGCAGGTTTTACAGGATTTTCTGTGAATCTGTTGTCAGTGCACATTCTGTATCAAGGCAGAGATGATATGTAGGAATCTGGCAGCTATTTAGAAGAAAGGCCAAGCAGTGCTGTGCCAGTATAATTAATGAGTCATCGCTCTGGAAATAAGAGAAGAGTTATGTCTCCTTTTATTTAAAACTTCAGCATGCTGAATATATGGACATTGACATGTAAACAAACCATGACAATATAGTTAAAGTCATATCTTGGCAATTTTAGGTTAAATGTCTATATCTAAAATTACTGAGAAGTTGGGGAACCCAACAATTTTCACATTTGTTGTGTGACTCATTAAATCAGCAATATTCACATACTTATATTACAAACAGTAGAGACATAAAATTAAATAGGTTTTTAGATGCCTCCCTTAATGAACTGAGGGTCTAACCAGAGAGACAATCATGCACACACATGTAGAGAGATCCCAGGGACCATGGGCTTTGGCTGGGTATACATGGTACACTAGTGGGCCTGGCCTGCCAGATATTTGTTTCTATGAGGGAACTCTCTCAGAGAAAGCACAGTAAAGGGTAAGAGAGTGAGCATTATGAGCTTGACATGTTACTGAATCCTAAGACATCAGAGAATAGAGGTGAGTCTGAGTATATGTGCCTGTGGCTGTAATTTCTTGGTCCAGTCTCACCATTGGGTTTACATTTGAGTTGTTTACAGATCTAAGCAGAGAAAGAGGAAGGGGGAGCAGATAGTCAAATTGACAGAAATATTTCATTAAAATTCTAAAAGACATTAAAGATACAAGAAATACTTTAGAAGCTCTGTAATCAAGTGTAACTTTAAAAAGTCAAAGTGACTCCTCCAACCATTTTAAAACATAACATCATGAAGCAGCATTTCTCAAAATAGGTTATGCTGAAAATAAATTACCAGTGTAAGGCAAGCAAAAGATTGTGTGGTTAAATAATTATGGGACACAAAGGGTTAAACAGGTGTCTCAACATTGAGGCTTCCAAGAGACTTTAATAAGTCAAGTGCCTTGGTGAATAAGTGACAGAGAAATACAGATCTCAAAATTACTTGAGAATAGATTTTCTCTAGGGTGTCCTATGGAAGCATTTCAGAGAGATGATTTGGAATTTTGAGGGTGTTTGATACCTCTCTGAACATGCCACAGAATCCCGTCTGTTTATGTTCAAGACAAGATGAAGGTAAAAACCAAAATAGCTAAGGTTATTTACTCTTAGGTATATTTAAAAGCCAATGATTGACTAGAGAATGAATTAAACATCTAATTATATTCCAGTTAATGATTCTTTCATTAAGCATATGCCATATTATAGTACATTAATCAGGTGTGAAATACTTAGTGTTACTTTTAAACAGCTTCCGCCAACATTGTTTATCATGCCTAACAGTACCACAGAATGTATTTCACATATTAGAATGAGCAATTTATTGGTTTAGGTTTTTGGGGGAACCAATAAAGTATGTATACTACTATACCTAGTTTCATGATTATCTCGTAGTTCAGGGAAACCACCTCACTGAGTGTTGTGTGACTAAGCCCTTCACATTCCAAATTTCCACTGAGATGAGAAAAGGTATTAAATAGATTCCAGATTAATTGCTAAAAGTGGTGGTACAAGAGAGATAAAAGTTACATGCTCATGAATGTTATTTGCAAGACATATATCTGAAACAAAATGACCCACTAAAGTTAAATATAAAAGAATGTATAAAAATATTTTAGGTCAACCAAAACAAAAGTGAGATCAAGGTTTGTACTGTTCATATCAAAAAGAATGAAAATAATAGTTATAAAATTTTGTATATAAAATAGCTAACACTAAAATATGTAAAGCAAAACTATTAAGAGTTCTGAGAGAAATGAACAAAAACATAAATAACCTTAGCTATTTTGGTTTTTACCTTCATCTTGTCTTGAACATAAACAGAAGGGATTCTGTGGCATGTTCATAGAGGGAAGATTTTACTTATCTTGGTTTAAATGCTAAGCTTTCAGGGCCAGAAGTTGTAAAGGAGCAATTAAAATAATTTTCTGGGATTCTTTACCTCCATAGCAGGAGCGAAGGCAGGCTCCAGATACCCCTAATATTCACAGTTTTACCTCCACAATCTGCTGTGAGAACCACAAGACCAATCTCATTTTCCCTTTAATGCTTTTCTGTCATTTGCCGTAGAAAACACTAGTCTCCCTGGTCAACCCTTAACTCCTACATTCTGGTCTTCGACTCTGAAAGCCTTCCTTCCACTGTGCCCTTTGGGCCTCATGGCCCATCCTCAGTCCCTTCTCTGATGTTTCATCCATTTTTTGTTAACTAAAAAGGAATTTTGCTTGAGAATACATCATCCTCTGTATAACTTTCATGTCATGGCTGATTTTCTAGTCTTATATGCCATATGTCACTGTGCTGAGATAGACATTTCCCTCATCTTACCTCAAAACTTCCACCTGGGACCTCAAGTCACAATACTTTCCATTCACCGCCCTCTTTGTTGTAGCAATCTATCAAGACCTCAAATCATCTCCCTCATTTCTTGAAAACTTTTGCTTCCGGATTATAGCCCCTCTCTCCAATACTATTCCTTTCTTAATTATTATTGCTTTCATTTATCCATGTAATTTAATTCATGGCTTCTCAGTTCTTTTAATTCCCCTTCTTCTTCACTTTATATCAGTGATTCGCCCCTATGATCACACTCTAGATCTTGTTATTACCAAAACTACACCACCTATATAATCTCAATTTCAAGCAGCCCACACTCTAACCACCATGTCTTATCTTTCTCATTTCTCCAGTAGCTTGTCTCCAATAATCCATCAAATCCACCAAGTCCATTGATCCTACTATTTTTAATTTCTCTTAACCATTTCATGTCCTTATTTCACCACTTAGCTTAAATTTCATAGTTTAATAATTCCCTTGAAAACACTTTGACCTTCTTCTGCTTTGTCATGTTTGCCAAGAGCCCAACCCTGCTTAAATCCAACTGTTTGCCTACTTTCCACCTCATATACACATACCATTGACCATTGTTGGAGAAAATCATACAAACTTGATGACTGGTTTCACTTTAAATTCATGACCGCTAACTTCAAGTGAGCCTTCAAGATTGCCCTGATATCAATTTCATTTTTCTTAGTTCACATTTTTAAATAAAAATATGTGAACCATATGCATAATTTAAAATTTTCTAGAAGGAATATTAAAAATAGAATAAAAAGCTTAAATGAATATCAATATATTTTACTTAATGTAATTTTAAAAAATATTTCATTTCAATATGCAATCAATATAAAAATGTTAATGAGCTTTTAAACTTTTTTCATCCTATGAAATCTTGAGTGTATTTGACACATAAAGCACTTCTTAATTTGGATGCTAAACTTTCATTATACAAAATGCTTCATCTGTATTTAAATTTTATAACTGAAGCTATAGAGTTACATACTCAAGCTTTTCCAAACATTCTTAAAAGTTTTCAAAAGAATGGAATGAACATAATTTTTTAAATAAAATTTAAAATAATTAGAATTAAATGCAACTAAAAATTCTTCTCCTTAGTCACACAAGTCACATTTCAGTGTTCAATAGATACTTGTGGCTAGTGGTTGCCCCACTGGATGGCAAAACCCTAGATAATTTGTTTTCCTACTCCTCTGGATGATTATCCCATATCTTATCCTTTCTTCTTAAACTGCCAATACCTCCTTCTTTATCCTCTATTTTAGCTGAGTAGATTTCCAACATGACTGAGAAAGTAGCTACCTGAAGAGAGCTTCAACAAATTGGCATGACCACCTTTAGACACATGTAATCTGTTTTCTTTCCAATATGGGAGATAAACAGTTTGTACAGCCATCTAAAGCCAGTCATTCCTCTTGTGCATTATATTCTAGTCCCTCTTGTCTACTCAAGGATATAGTTCCAGGAAATCTAACCTTTTCTCCCACATCATCTATTTTTCCTTTCCATAATCATACAATCATCCTTAAAAAGTTCTATCGATCTCCATTTTTCTTCTACCCAGTGTCTCATTTCTCAGTTTCCTTCCATAGCAAAACTTTGAAAGAATTATCTATACTTCTTGGCTTCAGTGTTTCCACCCTTGTTTTCCTTTAAAACCATTCCATTAAAAACTTTGCCTCTACCACTTCACTGATACTACCTTTTCAAAGACACCAAGGACTCCATGTTGTTAAATCCAATGGCTAGTTCTCAGTCCTCATTTTCCTGATAATTCTTTACTTTTTGAAATACTTTTCTTACGTGGATCCCAGTACATCACTAATTTTTCACTTTTCTTGATGATTATTCCCTTTTCAGTATCCTCCTTATTCTCCTCATCTTCTTCTTAACCTCTCAGCTCAGAGTGCCTCAGGATTCTTATTATTTCCTGAAAATACCATCCATTCTCATGGCTTTAAAAACCTCTCATATGCCAGTGACTCCCAAATTTATATTCCCAGCCTGGACATCTTTCCTGAATTCTAGCCTTATATATTATCTTAAACACCTTTCGGCCCAACACCTTCACTTGGATATCTAATTGGTATGTCAAATTTAACATATCCAAAATCAACCATTTTTTTCCTCCTCTAACTGCTCCTCTGTGTATTTCTTCCTTTTAGGTTCTTAAGAAGCCTTGGAGTTTTCCTTTATACCTTTCTTTATTTTTTTTTTCATATCCAGTGTAACAGGAATGCTGTTGGCTCTACCTTAAGAATATATCCAGAATTGGTTCACTTTTAATCACCTCCAGCTTTAATACTCCTGAATACATTTTAGAATTTAGAGAAGGCAATCATTCTTTTTTCCTTTTAAGTTAAAAGACTACAGGCTGCCATCCATTATAATAAAAGTCTATTTTTGATGTAAGATTCAATTTATCTATGTAAAGCATTCCTGAAGTTCAATTAAAAAATCTGATGGAATAAATTAGGTTCTGTTCTTATAAGGTGTATAAATACATATTCAGAGATTATAGAGAATGAATGTTTCAGATAAGGTTATCACCCTATGTATCATAAAAGGAATTTCAAAGTTAAATTTCAAACCTCCTGATGACGTTTTGGTTTTCTAGGGTCCAAAACAAGAATGATGCTAAGTAGATTCTTTGAATGTCACTTTCCATTGTGTCTTTGTTGCTCTTTAAACTTCTCATCCAGCATCTGAGGGTTTTGTTTAACCATAAAACTAGAATTGAAGCAGGTCTCTGATTGCTTTCTGCTGTTCTTGTGAATTAAATGAATAGCAGTGTACTGCTATTCCTTAGTTTGTCTCCTGCAAAGCACAGGCCGCAGAAATGTGATTTTTATCTGATTGGAAACAAGAATCCCCATATGGTTATGTATCTTGATATATTAGAATCTTGCAAGGTTCTAATTGCTAATGTAATCTTACCCCAAATTCCTGCACCTCCTGGCTGAAATTTCCTAATGAAGTGAGTAAAAAACTGGGTTGTGCAATGCCCTTCAAGTAGATTTGGAAAGATGAAGGACCACTGGCTTACAAATTTGTGGTTTCAGAAATGTGCTTTAGGTGACAGCAGTGAATAACAAACAGGGTGCCCGCTTCAGTAAATCGTTTTCCTGTCTCCTTTTAATTGAATCAGTCAGTTATTAGACTCAAATAACCATTTCCTAAAGTGGTTGCAATAAGCATAAGCCATTGTACTGTACTTTTCAAGGACTTGATTCAAACTCAGTAATTAAATTTTCCTGATTCCTCCAAGTCATAAGGGCTATAACATTAGCAGAAACTGACAGAAGCTGGCCCTGTCTATTGAAAATTTGTTTTCATCCTCTTTAGGTTTAAAATGCAGAATATAGGTCTATTAATTAATAAAATGATTAGGTAACTTCCTTTATTGCCTAAAAAGGAAAATTGTTTTGTACAGCAAGAAATGCCCAAATATTCTTAAAAACTGCATGCTCAGTTCAGATAAAACCGAATTGCTGAATAGAAGTACATTGCAACTGTTCTTGCCAGAGTGTGTTATGTAGCATTAGTAAGCAGGACGGTATGAATCAATGTAGCCTTATTAAAATCCTTAGGTGGGTAGTAGAATTTAGACAATATGTGCACTTGGTTGGAAATGCAGTTCTAGGTACTTAGAAAAGAAACACAGCACTGTTAATATGCTTCCATTACCACTCACATAGACATTATTGTTTGAGCAATGAATCACTACCTAATCATCCAAGTTTTTATTTTTCTTGTTACAGTGTTGTGCTTAGCTTTTAGGTTTCTCTCTGCTTTTCTGCATACACATCATTTTAAGTATAGCTTTTTCTTACAAAATGCCGTTTTCCTTTGGAATATTTTAAAAAGACTTCTGGGAAAGCTTTTATACCCTATTACATAAGTTATATCATCAAAATCAAGGGTAAAATATATTCTCGTTACTAGTAGACAAAGTTATAATTTTAAAAATTATTGCGGGAAGCGAGAGGTGTTTTGTTGGACCAGTTAGATACATGTCAGGTTAACATTGGCTATGATGTCCTTGGCCTTTCATGCTGGGACATAAGCCTTTTTGCTTCTCAGGGCACTCAGAAGTACATCAAGTCCTGAGCAAACAGATTCTGAAAAAGATGGACCTGATCAATAGGTCCAGTCTATGGAACAAGGTTCACTCTGATTAGGAGAACTTTTCTTGGGAAAACTTGTCTTGAAGTCCTCAAACTGTAGCAAACCCATCCTTACCTATGACCTAGAGTGGGGCTAATAGCCTCACCCTGATCTCAACCTATCTTCTACCAGATTAAGTTAGGCTGCTGGCTACACATGCCAGCACTGGGCTGGATAATCACACAGGAGCATCATGTTCCAATAGTTCCTAATTTAGCTCATCTTACATCAGTGAAAAGTGGATAGGAATGTTGTCCATTCAAAACAATAGTTTTATCTCCTCTCCTCTCCTTACCTATGTCTGAAATTTGGAGGAATATTCATGCCAATTGTTTCTCTCTTTTTCTTTCTCTTTCTTCTTGTCTTTAAGTTTTTCCTCTTCCCTCAAGCATTTTCACATTGAAGTTATTAAAAGATTATCTCTGAAATGGGTTTCCGTAAACCAAAAACATGCAACTCCGACTTCAAAGAAAAGCAACGGAAACTAGTGTTGGGGAAGTGGTATGAGGATAATTAATCTTTGAAGAGGTTTCTCCATTTAAAAAGAGAATTCTTTTGAAAAACACAGGGTTCTGTTAATAGCCAGTCTCTCTAAGGACTTTATTTATGGTCAGTACAAGCATTCGATTTACAGAGACTCAGTTCTACATAATTTACTATGAGGTAGGGTGAAGTTTTACCTGGTGAAGTTTCTATTTCCTTCTCACTACCCAGATCATTTTCACTTTGGAATGTGAATGCATCAAAGCTGAGGTTTCAATATGAAAAATCCATTTTGGCAAAATCAGTTTTAAGGATATATACTTAGGTTTTTTAGAGCAAGGAATAAGTTTCTGCTCTCACATGATCCTGAGGATAGTTGCTTATGCAAAGTGGCAACAATGAAGTCAATCTTATCAGCATTCGCGGAGGACTCATTCCACAGGGTCAAAGTTATTTCCCTCCCTCCCTTCCCCATTCCCTCCTATAGAGACACTTTTTTCCTCTCCTTTTTTCCTCCATCTCTCTTGCTTTTTTCATTCTCTCTTTCTCCTTCCTTCCTTACTACTTTCTTTTAAAACTAAAAAACAATAGGCTAGGAATACAACAGTATATTTCCTCCATGCATTTGGCTATTTGCCTCCATGTGACTATCACTGTTTTCATTGACAGTACAATTCTTCTTTTCTACCTAAACTTCCCCTAACTACACCCCCAATATGTAAAAAAGAATTATAGTAAACAAATCCCTGTACTTGAAAGCTAACGAAACTACCTAATTTGCGGAAATAAGAATAGTTTGGAAAAAGGACTGGTCATAGAAAAACATTATTTGGGGAGGAAATGCAGGGAGAAAAACATGGGATTATCATTATAAAGGCAAGAAATATGCAGCAGAAAGTAGCATTCTTTAGAGTTGGAAGTTGGAGTATTATTTGATAGACCTGTAAAAGCACTTCAGGTGATTTAATAGGTAAGAACCAGAACTTGAAACTGGAATTGAAAAAGACTTATTATACAATTTAGTCCCTTTGGCCAGAAAGGAACAATACAATTTTGGGTCTAAATTTAATTGGGATTTAACTAGATTTTTTGGAAGGTTTTCTATTTTTCATCTGGAAAGCACAAAATGATCATCCTTTCAGGAACAATGATGGACTGCATAATCCAATAGTTCATAGTGTATCCTAAATCAAGTTCTCGGCAGCCACAGTGGAGCAGTCAAAGATATTCCAACTGAAATGAGAATCTAAACAGCTTTGTAATGTGCACAGGGAAGGAGGTTAAGCCTTTTGGGTAGAAAATTGCCAAAATCATAGCTTCTATTCCTACTTTAAAAACTTTTGACATTGAAAATTTATGCTAGGATTTCATCTTTTGCCCCAGGACTCCTGCAGTAGTTTCTTAACAATTCTTGCTTACAAAGGGCACTTAAAAAAAAAGAAAAAAGGCATTAAATCAGTTTGGCCTGAGTCTATCCAAAGTCAAAGGCATTTTAAAGTACTATCTTCCATGCAAACAATACCTAAATTACAGCAAGGAGACTTGCTATTAAAGAATAATAAGGCAATGTGTGAATTAAGCATATTATATTTGACTTCCATCAAGGACTATGCCACTTGCATAATCCAATCGAATAAACTTTTGTAAATCCATACTTTCCCACACATTGCTCTCAGGTTGCAACAACAGACTTTTAAAGAAAGTATTACAGTGACTGTATAAAATTCATCTTACCTGCTTCTTCTCTATAAATATATATGGAAGTCCAAATGTCATCTGTCATTATTCTCTTTCTCACCACTACCTTAACCTTGCTTGCCCCAGCCTTCTTAGATGATAGAATTGAGAGAGGGGAAGGCGATGATTGAACAGAGTGCTATTTGTGAACTTGTTCTTAAACCCTATGTCTCTTGGTCTCAGCCAGCTTTCTGTTCACAGGAAGCTATTTGTGATATAGACTGGCCAAGTTTAGAATGAACCACATAACTGGTATCATTTATATTTTTACACATGGAAAAGTGAGACTTTGGGTGATATGGTAAAAAATGTATGGTCAGTGACTGAGTTAATATCACATAGGGACCACTAAGGATGGTAATATAGACTCTCTAGATTCTAGAAGGTTCTCTATGATAATTCAAATGTGGGTGTTAGAGGTCCTTCACCATCCTGTAGCTCTTAGATCTGATGAGTGAAACTCTTATTTGTGGAAGCTCTAGGAATCCTGAGTAGATGAACAGTGGCTGTCTAGTGAAAAAAATTAGAGAATTTTTCACAATATTTGTTTTGAAGAAAGAAATAGAAGTTTGTGTGTGATGGTGGTAGCGATGGTTCACAAAGGACCTCTGTAATAGTGAATATACTAGAGTGGAGTGAGTATGCCAAATGCTAAAAGTTCAGTCAGGTATTATATATTGTTCAAATCAAAAAGTTTTTTTTTTTTCTGTTTTTTTTTTTTTTTCTTATGAATCCCTATGTTGAGCTGTCTTTAAATTACTTGAAAGTGAATGATCCAGGCCTTGTTCGTTGCATGACCAGACAGTTGCAGATATACAAGAATCTACCACTGGGAAAGAAAAGTTCAAAAACTTGATATGATTGTAATCATATCACATGGCAATAAAGTCTTAGGAGAGTTGAGACAACTTTATGGAAAGAAAGATGGCATAAGAGATAGAAAAAGTAGCGAAGTAGGAAAATCTTTTTTACCTGGGTACTAGAGATAGCCAAATATTTTGTTGGTCTAGTGTATTTGTGTGAATGCATCTAAGAAGAAAAAGTTGCTTTTGTTCCTTTTTGTTTAATTTCTTCCCAATTTTGGCTTAGGATACCAGTCAATGACATTTTTAAACTCTTGTGGGAAATAATATTTTTTACCTTATGTTTAATTACTCAATAACCTAGATGTGTTTGTGGTGTTTTATGTAATTGTTTAGCAATATATAACTTATAAAGCTAATTATGAAGTATTTTAATTCTCAGTAAATGGGTAAAGCCAGGTTTTTTTTGGTCTCGATTGGTGGATATTATAGTTAGCTCTTCATATGTAAAAGGGATGGTCCTTTTGAGTAGGATATTTACTACACAGAAAATCCTTCAACTACACTTCAATATGCTTAAAAACTGGGTCTTTCATCAAACTTGCTAAAAATTTGCAACAAATGAGTGATTTGTTCCCCAGAAAAATAGCCAAATGGCATTAAGGAGAAGGCAGAAGAAACTGAGAGCCTGGATAACCCACCAGCTAGTTAATTCACATCTGAATAATTGAAAGTTTGCTTTACATTAAATATTTATGAAGGTTCCACAATGTGCTGATAAAGAAGATGCACCAAGTAAAAATACCAAATAAAACCAATCTGCACAAAATTTATGTTTAATATGGATCTAACTACTTGACTGGAATAGAATGTGTTTTCAAACTTCGGTGTTTATGAGAATTATGAGGAGGGACATGCCTGTTAAAATTGCAGATTTCTAGATGAACCTCAGAGGTACTCATCAGGAATCTGTGTTTTTCAGTTTCTGCTCAGATGATTCTGAAGCAGGTGGTCTAGGGACTTCTCTTGGTAAAAATATGAATGGAGATAGTGGCAGAAAATGTTTATTTCCTAGAAGGCATAAGGGAGGAAATCAGATAAACTGACCTACAAACTGAAGAAAGAGAAGCACAAAGAGAATGCTTATTATCATAAAGGAGAGTGTGGGAATAAAGAAAAAGAAAAAGAGGAGGATAGATAATAGAATAATGGTATCATAAAAGATCTTTGTAACTTAGAGATTTGCTATAATGCTATGATGTCTGCAGTTTACTATAAATTACAGTTAGTTTTTGTTACACTTTAGATGTGAGCAGTTATTGGGATCTCACAGTTCAGTGATAGCTCACTAGCATTCTCCAAGGAAGCCCAAACTTCAGAGGGGGCTGATTTAGCTATTTTTTAGTGAATCTATACCAGAAGCTTTAATAATTAGCGTAATGAACACCAGGAAAAGGAATTCCACTGGTTAAATTGGTGGGTTGCTAACCAGCATAATGAGTATTAGAAGTGGGCCCTCATTGGTGAAATTAGTGGCATTCAAATATGTGGACTGGCTAAAATATTTTAGGGATAATTTCCTCTTCTTGAATAGTCAGAGTTAGAAATTCAGAGAAGCCTGTAGCTATCCTGTCACCTGAGAGATGGATTCTGATTTCTCAATAATCCCTAGGTGCTTTAGACAATGAATCTGAAGATATCTGATTGCCCGGCCTATAAGGCTAAAGAATCTCGGCCTTGGGGTATTATTTAACCTTCTTTGAATGATATTTTGTTAGGCAACATGTTTAGGAATCCTCTAAAAGAATAGAGAGTTGGGACACAGAACAGATTATGTGAATGTCCTGTACCTATTTGTTAATAAATGTTTGTATGATAAATGTCAATACATGAGGCAGAATTGTTCTGATTTGCTCTAATTTTAACTTGAAGCAAGTTCTTGTGTTTGCTCATTTTCAGGCACCTCGAGTGTTTTGGTTGGTATAGCTATCTATTACTAAAAAGACTTTATGGGTTATCATGATCCATTAGCATAGACCAGTTTTCAACACAAATGTAAAAAAAAAAAAACTCTAATTAGGAGAGGAATTTGGTGACTCTTAGTTTTGGTGATTCCAACACCCTTCCATGTTGAAGGATGAAAATACCTATAAGGTCATTTCAAAATAGTAAAGAGTCAAATTCTGTAGCAGCAGATTAATTAAACCATAGACATTTTGAATGTTTAAGAATGTTACTCTAAAATGTTACACTTTCAATAAAAAGAAGATGTTTAGTCTGGGTGTTTGGTCACTTTTATAGATATATGATTTATTAGACAATGTTAACATGCAGAGAGAAAGTGGGAGATATCTATAAATAACTTCGTATATGTTTGCCACAAGTTGCCAGCTAATTATCATTTTGAGATATGATAGTTCTGATTAATAAATCAAAAGGGAAACTCAATTATGAATGCATGCAATCAAACTTCATATGCAAGCCAAAATAAACCTGACATTTGTAAGTCAGAAGAACCCATTAGGGAAACTAATATCATAGTGTTCCAAGGCGATATTGTGTGGAAAAAAGATACTGTCCTGTTTAATGGAAAGAGGTAGGTAAGAAAATACTTAAAAGACAAACTAGTTGGAAGATTGCTTATGCCAGCAAAACACTCATTGAAGTAAAAGACTCTAGCTGAAAGAGAAGAGGGTTGTTTTCAGTTGAAGAAAAGATAACCTCTCATTGCTTCTGATCTCAGACATAGGGGATTGTTACGGGTTAAATTGTGTCTCCCCAAAATTCCAATGTTGAAGTTCTGACCCCATGTATCTCAGAATATGAACCTACTTGTAAATAGGGCTGTTGTAGATATAATTAGTTAAGGTGAGATTATACTGGAGTAAGGTAGGCTCCTAATCTCATACGGTTGGTGTTTATATTAAAAGAGGAAATTTGGACACTTAGACATGCACACAAGGAGAATGCCATGTGAACATGAAAGCAGAAATAGGGATAATGTTTCTGCAAGTCAAGAAACACCAGTGATTGCCAGCAAATCACCAGAAACTAGGAGAGCGACATGAAACATTTTCTCCCTCTCAGCCCTTAGAAGGAACTAACTTTGTAGAGTCCTTGATCTCAGACTTCTAGCCTCCAGAACTGTGTTTAAGCCACACAGTTTGTAATATTTTGTTATGTCAGCCCTAGTTAACTAATACAGGGATAGAAATAACAGTGAAGACATAGTCTCTATCCTCAAAGTACCTACAAACAGTTGTTCTATTGTAAAAGTAGAGAATACTATCGACAAAGTTTTGTCATATAAATAGCAACATTTAGAAGCCTGGAAACAGAACTAAGCAAAAGGGGAAATGTATGTTACCCAGGGTTCACGAGGTTGAAGATGAAAGGCACAGATGATTCCAGGCAATGATGTGCATTCTTGAAATGGCTATGGGATAAGGGTGGGAAGACATGTGAGGAAAAATAACGTATGTGCATTGATGAACTACATCAAGACTAGGAAAAGTGGAGAGTGACATTACCAGGATGGCGACATAGGTTGTTTCTGACTTTGCTTTCACTCACAAGAAGAACATCTAACAACTTTCAAGAACAAGCACCACTGAGAGAATTCTAGAACACTGGGGTAGAGCCGAAGTCCACATCTGCACCACAGAGACTAAGAAAGACTGCATGGTAAGAGAAGTGGCTGCATGGTCCTCAATGGCAGCATTGTACCACTTGGAGAAGTTTCCTCTGTTTACTCTGGTGGGAAAAGGGAACCTGGGGGGACAACTAGCCATCCTCAGCGTCGTGGGTCTCTTTGTGGGAGCCCCTACTCTGACTTCACACTATAGGGATTGTCAAGGAATCTGTAGGGCTCAAACCCACAGTCTTTGAGTTAAGAAAACAAAGATTTTCACCAGCTTTAGAGCTGCTTATCCTGCTGTCCCCGGGCAGGGAATTTAATCTGTAGCCCTGCTCATTTTGAATACATCATTCATCCTACCCTACCAAAGAACCTAACCACGGCACACAGAAAGCTGCATAGCCCATTCAACAGCCCTATTCACGGTGGCACTTAAACAGAGAGCACAGCCATGGCATTCCCTGTCTACAGAGCAAAATTGGTGGCCTCACCAGACCAGAAAATTCAGTGCACGCTATGGCCTGATTTGGGTCCCCAAACTACAATTTATACAGGCACTGGGACCCATCCTACTACCATCCCAGGGCAGGGAGGCTAATTCATTGCTTCATCTACTACTAAATGTGTAGTACTCAGTCCCGACCAGCTAATTAACCTGACCAGGGAATCAAGGCAACTGGTGTAGTCCATTCTATAGTCTCATTTGGGTAGGGAACAAAGCTAGCAGTCCTATCCAAATTTTGTTTCCAACCAGTGGCATCCCCCCATCCATTCTCAGAGCTCAAACAGTTGCCTTGCCCTAAAATAGACCAAAACAGTAGGCCCAACCTACTCAAGGATATTACCAGCAGATATACCTAGAAACCCAAGCCGAACTGACTGGTGAAGATGCATCTTTGCCAGTCATAGCAAACCTGTAAAAATTTGAAAGAGAAGCCTAATTACTCAAATGTGAAGATACCAGTGTAAGGAATGAAAGATCATGAAAAATGAGGTAAATATGACACTACCAATCAAAATCAATAAAGTTCCAATAACTGATTCAAAAAAAATGGAGTTCTATGAACTGTTAGACAGAATTCAGAATAATTCTCTAAAGGAAGTTTAGTAAACTATAAGAACACACACAATTAAATAAAATTAGGAAAAAATGCATGAAAAAATTGAGAAGTTTGATAAAGAAATAGAAACCATCAAGCAAGCAAACAAACAAACCACAACCAGACAGAAATCCTAGAGTTGAAAAATATAGTAACTGAACTGAAGAATTCTATAGAGAGTTTCAAAAGTGATTTGACTATG
Organism: Pteropus medius; assembly: GCF_902729225.1. NCBI lineage: Eukaryota > Metazoa > Chordata > Mammalia > Chiroptera > Pteropodidae > Pteropus > Pteropus medius. The sequence goes on along the minus strand of NW_024348082.1, from coordinate 1,139,726 downwards.
TAGAAGAAACTATCAGCAACCTGGAGGATAAAACATTGGTTAGCTAGTTGGTCTGCTCTCCACACCTGCTATGAACAACTATATACCAATAAACTGGACAACTGAGAAGAAATGGACAAAAGTTCTTAGAAGCATATAACTTACCAAGATGGAATTAAGAAGAAATAGATCTGAATAGACCAATTACCACTAAGGAGATTGAATTAGTAATCAAAAATCCCCCAACAAAGAAAAGCCCTGAATTGAAAAAGAAGTAAAATTGTCTTTATTTGCAGATGACATGATTTTGCACATAAAATCCTAAAGACTCAAGCAAAAATCTGTTAGATCAAATCAATGAATTCAATAAAGTTGAAGAATACAAAATTAACATATATTAACCAGTAGCGTTTTGATACACTAATAATAAATTTTCCGAAAATGAAATAAAGAAATCAATCCCATTTACAGCAGCTTCACAAATGATAAAATACTTAGGAATAAATTTAACCAAGGAGAAGAAAAATCTCTACTCTGAAAATTATAAGACACTGATGAAAGAAACAGAAGACAAATAAATGGAAAGCTATCTCATGTTCATGGATTAGAAGAATTAATATTTTTAAAATGTCAATACTACTAAAAGCCATCTATAGATTCAATGCAATCTCTGTCAAAATTCCAATGGCATTTTTTACAGAAGCAGAAAAATAGTACTAAAATTGGTATGGATCCACAAAAGATCCCAAATAGCCAAAGAAACCCTGACAAAGAAGAACAAAGTAGGACGCATTACACACTTCCCAATTTCAAGCCATACTCAAACTATAGTCATCAAAACAGTATGGTACTAGCATAAAAACAAACAAATAAACCAATGGAACAGAACCAAGCTCCTAGAAATAAACCTAAACATATATGTTCAACTAATACTTGACAAGAGAGCCAAGCATACTCAACTGAGAAAAGAGAATTTCTTCAAAAAATGGTATTGGCATAATTGGATAGTCATATGTAAAAGAATAAAACTAGACCCTTATCTTATTAACTCAAATGGATCAGACACTTAAAAGTAAGACCTGAAACCAGGGAATTTCTAGAAGAAAACATAGGAATACAGCTCTTTGACATGGGTCTTGGTAATGCCTTTTTGAATATGACATCCAAAGCACAAGCAACAAAATAAAAAATAAATAACTAGGACTACCTCAAAATAAAAAGCTTCTGCACAGCAAAAGAAACTATCAACACAGTCAAAAGAAAACCTACAGATGAGAAAGAATATTTATAAGCCATATGTCTAATAAATGGTTAATATTCAAAATATATACCTCATACAATTCGATAGCAAAAAACAACCCAATTAAAATATTGGCAAAGGACTTGAATAGACATTTCTCCAAAGAAGATATATAAAAGGCCAACAGGTGCATGAAAAGATGCTCAACATCACTAGTCATTAGGGAAATGCCAATTTAAACAAGAATGAGATACCATCTCACATCTGTTAGAATGACCATAATAAAAAAGACAAGAGATAATTGCTAGCACAGATGTGGAGAAAAGAGAACCCTTGAGCAATATTGGTGGGATTGTAATTTGGTACAGCTACTATAGAAAACAGTATGAAAGATACTAAAAAAATTAAAACTAGAACTATCATATGATCCAGCAATTTCACTTCTGGGAATGTAACCAAAGGAAATAAAAACACTAACTCAAAAAGATATATGCATCCCCATGTTCACAACAGCATTATTTCCAACATTCAAGACATGGAAACAACCTAAGTGTCCATCAGATGAAAGGATAAAGAAGTTGTGAGATATATATATATATATATATAATGAAATATTATTCAACTATAAAAAGAGGAAATCCTATCATTCGTGACATGGATGGACCTTAAAGGCATATGCCAAGTGAAATAAGTCAGACAGAGAAAGACAAATACTGTATAATCTCACTCGAATGTGGATTCTTAAAAACAAAACAATACAAAAATAAATCAAACTCATAGAGAAAGAGGTCAAACTTGTGGTTACTAGAGATGGAAGGTGGGGGGAAGGAGAAAGGTACAAAATTCCAGTCATAAGATAAGTAAGTACTAGGGATGTAATGATGACTATAGCTCACACTGCTGTATAATATACAGGAAAGTTGTAAAGAGAGTAAATCCTAAGAGTTCTTATCACAACGAAAATTTTTTCCTTTTTTTCATTCTTTATTTTTTTCATTGTATCTATGTGAGAAAATGGATGTTAGCTAAACCTACTGTGGTAAACATTTCACAATACATGTAAATCAAACCATCATGCTGTATGCCTTAAACTTATGCAGTGATATATGTCAATTATTTCTCGATAAAATCGGAAAAAATAGGAAAAGTGGGGTCAGTGGGAAAGGTGGAAAATTAGATGGTTATATTATTTTGTTTTAAAGACCTCTAGTCTTTTAGCTCTGGCTTCGGGTAGATGTGCCTTCTTTGAAAGACAAATGTGGGAATGCTGGATCTTTTTATCACCTTTAATATGCCAATATATGTATTAAGTCTAATGAAAATCATGTGGTCATTAACTTGTCAATCTTTCTAAAAATTCTTTAAAGTTATTATAAAATATTTCAGACAAAAAAGACATATAAAGATTAATACACGGATCATGCATATATCCACAACTTGGCTTTAATACAGTTGAAGCCTCAGACTTCGTTTTTCAGATCTCATTCCTATCCCTGACTCCCACTTCTGCTATCTCATACTATGAATTTGGTATTTATGATTTTCATGCATTCCTTTTTGTATTTCCCTCCAGTGTCATCCAGATCAGAGACATGAGGGCGGGAGTTTTTATACCTCTGCCCCTGCCAGTTAGCAGTCCAAGGCTGTCCCTGGGGGGATGTGAGTTACAAGCTGCTTTCCAACTCTTTTGCCTACAGGTAAGGTGGGTACCAACCCTCTTTAGGGCAGCCTTCTGATAAAGTTGCAGGTACAGACTGTTGGAGTAAATGCGTATTGGGAGCCTGGGTAGATAATAATGGTAAAGGAAGATGAGAAATATGGGAAGCACACTGTCAATATTGGCAACATACCCCATCACATGGATATACCACACTTTACCTATTTTCTTGTTAATGGGCATTTAACTCAAGTGAATATTTATTCTAGTTTTTAATAGTAGATGCTAAGAGTATGCCATAAAAAAATAGGCATCTTTAAGCATTTCCTAAAGATTTATTTTATATTGCAATTTAAGAGATAATATGTCTCCTGTAAAGTTCTATGAGAAATCAGCTGAAGGGTGGGAGACTGTTTATTCTGGATTGTCAGAGATAAAATGAGCTAGGAGATGAGCTAGAACTCCTCCTTACAGAGGGAAGCTTGTTTTGATGCCTTAGGTCTGGATGCTGCAGTACAGGTCATGTCCTGGCCTCCTAAACACCCTCCTCAAAGAAGAATCTATTTCCCAGAGTGCTTCCAAGCCCTTTTTTACCTTCCAGCTTATACCTTGCTTAATCCTTGGTTATATTGTTTAATGTTTTAAAACATGTTTCATTTAAAACATGTCTTTTTTTCTCACTTGTTTAATTAATATACGTATATATTATATATATATATGTATACATATATATATATAATATATATATATACATATATTTTTTATTTTCAAAGTGGGCATCGGGAGGTATTTGTGTTAAGGAACAGATCTGAATAGTTGAAAATATTGATGGATCATGGACACTTTCAGAGCTGTTCTTTGCAGAGAGAGGCCCAAGGGAGAGCCTGGGGAAAACTCTTTGCAACCACCTTTTCAGTGGCCTTCTTTTGCTTTCCTGTAATGAACCATGGCTGCAATGGAAAACATGATTGGTAAGTAGCTAGCATAAACTAACCAAAGAATAGCCATGTGAGAAAGAGTAAATGAGAGGAAAAAAAGTATTTCTTAACAAAGGTACTGATAAATTTTTATAATGTTTGAAATTTATCTCTCTAGCTTTTGATCTCAAGCTTAGAAAAATTGATGATTGAGGGCCTTAATAGTAGGGGTGACAATAAGGGATAGGTATTGAATTTAAAACTCTTTGGAAGAGTCTGAGGTTTCTTGGAATATTGCCTAGAATTCCATTTAAAAAATCAGTAATGGTAATATTCATTTCCTTAATCTCTTTATCTTTTATTTAAAAATAAATGTTGCCCAGTGAAATGACCTTCAGCCATCTTTTTGATTAGACGACTCACATTAAAAGAATCAAACAAATGTGTTGTTTAGTCACCGACTAATACCAGAAAGAAGATATTTAAATAAACTGGTCAGAAAGATATCTTGGAACTTTGCCAGGACCTATTTCTCTATTTTTATAACATATACTGTTTTTTTCTCTTACCATAAAAGTAAAATATTCATTACAGGTTAATTTAAAAAAGTTTGATAAGCAAAAGAAAAGAAATTTTGAGATATGTTTGTATTTTTAACATATATCACCAGAGAGGAAGAGATCATTCTCTTTATTTCTCAATCTTCAAAGATTTTCACCTACTGCTATTCAAAGCCTTCTGCAGAGATGAGAGATAGAAGGGAGTTTGCATAGGACAGAAGAAATTTGCAGTGGGAAGTATTGGAAGAGGAAGAGGAGGAGGATTGTGGGACAGATACTTTCCCTTACTGCAATGGTTAATTGACATTGTTTCCAACGTATTAACCACGTGACTTGTACACATTGCTTAATTTCTTTGGGTCTCCATTTTCTAATCCTTTCTTTTTAAACACACACACAACTTGGTGGAGCTATTGACGTAGTTATCCCAAATTTCTCTACCAATCTTCATTTGTTGTATTACCTTGTCTAGGGTGGTGCAAATGTGTTTCTCTTTGTTCTCTCCTTGACCCTCTAGAATTCATTCTCAACATATCAGCTGAAGTGAGCTCTTAAAACCACAAATTCTATTATGTCATTATCTGCTTAAAATCTTCCAATGGTTTCTCTTTATAGTTAGAATAAAATGTCTACTCCTTTCTATGACCTTTGCATTTCTATAGGATCTGGGCCCTCTGTCCTCATTTCCTACCACTCTCTCCTGTCTTTTAATGTGTCAACAATCTTGGCCTTATTCCTAGTCCTCAAATATGCCAACCTTGTCCTCATCTTATGATCTATATTTACTTTAGAACATCTGGTTTCAAATCTTTCTTATAATTTTCAGGTCTCATTCAAATGCCACCTTATTAAACAGATATTTCCTGGCCATGCTTTCCAAGGTAACTATTTACTTTTATTATTTATTTATTTTACTATATATCCAGTGTTTATTACTATCTGAGACTGAGGTTTCTTTTTTATTTAAACTTCGTTATCTTTTTCCCCCACTATACTCAAGACTATGAGCTCCATAAGAAAAGCTTATTTACTAGAATATCTCCAATGCCAGAACAGTCTGGCACAGAGCAGGCACTCAATACACATGTGTTATATAAAATCTCAGATTATAATTACACATTTAATAGCATGATTATTTAATGTCTGTCTTCTCCCCAGTTTCTAAGCATTTTTATCTCCGTTGTCTAATTTGTTGCCTAATAATGTTAAAGATTATATGCTAAATGAATAAATTATGATTATTGCATCCTTAAATTAACTGTATATTTAGTCTATTTAATCTAGTCAGTTTGTATAACTGATGTGATATTTTACTTAAACATTTCACTTTGTCATTTTTCTATTTATGTTATTAATATGAAAGTTTTGCATATGTTGATTACTGTATCAGAATATCTTCAGATATAAGTCATAGAGTCATAGAATGACTAATTTTCAAGAGCCCAAGCAAATAAGACATTTAATTAAAGAAATAACTGGAGTAAGTGCTTTTTGTATTGATACAGAAGCTCAACAATTTCATCAGAGAATCAGCTCATTTGATCTTCCTGTTTGGCCATCTTCAGCATTGTGTTTGTCTCCTTAGGCTTGTTGCCTCATGACTGAATGATGGCTGTCACAGCTCCAAGTACTATATCCTTCCAAAAATATATTCAAAGCAATAAAAAAAGAAAGGGCCAGTACTAGAAAGCTCTCCATTCAAGCCTATTTCTGGTAGACCTCAAACCAGAAATTTTTCCAGAAGTTGCCAATCTCACTTCTTTTCTATTTTTTCTTTTTATTTGCCATTGATGTGAATCTCTTTACAGTAAGAATAAGTTAGCTTTTCCATAAAATTTTCATATAATTTATCCTGCATTTATAATGTTTTTCCTTCCAGTTTTTTTTTCTTATTGTTAATGGAAAAAAACATTTTTTTCGACATAGAGATGAAACTCACAATTTAGCTTTAGTAATGACTGTTTCTTCAGATAGTATCTTTGAAAATTCAGGTTTAAAATCAGCAGCTTTGTGTTCACTGTCTTAGTCTTTTTTCTGCACAAGCAAAATGGGCCAGTGAACACTGTACTTTCTGGTTGCTGAACATCTGCTGATTGATCTTCCCGGTAAATCAATTTAGTCTGGGTTTGTTCTAAAATCACTGGGAGCAGGGAGAGTAACTCTGAATTAGACATTGTGAGATGTTACGAACACGAAAACAAAAGCCCTTGGTATTTCCTGTGGTTATTGGGTAATCATCAGGGTGAATGCTGAACACCTTGAGAACAGTAACTGGCATTTGATTATTCCTCATTGAATAGCTTTTAGGTTAGAAGGATTGGATGTATTGTAGATGTTTGCAGGTATTAAAGTGTTATGTATTATGTGATTTTTTTGAACCACTTGTCTTGCATCTTATCCATGCTGTAGGCTCAAAGCATTTGGTAGAATGTTTCCAGAGGTTTAAAAGCAGAATTTTCTCCTCTTTGTGAATATCCTGATTCATTGTTTACAAGTGCTTCAATGTTTGTTAACATTTGCTGCTTTCTAGTGCAATTTTTTCATCTCTTTAGGATGCATTAAGGATTGTTTTAGGCTTACTCATTTGGTGGGTTGTATTAACAGTGATCTCAGAAAGGAAATAAATGTAATTTTAGTGAAAACAATGTTCTTACAGTTCCCATCACATTTTTTTTTTTTTTTTACCTTTTTCTTATTGGTTTAATTATTAGCATTAAACAAGCAGCCAGTAAGTACTGTATAATTCTAGATGCTGGAAAACTTTAAAAAATGTAAAAGATAAATATCTCCTGCTCTCCAGAATTTTAAACAAATCTAAAGGATACATGACTTTTAGAAACAAAACAACTGTTCTTGTGGTCTCTTGTCTTCAATAATGCCTTCCCAGGTCTAAGGCCTTAGAGTCCGTGCTTTACAATGTGTACTAGAATGACACAAGACTTACACCTACAAAGAGTTTGTTTTTCTAACACGCTTTGCACAAATGACAAATGGAGATTTTCTCTAAGCATGGCTTGGCTTTTTGATTGTATATATGACTGAGCTACTTGGTATTCTCTATCTTTCAGATTTCTGATAGAGCTATCCTTTTCTTCAGTCCTTTCCTCCTCTGTGTATAACAATCTCCAAAGATTTTTTATTTGTTTTACTACAAAAGTTCTTTAAATGATCACAAATCATTGTTTCCTAAGCTCTGGAGATGAGGCTTTTTTCTGGAAGCAATTCTTCAGATATTAATTTCCTCCCGTACTGTTGACTCCCATTTCTATCTTATGCTCAGGATTTGCCATTGTCAATTCACCTAAGTAGCACATTTCAAAGAAATTTTTGCCCTTCTGATACCACCATCCCACACAACTACCATTAAGATTTTGTGTCTCTTGGACTGTTATCTAAGCTGGTGAATGTGGTGTTCACCTCTCAGATGATAATTGAAGATGACTCTTGCTTTGCATTTAACACATGTTCTCTCCAGTTTAGTATAAAGCTTTGTTGCCCTTTCATCTCAATTGTTGTAGATTTGTTTTCTGGCATTTGTATTCAGAGTATGAAGACACTAATTTCTGAGAATATTAGAAATTCGTTAGAATTTTCTTTACAAAAAGTTTATATTGACAGAGGTAATTATAGCAAATAATGGAGCAGTATGAGGGGGACATACTAACATGTATATTTTAAAGTTGGGGGGAGATCTGAGCAACCTTCCTCTATTACCTAATTCAAGTGTTTATAAATTTGCTTGACTTTTTGACAGGAATTTTAAAATCTTGAGACACGTCTAGGTTGAATAATAAATATTTTTAATAAAAGTGTAATTAAAATTATTTTAAACCATTTATTATTCTGCCTTTAAGTACATTCATTTAACATAAGTAATTGAGATTTGCCTGAAGATCACACTTAATCTGCTAGTAAAACATACTCAGAATTTTCACTCACTTTTGCCTCTTTTAAATGAAAGAATTAACTATAAAAAGTTATGCAGTAAGAAAAAATTTAAAATGCTTTCATTTAAAATCATATAATAACTGATGTATTGATTAAAAGGAATTGTACTGAGAAATGTTTCTGATTTCTTGGATTTAGAAAAATGAAACTTTATCCTTTGAAATTCTACCACAGAATTCTCTGTCCATCAGGTCATTGAAGGTGGAGGTGACACTGTGCTAAAATACAACATTCATAAAATGTATCTTACACTGAGTCTACTCTGGGTGACCCAGCCAGTCTGTCTTTTAACTAGTTCTTACTGCTCTTTGCTGTGACATATGGCTCTCTAAATTGGTAAAGTCATCTTAATGGAAAATGCCTATTTATTCTGCATCTATTTTGATCAGAAAGGTATGGTTTCCATGGAGTGTACTGTTCCAAAGATTATTTTCCTGAAGATTACAAAAAATCTTTATCCATAGTGTGTTCTTGTTTTAAAACCCCTTCCCAAGCTTTCTTTCCTCCTAATCCCTTTTAACAGAGATTATAAGGACTTTTAAAAATATTGAGGAAATAACATTATACTTATACAGGAAGAGAAAAAATCTAAATAATTTAAGGTAAAAGATATATTTCAAGAAATATAACTTTAAAAAGTGAAATCATACTTAAAAAAACATATCAAGGGAGCTTACTCTTTAAAGTTATTCTCATGTAAAGGTTTTTATAAAACAAAGATTTTTCAAATAAACGACCATTCTCTTATATTTTATTATACAGGGTTTGCTTGAATTGAGGTATATCCTCGGTAGGTAGTAAAGTTTTCTAACCATCTAGTTTCTTTTAACAGGAAATAAAAAAAAAGTATTTGGGGCCTAAGTATATTTATATAAATTCATAAAAGTTCTACACAAATTTCAACAGAATACCAATGTTGAATCTGGCATTATTTTGAAAACTCTGAGATGGCGTACTGGTGACCTGTTGTTATCATAGTGCTTTGTAAGCTTGCCATTAGCCAGCCATCTCTAACAGGGATTCTCTGTCTTGATTAACAGCATCTCCATAAACTAGTTGTTCAATCTATAAACATTGATGTCATCTTTAAATCCTTTTTCCTTGTAATCTAATGAGTTACTGAGTCTTAAAAATTGTTCATTTATAATAATTTTTCAATTCTCTCTTCTCTTTATTCGATCCACCACTGACCTAATTAAAGCCATATGGCCTTTTTAATCTACAGCAATCATGCCCTAAATAGTCTCCTGGTGACCAGTTCTTGTGTTCTTCAATCCTTCCTTCCTTCACACTGTTGCCAATAATATCTTTTAAGGTATGCATGAATTTTGTTATTCCCCTATTTAAATCAATTAGTCTGTCTCTTAATTGCTATAGAAAATTCTCCAAATTTCTTCAAGTGCCATTTAACACCTTCACAATGTGGTCCCTCCACTGTTCCTGACCCCATTCCAACTGTCCTCATTTCCGTCAACATGCCCATTTGCTTCCCCAAATTTTTATATTTTTTTCTCTTTCTTTTACTCTATTTGAACACTTTCCCTAACTGTCTGCCTAATTAAATCTTTTACTGTTTGGTTCAAATTTTATCTTTTTGTGGAGACTTCTCCAGACCTCTGTTTTTTTGGCACTTCTATATTTCTTTTTCAGACCTTTAGGACAACATTTAATGCAAGAAAGCATCAGTCTGTCTACTCGGTCAAAGAATAAGCTCTTTGAAGACAAGAGCTCTGATATTTTAAGTGCTGAATGTTCGTGTTAGTTATAAAGTCAAGTGATGAGTGTATGACATTTTGTACCCCAGGATCCTCTGAGCAGTTAAGTATTTCCGAGATCTATTACAAATGTGCTCGATTACCTTATTTACCATTTAATTCATACCTGTTAAATTCAGAGACATTATTTTTTTGAAAAATTTTTATTTTTCAAATACAGTTGGCATATAATATTATATTAGTTTCAGGTGTACAACATGGAGATTAGACATTTATGTAACTTACAAAGTGATCACCCCAATAAGACTAGTACCTATCTGACATCATACATAGTTATTACAATATTATTGACTATATACTATACTTTACATCTCCATGACTATTTTGTAACTACCAATTTGTTTTTTAGATTCTGCATGTAAGTGAATTCATCTGGCATTTTCTTTCTCTGTCTGACTTACTCCATTCAGCATGATATCCTCTAGGTCCATTCATGTTGTTGCAGGTGGTAAGTTTTCACATATATATATATATATATATATATTTTTTAGGTCTGAGAGATATTCCATTGTATATATGTACCACCTCTTCTTTATCTATTTATCCATAATGGACACCCAGGTTGCCTCCATATCTTGACTATTGTAAGTAATGCTGTAATAAACATATGGATTCACATGTCCCTTTGAAGTAGTGTTTTGGGTTTCTTTGGATAAATACCCATAAGTAGAATTACTGGGTCCTTCTTTGTCTTTTCTTATAGCCTTTGTTTTAAAGTCTATTTTTGCTTGATATAAGTATTGCTCTCCCAGCTTTTTTATTTGTTCGTTTCTATTTTTATGAAATATCTTTTTCCATCCTTTTACTTTCAGTCTGCGTGTGTCTTTTGATCTGAAATGAGTCTCCTATAGGCAGCATATGTAAAGGTCTTGTTTTCTTATCCATTTATCCATCTTATTTTTTGTTTGGAGCATTTAATCCATTTACATTTGAAGTAATTATTAATAGATATGTAGTTATTGTCATTTTATTATTCACATTTTGAAAGTATTTTTTCTACTTCTTAAAGAAGTCCCTTTAACATTTCTTGCAATATCAGTTTGGTGGTGATGCACTTCAGCTTTTTCTTGTTAGGAAAGCTCTTTATCCTTCAACTCTAAATAATAGCTTTGCTGGGTAGATTAATCTTGGTTGTATGTCCTTGCTTTTCATCACTTTGAATGCCAATCCCTTCTGGTCTGCAAAATTTCTGCTAAGAAATCAGCTGACAGTCTTATGAGAGCTCTCTTGTAGGTAACTAACTTCTTTTCTCTTGCTGCTTTTAAGATTCTCTCTATCTTTAATCCTTGGCATTTTCATTATGAAGTGTCTTGGTGTGGCCCTCTTTGAGTTCATCTTGTTTGGGACTCTGCATTTCCTGGGCTTGTATGTCTATTTCCTTTGCCAGTTTAGAGAACTTTTCCATCATTATTTCTTAAGATAGATTTTCAATTCCTTGCTCTCTCTTCTTCTTCTGGTAATCCGATGATGCAAATATTGGGTTGCTTGATGTTGTTCCAGAGGCCCCTTAAACTCTCCTCATTTTTTGGTATTCTTTTTTCTTGTTACTGTTCTAATTGGGTGTTTTCTGCTACTTTATCTTCTAAATCACTGATTCCATTCTCTTCTTCATCTAATTGGCTGTTAATTCCTCCTAAGATATTCTTCATTTCAGTTATTTTATTCTTCATTTCTGACTGATTCTTTATGTTTTCTATCTCCATTTTTATATTTTCTATCTCGTTGTTGAAGTCCTCACTGAATTCATCTGCTCATTCCCAAAGTTCATTGAACATCTTTATAACCATGTTGTCAACTCTGCATCTGATAGATTGCTTGTTTCTATTTCATTTAGTTCTTTTTCTGGAGCTTTGTTCTGTTCTTTTATTTAGGAAATGTTTCTGTGCCTCTCCATTTTGGCTGACTACTTGTATTTGTTTCTATGTATCAGGTAGGGCTGCTATATCTCCCAGTCTCCCAGTAGAGTGGCCTTATACAGTAGGTGTGGTGTGAGGCCTGGTGGCACAGTCTTCCCTGGTCACCTGAGCTAGGTACTATAGGCATATTCCTTGTATAAACTGTGTATGCCCTCTTGTTGTAGTTCAGCTTTGGTTGCTGTTTACAAATCAGTGGGCAGGACTGACTCTTGGGCTGATTGGTTGTGAGGACTGGCCAGTGATGAGCTGACTCTACAAGGTTCACTTTAGAAGGACTTTAGTGCCCTCCCAGTCTGCTCTTTGGGTGTGTGGTCCTCGGTTAGCCCCAGGTGGTGCTCTAGCTCAGTCTGAAGCTGGCCAGTGGGCATGCCAGAGGGATCTGCTGCAGGCCAAGTTCAGCCACAGCCTTTGCCCTGCCGAGGCCACCTAACATGAGCTACCAAGCAATCCACAGATGGCCTCCACCTGCATTGGGCTTAAAGGTGCCTAGAGAAGCTAAGGCATGACCCGAGGGTGGCTACTGTTAGTATCGGGCTTGGGGCTGCTCAGTGAGATGTACAGGGCATGCTGAATTCAGATGCTTCTTGCTTGGGTTTTCTGAACCTTTGAGAGATTTTAAGAAAGTCTGCGGCATGAGTGAAGATGGGATGTTTATATGGAAAAGTCTCTGGAAGCAGCTTGAGTGAACTTGCAAGTTGGATTGGAGTCTTAGAGAATTACCTGAGCAGGGTGACTTGAAGACTCAGATATGGCTACCACCTGCATCTGCACTCTGGACAGAGGGTGGGGGTGGGTGGGGTGCTCAACAAAAATACAGCAAATTCTACCAGCACTTCTGCCTGAGAGAAAGCTGCCACTACAGGCCTTGCCCTGAAGCCAGACAATTCAGCTCCTCTCCGTATGTCCCTGATGCTCTTTGAACAGCTGCCCCAGTGCTGGAGCTCAGAGTGAATGAGTTTGTCAGCAAGTAAGTCCATGCATGGGCCCTTTAAGAGGAATTCCAGCTGTCTTCCATCTCACTAAGCCACAATCTCTGCCAGTTTTCACAGCCAGATGTTGTCAGTATTTCTCTTCCTAGCAATGGAACCCTGGACTGGGGATCCTGGTGAGGGCCTGAGAACCCTTGCTCCTCCGGGGAAACCTCCACCGCTGAGATAGCCCTCTTGATTTTTAACTGTCATATGTGGGTGTGAAACTATCCTGCTCCACCCCTCCATCCAGTCACCAGATGGCTTCTTGGGTATGTCCTTAGTTGTAGGACTTCTCTTCAGCTAGACTTCAGGTGATTCTCAATGATGATTGTTCTGTAGTTAAGTTGTAATTTTGATGTGATCATCAGAGGAAGCAAGCACAGTGTCTATCTACTCTGCCATCTTGACTGGAAGCCAGAGACTGACTGATTGACTGACTGACTGACTGACTGACTGACTGACTTATTTATTTATTTATTTATTATTAAAATTATTGGGGTGACATTGGTTAATAAAATCAAATATAGTTCAAGTGTACAATGTGTGTTCATCATCCAAAGTTAAATTTGCTTTTGCCACCAAATATTTGACCTCCTTTACCCCTATCTAACTCCTCCTTCCCCACTTCCCTCTGATAACCACTAATTCACTGTCCATGTCCATGAGCCTCTGTCATGTTTGTTTTTTGCTTTTAGTTTTATATCACACATATATGTGAAATCATATGGTTTTCAGCTCTTTCTGTCTGACTTATTTCACTTAGCATGATAATCTCAAGATCCTTCCATGTCATTGCAAATGGCAGTTTTTTTATCTTTTCATATGGTTAAGTAATATTCCATTGTATATATGTACCACATCTTCTTTATCCAATCATCTATCTATGGAAACTTCAATTGTAGAGACTTATTTCTTAATTTAAACACAATCTATAGCTTTAAGAGGCACTGTTTAAGTATTAATAGTCTGGTTATTTAATTTGATGTTTAATTCTGTAGTTAGATTTATATTAAAACAGAACTGTTCTAGGCCTCTCAGTCTCTAGAATCATATAAGACAGAAGAACATGCCTGAAATTTATATGTCAAATTTGACCAAACAAAATACATATATGCTTTAAGATTTGGGTTAGCCTGCCAATTTTATTAGAATCTTAAATTTAGTTATGAGTGCCTTGTTTCAGAAGGGATTTCAAGTGTATCTATATAGGCATACAGTCAGAGTCTAGTAGTTATTACCTATTTCATTCTTTAGTTCCTATCTTACTTTATTCTTTATGTGGATAATATTTGTTGTAATTTTTATAAATATTATGTTTTATAATATTTATATAAGAAATTTAAACACTATTTTCCAAGGTGGGAAATAATATGCATAAGAGTTATATAGCTATAAATAATATGCTTTAAGTTATATAGCTATAAAACTAAAAGAGAAGAAAATAAAGATCTTGAAAAAAGTAATTATCACATTTTCCAGTAGTAAAATGGAGTTGAAAATACTGCTTCTTCTAAAACATACAATTTATTTTCAGACTTGATAGACTTTTATTTTTATGAAGCTTTTCAGTCAAATTAAAAGATCAATAGATACTGCTATCTTATACAACAGACTCTGAGAGATTAACTTATTTTCCTTAGAACTTTATTTCTTTGTTGGACAAATTAGTAAAAATATCATTGATAAATTAATATAGAACATTTTTACAACGCAAAAATAGTAAGGGTATAACATGTTTCATTTATAATATTAAACTTGCATTCATTCTGGAGTAATTGAATACAGTGAAGTTTCAAAAGAATCTCATAGAAAATGAAATAAAAGGGAAATAAATAATGGATTTGCCTCTTTTAAAATAATGTATAAGGTTACGAAAAGGGAAGAGAATAAAACATCTTGAATAGTTTTACTGATTCCTTTTTCATTGAAGTTGCCTATCAAATGAGCCAACGGTGAGAGTTTTGTTTAAAAAAATAACAGAATATTGTATAATTTTACAAATTATTAACTTTAATATAGCTAAAGAAAGACTTTGAGACTGAATGCCTTGAAACAATAACCAGAGAGATCAGTAGGATGAATTGGTTTTGAGGCATTCAGAAATGCTTAAACTATTCATGAGTTAAGTTGAGATCGTATAATTTATATGGGATAATTTGGTTCTAAAGTTTTAGCCTTTTATTCTTGTTCACATTTCCCCCAAATATCATTCAAAAAAGGGTTTAGAATGTACTTATACATCTCCACAGAAACCTATATTGTTCATTTTTAAGTATGATCAGATTATTATACAGCATTTGCTGTGAGGAAAAAAAATGTCATTTTATAACCACTTGCTCTTCACTATCACTGATTTAATTGATTGCAATGTTCTTCAATGCACAGAACTCCATTTAAAGGAGACATTATTGAAGTATCGAAAATACTTCAGGCAAAGGCAGATTTGTTGTGACAGGATGGACCTCAAATATGATGCTAAAATAACACTATCCCGGTACAATGGAAGAAAACAGTTAACTATAAAAAAGTTTTGTTCTATTTTGTTTTCAACCAAACACTCAGATAAAGCAAATACTTTTCAATTAAATAATAATGTCAAATTGGGAAAATGATAAATAAGAGCAGAAAATTAGAAAAACAGAAACAGATTAGTCTAATAACATTAAAAATAATAAAAGTAAACAAACTACATTGGAAAAGAACATGTAAACTTACGGTTGTTGTGTAAGCAGCTTCTGGATCATCTTCCAGCACCCGGGAGAGACCAAAATCAGAAACTTTGCATACTAAGTTGCTGTTGACCAGTATATTCCTAGCTGCTAGATCCCGATGAACGTAACCCATATCAGAAAGATACTTCATTCCTGATGCAATGCCTCGGAGCATACCAACCAACTGGATGACTGTGAAGTGGCCATCATGTTTCTGAAAGAGAATCCCAATTGTTTACATCGATTTATTTTAATATAATGTGTAAGCAGGCATGCATACCTGTGTGTGTGTATCTCTGTAGTATTAAATAAAATCTTTGAGACTGTTATACTGTGTACAATGAATATAAGCATCAAGTTTTCTGAGTATTGACTATGATCCTAACAAAATATAAGAACTTGTTTGACATTTAAAGGAAAGGAAAATCTAGCTGGAAGTGATGAAGGAGAACAAAGGATAGAAGAGAATAATCAAATTATTTTTTTCTGGAAATTAATTCCAGAAAAAATAATTTCAAAAACTTTAAGTAATAAGAGAGAACTAAAGTCAAATAAGGTAATAGCAATGACTATCAAGAAAACAGGATTCACTTTCTGTAGTTGTGAGCAAAATTTAGGATTGTATGAAACTATGATAACTGAAAATACAGTGAAAAATGATCACTCAGAAAAAAAGTTGATTGTGTAAACCAGAAGCAAATTTAGAAAAGCTACAGGGGGCAGGGAGGAAACCATGCAAACAGATAATAACAAGATTTTCCCATTCTTTCATTATATAGAGCAAATAGGAAGTTATTGTCAATTGACTGAAAACAGAACTATTTTAGCTCCCAGTTGGAAAGATTAAACAAAATATGCATAACAAGCCAGGTACAGTACTGGTATGCATTAGTCAATCCCTTAACTACTTATTTTTCTCACCTTGATTTTAAAATAATATATAATTTAAAAAAATATCCAATTGTCATCCACGCAAGATATGTGCACCAATACGACCAGATACAAATAGTACCCTGGAGGTTAGAGATAATAAAAATAAAAATATTTTAAGTTTAAAAAACAATGCATATTGTTCTACTCAGTCATTTAGAAATTGTCATTTTTAGTGGAGATATAGAGAAACATGAAAGATTCTCAAGTTGGTTTTATGCATCAGGTAACATTTATTTATGAACGATTTTAAAAATGAACATCTAGCAAGAGATTATAGGGCTACATTACCTTATACAGTATGGTAGAAGCATAAATAAAAGTATCCTAAATTTTTGCAAAGTTAAGCATTTTTCATGGATATCCTATTTAAAACTATAGATTACCTTAAACACAGGGATGATTTGACCATATCGGTGACAAAGTCTCCTACACAGTGATGATTTATTAGTCAGTTAAATGAATAAGCTTATAGTATAAATGAGATAAACTTTGTCGTGCTATATCAACTTATCTCTTTGAAAGCTCTCTAATAACATCACCCAGCTCAAGTGCAGAGTAAGGAAAAGAAGCCTCTCTTTAAAGAAGTATTCTACAGCAAGAGTATCCATTTAAGCAGGTTCTTCTGTATAATTAATGTATAAAAGATAGCCTAGCAGAGAAAATCTTCAGTGTTATTAGCTCTTTATGTTTCCAATCCATCTTCTGAGACAGTGCACTATTAGATGAAATCCGCCTCTTTTATCATGTACCCTACCTACCTCTCCTCTGTTAGGGATCTGAAAGCCTTTGAGTAGAATTAAAAGCATAAATTCTTTGGCCTAGAAAGGATTACACTAAATTTAAAGAGGTTGTTCTTTTAACTGTTAGAAACGAAGTTGCCTGGTGTCACAGTTCTTGTCAATGTAAAATTTCTGCATAGCAGAAAATGTTAAAGGACCATCTGAAAACTAAGGAATGCCTTAGTTTCTTTACCTGTATAATGAGAGTAGAATAATCCAAGTCAGGGTTGTAGTGAGAATCACATACAAAACACACAGAGAAGCCCCGACTTATTTTAATAATAATTAATATTTAATAAAACCTTATTATAATTATATGTAGTTTTGTAACTGTAATACAAGTTAGAAAATTCACTTTCTTGAAAAATCAATTGGTAACATAAACTCTTACATCATAAGTAAAAATAGTTATTTAACACCAGTTTGAAATTCAATTTCCTATCTATTCTGAGGGCGGCACAAAGCACCAACTTATTTCTTAAAAAAAAAAAAGGACTATATTTTAGAGCAGTTTTATGTTCACAGCAAAATTAAGAGTAAGGTACAGAGATTTCTCACATACCTTCTGTTCACACACATGCATAGCCTCTTCTATTATCAACATCCTTTACCAGAGTGGCACATTTGTTATAATTGATGAAATATATTGACACATCATAATCACCCAAAGTCCATGGTTTACATTAGAGTTCACTCTTGGTGTTTTACATGCTATGGGTTTGGACATATTTATAATGACATGTACACACCATCATAATATCACACAGAGCATTTTCACTGTCCTAAAAATCCTCTGTGTTCCACCAATTCATCATCCCCACTCCCAATCCCAGCAACCACTCATCTTTTTCTGTTTTCATAATTTCGACTTTTCCAGAATGTCCATAGTTGGAATCATACAGCATTTCCAGATTGGCTTTTTTTCACTTAGTAATATGCATTTAAGATTTTTCCATGTCTTCTGAGGGCTTGATTACTCATTTATTTCTAGTGCTGTATTTGAATAACATCCCATTGCTAGATGTACTCAGTTTATTTAACCATTCACCTACTGAAGAACATCTTGGTTACTTCTAAGTTTTGGCAATCATAAATAAAGCTGCTATAAGCATCTGTGTTTAAAGCATATTTATAGCTGCAGGCTTTTATGTGGCCATAACTTTTCAACTCCCCTGGATAAATACCAGGGAGGGCAATAGCTGGATTGTATGGTAAGAGAACGTTTAGTCTTGTAGAAACTGCCAAACTATCTTTCAAAGTACCTTTTTGCATTCCCACCAGCAATGAAGGCAAGGTCCTGTTGTTCCATATCCTCACCAGTGTTTGGGTCAGTATTACTGATTTTGGCTTCTAAAAGGTACATAGTATTATATTGTTGTTTTAATTTGCATTTCCCTGATAACATATGATTTGGAGCATCTTTTAAAGCACTTACTTGCCATCTGTATATCTTCTTTCATGAGCTGTCTGTTCAAGTGTTTGGCTCATTTTTCAATGAATTGTTTTCTCTTGTTGAATTTTTAGAGTTCTTTGTATATTTTGGATAATAGTCCTTTCTCAACTGTGTCTTTTGCAAATATTTTCTCCCAGTCTGTGTTTTGTCTTCTCATTTTCTTGACATTATCTTTTGCAGAGCAGAAGTTTTAAATTTTAATGAATCCAGTTATTTCTTTCTTGGATTGTGCCTTTCGTGTTTTATCTAAAAAAGCCTTTGCCATATCCAATGTCATCTAGGTTTTCTCCTATATTATTTTCTAGAGGTTTTATGATTTTGCATTTTACATTTAGGTCTGTGATCCATTTTGAGCTAATTTTGTGAAGGATGTAAGGTTCTGAGTCAAGATTCATTTTTTTGCATGTAGGTATCCAGTTGTTCTAGCACCATTTGTTGAAAAGACTATGTTTGCTCTGTGGTATTACTTTTGCTCTTATGTCAAAGACCAATTGACTGTGTTTATTATAGGCTCTCTATTATGCTCCATTGATCTATTTGTTTATTCTTTCATCCATGCTATATACTGTCTTGATTATTGTAGCTTTATAATAAGTTTTGAAGTCGGGTATTGTCATTCCTCCAGCTTTATTTCTCAATAATATGTTGGCCATTCTGAGTTGTTTGCTTCTACATACAAACTTTAGTATTGTTTGTTGATATCCACAAATAACTTAGAGATTTTGACTGGGATTACATTAAAATTATAGATCATTTAGGAAGAACTGATATCTTAATAATTTTGAGTCTTCCCAAGCATGAACATAAAATATCTCTCCATTTATTTAGTTCTTTGATTTTATTTATTAGAGTCTTGTAGTTTTCCTTGTATACATCATATACATATTTTGTTAGATTTACACCTATATATTTCGTTTTTTGGGGTGGTAATGTAAATGGTATTGTATTTTTAACTTCAATTTCTGCTTGTTAATAGGAAAGCAATTGATTTTTGTATATTAACTTTGTATCCTACAACCTTGCCGTAACTGCTTATTAGTCTAGTTTTTTTTGGTTCATTCTTTCAGATTTTCTACATAAATCATGAGTCATCTGTGAATAATGACAGTTCTATTTTTTCCTTCCTAATCTGTATGCTTCCCTCTGCTCCACTTTGCCTTATTACATTAGCTAGTATTTCCAGTATGATATTGAAGAGGAGTAGTGGGAGTGGTCATCCTTGCCTTGTTTCTGATCTTGGTGGGACAACTTCAAGTTTCTCACCATTAAGAATGACGTTACCTGTAGGTTTTTTTGGAGGTAGCCTTTATCAAGTTTAGAAAGTTCTCCTCTATTCCTAGGTTGCTGAGTTTTTTTTTTGCATGAATTGGTGTTGGATTTTGTCAGTGCTTTTTCTTCATCTACTTATATAATCAGGTAAATTTTCTTTTTTAGATTTTAATACGATTAATGACATTACTTGAATTTTAAAAGTTGAATCAGTTTTGCTTACCAGGGTATATACCACGTTGTTGTGGGGTATAATTCTTTTATGCAATATAGGCTTTAATGTGCTAATATTTCCAAATTTTCTTTAACAGTTTTATTGAAACATAATTCACATACCATACAGTTTATGCTTTTTAAAATATATAATCACTTTTAGTGTATCCACAGAGTTGTGTAACCATCACCATAATCAATTTTAAAACCTTTTCACCATTCCCAAAAGAAACCCTATACTCAGTAGCAATCAATCCATATTTTCCCCAGCTCCCCGCATCAGCCCTAACAACTACTAATCTACTTTCTATCTCTATAGATTTGACTATTTTAGATATTTCATATGAATGGAATCATATAATGTGTGGTCTTTTGTGACTGTCTTCCTTTACTTAGTATAATGTCAGAGTTCCTTCGTGTAATAGCATGTATTGGTACTTTATTGTTTTTACTAATGAATAATATTCTATTCATTTTGCTTCTCTGTTCATTTGACAGACATTACAGTTACTTCACTCTTTGACTATCATACAAGACCTTTTTGAGGGTTATTTACCTTTTTTTGTGAGAACATTTAAGTTCTACCTTAAATAATACAATACAGTGTTATAAACTATAGTTACCATGTAACACACTAGATCCTCAGAACTTATTCATCTTATGACTGAATGTTTGTACCTTTTTACAAACCTCTCCCTATTTCTCACACTCCCCCTAATCCTGGCGACCATTTTTCTGCTCTGCTTCTGAGTTCAACTTTTCTTTTCTTTCACATTTTTCTCCTTCCTTCCTTCCTTCCTTCCTTCCTTCCCTTCAGCCAAACTATTCTATTCCTTCCTTCAGCTATTCTCCCTCCCTCTATCCCTCCCTCCCTCCCTTTCTCCCTCCCTCCTTCCCTCTCTTCCTCCCTTCCTCTCTGCCTCTGTGTCTCTTTTAGATTCCACGTAAAAGTGATACCACACAGTATTTGCTTTTTTGTATGACTTATTTCCCTTACCATAATATCTTCCAAGATCATACATGTTGTGATAAATAGCAGGATTTCCTTTTTTAAGGTTGAATAATATATGCAGAGTATTTATATTTTGCATATTCTTAATTCACTCATCCATCAACAGACACTTAGGTTGTTTCCATACACTGGCTGTTGTGAATATGCTGCAGTGAATATGAGAATACAGATATCTCTATGAGATAATTTTTTAGTATTCTTTGAATGTAAATCAGAAGTGGGACTGCTGAGTCATATGGCAGTTCTATTTTTAATTTCTCAAGGAATCTCCCTACTGTTGTCCATAGTTGCTGTACCAGTTTATATTCCCATCGACAGTGTCCAAGGGTTCTCTTTTCTTCACATCCTCACCACAATTCTTACTCATTTTTTTGATAATAGCCATCTTTATAAGTGTGAGATGATATCTTGTGGTTTTAATTTGCATTTCCCTGATGACCAGGGATGTTAAGCATCTTTTCATCTACTTGTCGCCTATTTCTATGTCTTTTTTTGAAAAACAAAAAAATTCAATTCAGATTCTTTGCCCATTAAAAAAAATTGAGTTGTGTTTTCTGTTATTGGATTGTATGAGTTTCTTATATATTTTGGATGTTAATTCCTTATCAGACATAAGGTTTGCAAATACTTTCTCTCTTTCCACCGCTTGCCTTTTATTTTGTTGACAGTTTCTTTTGCTGTACAGAAGCTTTCATTTGTTGTAGTGGCATTTGTTATTTACTTTTGTTGTCAAATCCAAGAAATCATTGCTAAGACCAATGTCAAGGATCTTACCTCTTGTTTTCATCTAGAAGTTTTAGGTCTTAGGTCAAGTTTTTAATCCATTTTGAGTTATTTTTTTGTACATGGTATAACAGGGGTCCAGTTAAATTCTTTTGCATGTGGCTGTCCAGTTTTTCTAGCACCATTTATTGAGGAGACTTTGTTTTCCCCATTGTATATTCTTGGCTCCTTTGTCTTAAATGAATTAATGCATGTGTGGGTTTTTTTATGGGCTTTCTATTTTGTTCCATTGATCTATGTGTTAATTTTTATGCCAATACCATACTGTTTTGATTACTGTAGCTTTGTATTATAGTTTAAAATTAGAAAGTGTGATGCCTCCAGCTTTTCTCTCTTAAGATTGTTTTGGTTATTTGGGGTCTTTTCTTGTTCCAAACAAATTCAAAGATTAATTTTTCTATTTTTGTTAAAAATGTCATTAAAATTTTGAAAGGAATAGCATTGAACCCATAAATTGCTTCTGCGTAATCTGGACAGTTTAATGATATTAATTCTTCTAAACTACAAGCACAAAACATCTTTCGATTATTTGTGTCCTCTAATTTCTTTCATCAATGTCTTATAGTTTTCACATCCTTGGGTAAAATTATTCCTAAAATTTTATTCTTTTTTGATTAAATTGTAAATGGTATTTTTTCTTTATTTTTCTTTCTGATAGTTTGTTGTTAGTTTTTTTTGGTGGAGTCTTTAAGTTTTTCTATATATAATACCATGTTATCTGCAAATAGAGACAGTGTTACTGTTTCCTTTCTGATTAGGATACCTTTTAAACTCTTTTTCTTGCCTAATTGCTCTAGCTTAGACTTCCAATATTATGTTGAGTAAAAGCGATGAGAGTGGGCATCTTTGTCTTGTCCCTAATTGTAGAGAAAAAGCTTTCAGCTTGTCACTGTTGAATATGATGTTAGCTGTGGGCTTGTCATATATGGCTTTTACTATGTTGAGAAGATTTTTTTATCATAAGTGGATGTTGAATTTTGTCAAATGCTTTATCTGCATCCATTGAGATGATCATATTATTTTTTTTTCCTTCATTTTGTTAATGTAGTATATCACATTAATTGATTCGTGGATGTCGAATCATCCTTGCATCCCTGGAATAACTTCTATTTGATCATGTCGTATGATACTTTTAATGTACTGTTAAATTTTATTTGCTAATATTTTGTTGAGAATTTTTGCATCTATTTTCATCTGGGATATTGGCTTGTAGTTGTTTCTTTCTTGGATTGTTCTTGCTTGGCTTCGTTAGCAGGGTAATGCTGGTCTTGTAAAACAGGTTTGGAAGTAGTGCTTCCTCTTCCATTTCATACAAGTTATTTTAAAATTATTTTAACTATTCTTATTACCAATATTTGAAAAGACTTGAATTATATACATTATCAGCAACATAGAAATTATGGTTCTAATAACAGTATGGGCATCATTTAAAAATGAGATTTCGGTGTTTGAAAAGAATATATACCTCTTTCTCTCTGTTTTTCATGGGACTATACAATGTAGTATATTTATTTCTCATTCAAATGGCCACGATCTTTTCAGGGATCCATGAGGTCACACACCTGCTCTTTTATACTATGTTGACATTTGCACTAATGGTATAAAATTCTGCTGGGTAAAATTGCAGAAGCCTTAACACAATCATGGTTGTAGCACCAAATCAAACTGTACTAATATTCTCATATTCTTTTCTGCCACATGAACAAACAAAATAGAATAGTTTTGTATAAGAATGTACTTGGTGAAGCAGTAAAACTCATTAATTTTGTTAATGTTGATCCTTGATTATACACTTTCATAATTAATATCTGTGAGGGAGAGAAGAAAGCAAGATTGGGCAGCAGCAGAAGTTAAAGTGCAGTGCATTCACAGTAATGGCCTTGATATATTCCATGAAATGTTCTGGTTTTGGGAAAACTCTTCAGAGTTGATCCAAATTGGAAAAAAGAGGCTGGTAGTCTACTAGATGTAGACTACTCCTGTAAAAGTTTCATGGCCTTGGGTGAGATGGATTTCTCTCATGAAGGGGATTTCCCAGAGGGCCTCAGCTAAGAACTATCAGCTTCCAAAATTCCAGAATCTATAGGAGTAAAGGAGTTGATTCTGAGAGTTGTCTACAAGAAAGTTCCTTCACGCAAATCTCCTTTTAAGAATCTGCTTCCCAGTAAGCCCAATCTGTGATAATCTACCTATCTATCTATCTATCTATATCTATCTATCTATCTATCTATCTATCTATCTATCTATCTATCTATCTACCTTCTATCATCTGTCTATCATCTATCATTTACCTATCTGCTATCTATAAAATGTGGGCTTGACGAAAGAGAAGTTCCAAAAATAGTTCTATATATTTTTTGGAAATTCATATCTCAATTATTGCCACATTTTTCTTGGGGAAAAAATGTTAACATTCTTTAAATACTATAAGCCAGTCACAATTATAAGCTCTTTACAAGTATTATCTTATTTAATCTTTTCAAGAACTCCGTGATTTAAGTGCAGTTATTCTCTCTATCTTATAGGTGGTCAAAGTGAAGGACAAAGAGATTTAATAACATAGTAAATGATAAATTCAGGATTTGAATGCAGGCCATGTCATCCAGAGTCTGTATTCTTATTAAATGGAGTTGTCTGAAAAAGAGTTGACCTGAACTTTGCCATAATGACCCACTCTAGGCTAGTTTGGGCAGCATAATTTTGCTGAATAAGGCAAGGTATAAAAAAGCTCTGAGACTATGAAACCAAAAACAAACAAACAAGAACATTCCAGATAAACTAGCAAATAAGGATTTATTTATCTATGTCTGGTTGAGAGAAATAGCCCCATTTATTCATACATGAGGTATGGCACAAATCTATTTCTCTACAAATGATGCAACTCTCTCCTTCAAACAAAATCTATATTTCTTTTTCTAGTCCTTGTCAACATAGCCTTCTCAAGTGTGGTTTAGGACATATTGGTTTTCTTGAATATTGTGAGTGGTTAATAAACGGTGACTGAATTAAATAAGCTTTGATACTATCTTGTAGAGCACCAGTTGCTATCGCTATGTTATTCCTATATTCTTGTATAAAAAAGACCATTTTCTTTTTTTTAAGTTCGGGTATGGATTTTCTCCCTTTTATGTAGCAGTTCTATCACAGCATCCACTATTCTGCTATGGCTTGTGTCAGCACTTGATAAATATTAATTCAAATTGAATTGAATTGTTTATGAGGGGAGGAGAAAAATGTGAGAGCACTGAGATTTAATATCTTTGGGTTTCCTACCAGATATTAATCAAAAAGAAACTATGAATTTTTTTATGACATATGGTTATTTTCCCAGGAAGGCAGATTCAAATGAAAGAGAGAGAATGTGGCATATTTACACACTGCATCTCAGAGCTTAGTAGCTAGAATTCAGTTTGTCTTCATTCTTCTTTTTCTTTGCTATCTCAGCCTGACTGCTGAGAAATCTGGAGCTTAACCTTTAAGTGACAGAAAGGGTTAGCCTGATGGGAAGGTGTTTTCTGAAAGCTATACGTAATAATGTCTGCTACTTCTAAAGCTGCAGACCTGCACCAGACCCTCTCTCAGACCCCAGAGCAGAGCATCCACCAGATCTGAGCTGTCACTGGCATGCCACATTGTCTCCACAGTAATGCAAGCTCCTGGTGGTGGCTGTCAAGGCCCTTCTATGTGAGTTGTGCCCCACGGGCCCTTTAAACTTCTCAGCATCTTAGGTTGACCTCAGATACTGAGCCTGTGCTTAGGATAAATGTAGAGTCTGAGAGCCATGCTGTGCTGAAGTCATCACATTATTGGCTAACAACATTAAAAAACATTCAATATAATAAATATGTTTAACAAATATATTTTATGAAACACAAATATCACTCCTGCCACTCATTTGTGATTCGGTACAAAGTTATGTCCCTTGCTTCTATCTCTTGTCATAACCTTATTCTAATTCAATTTTTTCGTGTGTGTTTACTTCATTCCTATAACATGTTATTTCATATCTAATGTGCTTTGCTTATTCAGTTCCCTCTTCCAGGAAATGTTCTTCTAATCTTCTGTCAACTGAGTTTCATGATAAGTATCATCTGTTCTAGGAGGTACTTGCTAAATCGCCAACTTAATTTTTTCAAACAATACTCATTGAACATCTACTATGAGCCATTTATTTCCTCTAATTGCTGGAATCAGAGTGGGAAGCAAAAGAGAAAGGTGTCTGCTCCAGGTGTACTTACATTTAATTGGAGGCAGAGAGACAGAAAATAAACAGGTAAAAAAATAAATGAGATACTTTAAGATGAGAAACTATAAAATAAATAAAATGTGTGTGAAGAATGATATGTGAAGCCTGTGAATAGTTTCCAGCATGTACAAATGACTTAAATCAGGATTGAATTTGACGTGCTTAAGAAATGAAAGCCAATGAGGCTGGCACTTGTTGAGTGAGAGAGGGAAAGGGAGACCGAAGAGGTAGGCAGAGGTAAAATCAGGTACTGTCTTGTAAGCCGAGGTGAAGGGTTTGAACTTTATTCTAGAAGTAATGAGAAGTTAGAGAAGAATTTTAATTAGGAAGTGATATACTCTGACTTGTGTATGGAGAATGGAAACAGAGAGATCAATTTGGAATTTATTAGAGATAACACAGGCGAGAGAAATAGGAGGCTTAAATCAGGTTTGAGATCTATTTTAGAGGCAGCAGATTGGATGGAGGGGAAAACGGGTCAGGACAGTGGAGAAATAAAGTTGTATCAAGTTTCTTTCTTTATTGTTCTTGAAGCATCCTGTCTATATGAACGTTGGCTAAAACCATGTGTGTATCTGTCTGTCCCTCCCACTGGTTTGAACAAAATCTTATTTAGGGCAATGAGCATACCTGTCGTGTTCATCTCAGGGCCTAACATCATGCCTGGCACACAATAGATATTTGACAGATATTCACTGATTGAACTGAACTGAATTTATTTATTTTTCTCTTAATGGAGTGAAGTACTTCAAGCATTTAGTCAGTAGTGAGATATTCTTAAAGCATTTTTCATGGAAAGTTATATTTACTATAAGAGATTCTCTGTGAAAATCATGAGTAAATGAGAAGTATTGACTACACTTGCAACTGTCTTTACTTCTGAGGGCAAGACTTTGGTTTTGCTCTAATCATGACCACCAATTCTTATATTTTTGCTTCAGAGTGAGAAAAAGGCAGGTAATATGTTATACAGATTTCTGCTATATTTCTTTCTAGGTCATCACCAGAGAATAGTAGTAATGTTGAGTCCATCAACATAATAGCTGTACAAACTATCAAAGGTTGGTGGGCCACAATATAAATCAGTACCTTCAACTTTCTTGTTGAAAAATGTACAGTACTTCTTTGTAGGAAGTAAATAATTATAGTGATTCAGTGTCCTGAGAATGTTAAATATTAGTGATAAACAGTATTATACCTAGTAGATGATAAGCTGCTATTCTAGAGTAGCATTCATAAAAATTGCACATCGTTATTTAACAAACATTTTCAGAGAATCCAATTCACTATGTGGTGTCTTGGCTACCAATAATAAATAAATCATTTTCCAAAGATTCCTCATAATCTGGTGTAATGAACATTTTTGGATAATGACAGTTTATGCTCTAAAATGAAAGATGAAAATTTGGTTCATATGTATGTCAAAAGACTATTTTGGTTATCTAACCACAAATTATAAGAAATGCCTTTCAAAAAAGAATGACAAAAATAGAATGGTTATCTGAAGACTGGTTACTTCCAAAATGCTGACTTGAGCTATAAAATGGCTACTTCCAAAATGCTGACTTGAGCTATAAAATGGCTATGCAGAAAATGTACCTTACTAAGCGGTTTGCAAAAGATCAAGGTATATAAACAGTAAACACTTTATAAGCCTCTTGTTCCCCTACTTTTGTGTTGCTAGAGGTCTTTCTGAGAAAACTAGATGTTGTTAGAAATGCAATAAATTTGTGAGGCAAAAGATGAGAATCTATGAAGAGCTATGACAGAGAGGAGCTAACCCTGTGTTCCTAATTGTTCTTTAGCCCAAAAGTATCCTGACTCACACTGTCTGCTTGTTTCTACTTCTTTCTATTTTGTTA
The DNA here is from genome assembly GCF_902729225.1 of Pteropus medius. Lineage (NCBI taxonomy): Eukaryota > Metazoa > Chordata > Mammalia > Chiroptera > Pteropodidae > Pteropus > Pteropus medius. Next base: position 1,111,502 of record NW_024348082.1, on the reverse strand, counting down.
CTTGAAATTCCATTATTAAAATTCTATTTGTGCCACCGTGTCAAAGGCTGGGGGGAGAGGAATATAGGGAGTTACTAATCAATGGGCATTAGGTTTCAGATAAGCAAGATGAATAAGTTCCAGAGATCTGCTGCACAACATTGTACCTATTTTCAACAATACTGTATTGTACAAATTTGTCAAGAAAGTAAATCTCAGATTAAGTGTTATTGTCAGAATAAAATAAAGTAAATTCTATTTGGGCTTACAAATTCATGTAAAAGATGCAAAATTCACATAAAGAAATTAAAATAGTATTTGTGAATCACATACTAATATGAATTAGTCTAACTTTATATCCAGCTAAGATCTATGGCATGAAAGAGCGGAAGCTTAGATAAGGATGGGGTAATAAGGGTCCATGTCACAGGTAACTTTATGAGGTGGAAAGGGCCTAGGCTAGGAATAAGAGAAGGTGGAGAGAGGGTGTGCCACAAGAGAACATGAAGGGAGTGGATGCCATAAAAAAATGGCCTTTAAAAAATTTTGCCCAAGAAAGTCATGTACAGGGAAGGAAAACACACTCTTTTTTTTTTTTTTTTTTTTAAAGGAAACTTCTAGCTCCCTTCTGTATTGGAAGTTACATCCTTTAGCTGTAGTCTGTGTTAAATAGGTTTTTATGTATCTGCTCAGGGACTTAAGCAATGTCTTTAAAAAGAAATATTTATGGAAAAATGCATTCCGAGTTCTCAACAATTGATTTATAAGTGGCTTTGCAGACAACAGTCTTTGGAGGATTACTTCCATAACTTAAGTTTAAAGTTAAAATTCAGTTTTTCTGTTTCTAAATCAGAAAGGTGACCATGCTATGACTTTTAAAAATGCTCCTGAATTTGAAAAAGAAATGGCTAAGGTTATTTATAGATTTGAAAAGACCAAATCATTCTCGTTTTAAAATAACCACTGAACAAATAAGAATCAATGTCTCCTTTTTACTGAAGTCTTAGTTCTTGTGGCCTCCCCAGTTGCAAATCTTATTATAATTTTCTGTAGAATATTTACTATCCTCCAAGGATTTTTCTTTTGTAGTTATTGTGGTTTGGACTTAAACTTGGCAGAGTTATATTTTTTAGTGATAGAAGGGAGAGGCCACCAAGAATGGAACCAGAAATTTCAATCATAAGGAAACTAAAAATGTCATTTCTATTATACTTAAAAAAAATCTAAGAAGAAAAGTAGATATGGATTTGTGAAAGTTGACAGTTGGATTTCAGAATTACATTTTAAGAGCTTAAAGTGAATCTGAATATAATACAGCTTAGCGTAAAAAGCTTACTACTGAATTTGATTTTTTTTTTTTTTTGCTTAGATTTGTATGAAGGTAATGTATACTAGCTACGATGTGCGGCACTTAAATAATGCTAAGAAAACATAAACATTTTGTTTGACATCTGGGGCCGTCTGGGGCAGGGTGTCACAGAGAGCCAAGGTCTTGATGAAGCATCATTAGAGTGCATCAGAATTTCTTGGGGAAGTTTTTGCAAAGTAAACCTGCATAGGTCTGAATATATATTTTGTACAATCTCTCTAGGATAGTGATTCTGATTGCAGACATGGTTGAGAACCACGAGTTCTGAGTCTAATATTTAGTTCTGTAAATCTCAAATCTCCTGTATGGTCCAAAATGGGATGATATAAGATTAACCATAGAAGAGTTAAGAAAAATGCATGGAATTTCTGTATATACCACTATAATTACAAATTATACACTAATTAAAAAAAATCAATGTAAAGTCCTGATGTAAAAGGAGAATTAATAAGAAAAATTATAAAACACAATTTCACGGTACCAGGTACTACAAATGACATAACATATTTGCAGTACTAAAATGTTTAAAGAAATAAATTCGGGCTGTTGGAAGTTAGAAGTTGTGCTCTAACTTCTAATTCAAAAATAAAAAGTTCAGCCAACCCTTCACTGGGTTCTAAACACACCAATCTTTCATATATTTAAATGTGCTGTCACATTATTTTTAGAACAGTATTTGGCATTAAGCTGGCACAAGCTTGATAAATAATAACGTTCATCTACATGAAGTTTCACATATACTATTTTTCTGAAAAAATGTAATTAAGAGGATGTAATTCAACTATAACTTTTATAGTTTAAAGACAGGTATTGGTGGATAAATGCAACTTTACTTTTTTTCCACCGTTGAATATAAAATGAATGTAATGTAGATTAATTTTGCTCTCATACCGCAGCACAAATATAACTCCATACAACACAATTTACAAGAAGAGTATGCTAATAAAATACAGCTCTCATTATTAATATATAACTAGCATAAGGTAAAATGCCATGTTTATTAGATTTATAATTTGAGTACATAAATATTTAAAAGATTCCTTTAATTTTTTAAATTAATATTTGCATTACATTTGTTCAGGACAACTCTTTGAATGACTTACATTCCTTTTGAAATGCTGATATGTGCTTATATGTATTATTTAAATGCTCATGCTCGTGAGGTATATATATAGATTTTTTTAAATGGTGAAAAATTAAAGCTATTTTTAGCTACTAGAAAAAACAGATCAAGAAGTAACGAAAATGATTTAAAAACTCTTAGTGACATCCTCTGAAATTTATTATTATAATAATAATAGATAACATTATGGACTTCTTCATACACACCAGACACTATTTTAGGAGTTTTAGGTCTATTAGCCATTTAATACTATAATATTCATAATAACTGTAGGAAGTAGTTATTGCCTATTATTGACCTTTTTTGTGGATGACATTTGTCCTTGAATCTTCTCTTTTGCTTATATACTTTATCCAATCCACCAGAAAATCCTATTGGCTCTACTTTCAAAATACAACCCAGAATCTACCATTTTCCTTCAAGCCAGCTGCAACTGTCTTCATCTAAACCACTGTCGTCTTACCTGAGTTATTGCAAAAGCCTCCTAATTTTCCTGCACCATCTCTACCTGACTATAGTCTCTTTTCAATAAAGCAACCAGAGTAATCCTTTAAAAAATAGATTATGTTGTGCCTTTACTCCAAACCCTGCAATAGCTTTCCATATTATCCATAGAAAACACAAAGTCCCCTTAGTTTTTATTTCTGTTTTGTTCACTTCTCTATTTCTAGCTCCAGAACAATGCTTGGTCTACTACAGTCTATAAACACATATTTGTGCAAAAAAAAAAAAAAAAGAACGATTTTAGCTGACATTGGGCAATTTACCTAACTTGCTTTGCCTCAGTTTCCTCATTGGCAAAATGAGGTTAATAGCAACATCTACCTCCAAATGTCATTGTAACCACCAGGTGAGTTAATGTGTGGGAATGGAATAATGCGTGACTCATAAAGAGCCCCATAAATGTTGTCTACATTAATTACAGATCATCTTCATTTTTACTTTAGCCACTGAGATGCCTAGGTCTACACCTGGAAATTATCATCCCTAAGATTGCCTCACTTTAGAAATCTTTAATATCAATCTAGTGTGTCAGCAAACTGTCCCGGATTTGTAGCATTTGCCAATTCATGTGGTGTAAATATTCCCATCATGGCCAATTTCAAGCTCCTGACAGGTAAACAACCTGCTCCCCAAATTTCTGTCTATTTAATAATAAGGATTTATATTTTTATTGTTGTCTGGACATTGTCACTGTATGTTCCATAGGCATTCCAAAAGTAACATAACACAAATTAAACTCGTCATCTCTCCCAACAACCAGCCCATCCTCCTCTGTATCTTCATTTCAGTTGGTAGCGCCACCTTCCACACATTCTTTTTACTCCCAGGAATCCTTTCCTGAGCATATTTTGGGCTATGATTTCCTTACTTAGTCTGATCGTTTGCGTTTATCTTTATTAATTTCTTCCCTTTTATATTGTTATTTATGGATGACACTCCTTGCTTGCTTGCTCATGAGATTGTGTTTTGTAAATAATGTCTGTATATCTTTTTTCTCGTGTTGAAGAATTCAAGATGGGAGTAGGAGCCTGCAGCATGAACATAATATACCATCTTGAATTGAAAACAGTGATATTATATTTTTACGTAATTGTATTTTATGATAAGATAAGCAAATCTACATCGAACAAATGTTATAAAATAACAGAATAATTTTTTTTAGTTGACATGTGAAATCTAAAAGTTTCAAAATGTTTTATAACTCTTTTCATTTGGATTGTTTGTTAATATTAGAGTATAAAAATGAAGGTCAAAAAATTTAGAGACAAGAGATTGTCAGGTAAGTGTCAAGAAAAGTGTTTATTAAATCCATATGTATAGTTGAACAAAGACCTTATAAGAATGATGGCCAAGATTACACTTAATTTGCACTAGTGTATTTCCTTGGAAAAGTTAGGAAAATATGCACATCATTGAAGGCATATTTTACAGGAAGCCAGACTCATGCTCCACTTGTTAAGTCAGAATGCATTTTATTTTAAAATTAGAAGATCATGCATAGTGACATACCCACCTAAACCCCCTTCTACACACACAGACACACACGTTTACTCACAAACAGATGCAGTTATCTACACCACCCCTAAAATATATATGTGGGGGAATGTCCATAAGGATCCCAAATAGGAGAAGATTTATGAATCTGGTTTAATATCATAGCCATCCAGCCACTACCACTGGCACTAGATTATAATCTTGTATTTAGTTTTGCTACCACTCCTTCATATAAAACAGTAAATTGAACTAATTTTCAAATAGTGTGGGAGATCAAAGAGAAATCTTTTCTGCCTCTAACAAGCACAAAATGCTGTTAATGAGTCATGGATGGCTTCTCTGCTACGCAATACACTTAGCCACTTTCTTTTTCTGTGCTCACAGATGCTGTGACTATCAAATTCTACAGCAGTAGTTTGAAAAATGACTTCACTTTTGAGAATTTGTGAGCCACATATATTTATATATTTTATTTCTGTTTAAAGTTTATAAAGCACTTTGACGTAAAGTTTATAAAGCACTTTGAGGGTCTGAGATAAAAGAGATATGATTATAAAGAAGGGTAAGAATATTAAGGAAGGGTACAAAGAGAGCATTTGGCCCTATTTTTCCCCCATTTTCATTTTGATAGAAATTCTATGTGCAGAGGGGACACATGACCACATGGGGAGATGAAAGTAGACTAATAAGTAATAAGTAATTTACCAAAAAGATAGAATTTATAGTGTATGAGAACATGGCTTTTGAGTCAGAAACTTGAGTTTGATTCCTCACTCTACCATTTACAATGTGTCGGTCATTATTCTATAAGCTTTACAATAATCAACTCAATAAAACCCTTATAACACTTGTATGAGGTAGACACTGTTAATATTCCTATTTTATAGATGAGTAAACGGAGGCACGGAGAAGTTAGTCCCTTGCCCAAGTCACAAGGTCACGTAGCTGGTAAGTGGCAGAGCCAAGATGAACTAAGAAAATATATGTTAAAATTCTCATAGTAGTGGTAATGGTAGCCACCATCTATTGAACACTTATTCTTTCCCAGATTTTTTTAAAATTAAGTTTATTGGGGTAACATTGGTTAGTACAATTATATAATTTTCAGATTCTTTCCCAGATTTTATGGTGTCTTACCTACATGGTGCATGAAAGTTGAAAAATATTAGTTTTCAAATTTTAAATTATGAAATATACCACTTATAAATGTGCCGTAGGATGTTTATAAGTAAACATTTTATTTATAACATATTATGTTTTCTTTATAATACATTTTAATTAATTCATGATTCGGCAGGATAAAAAGTATATCTGAAGCTAACATTTCTCTCCTAATTTGCTTGTGGCAGTTATTTGATCCAATTTTCAGCAGCAATTTAGATTTGAGTATGTGCTGCATTATTTGCCATTATATTCCACTCTAGGATATGGTTGATACAAAAATAAAACCTATCACAAGCATCATTAGATAATAATATATATCTGATGAAAATGAATTTTTGAATAAATATAATAGAAGGACATAAGTATATCTGCATTTCAAGTACCATAGGTGGTCCTGATAAATTATTCTAAAATAATTTGGCACATTTACAGGAGAAATGAATACAAGTCATAAAATGATATTCTGAGAATGACTATAGAAAAAAATAGATAGTACATGTCCCCAAACAATGAATTTCATTTTACATTGTGTGAGGAGTATTGCTTTATAATAATGACGATTTTGCTGAATTCAGCTTCTGGCATTGAATCTGGACGAGTCCAGTCACAGTGTAAATGTGTCATCACTGTTAATATCGAGAACAGTTAAAAAAAGAAGACATGGAATCAAAAATAAATTGAAAATGAGATCAAGAGAGAAAGATAAGATACACACAGAACTTGTCCAAATAATATAGAGCAAAAAATGAAGTGAAGAAACAATACTTGAGACTATTCTCATGAAAATGAAGAAAAAAATTAATATAACACATTACAAATAGCAAAAGTCCAGTCAGTTTATTACAAAAATGGCTATGTCTCTCTCTCTCTCTCTCTCTCTGCTGGGGATAAAATATTTACTCTAGTGATTACGTTTTTATATTTCTGTTTTTTTTTTTTTTACTTTTAATGAATGTCTCTCATTGCATATAATGGCTTTTTAAATGTTAAAGATATACATACATTTAGAAATATAACTTCATGGTGCCTAGTCAGCTCTGTTACTCTGTACTGCTACAGGGTATACCTTGTCTTATTGTGCTTCACTTTAATGCACCTCACAGATACTACCTTTTATAAATTGAAGGTTTGTGGTAACCCTTCAATGAGCAGGTCTATCAGAACCAGTTTTCAACAGCATTTGCCACTTCATGTCTTTGTGTCACATTTGGTAATTCTCACAATATTTCAAACATTTTCATTTTTACATATTTATTATGGTGATCTGTGATTAGTGGTCTTTGATGTTACTATTGTAATTGTTTTGAGGTGTCACAAGGAGTGAACTTAATTGATAAAAGTTGCGTATGTTCTGACTGCTCTATTGACCAGCTGTTCCCCATCTCTCTCCTTTTCCTTCAGCTTCCCTACTCCTTTTGACATAATATTGAAATTAGGCCAATGAATAGCCCTACAGTGGCCTCTAAGTGTTCAAGTTAAAGGAAGAGTCATACATCTTTTACTTTAAATCAAAAGCTAGAAATGATTAAGCATAGTGAGGAAGCCATTTCAAAATGGAGATGGGCCAAAAGCTAGGCTTCTTGCACCAGTTAGCCAAGTTGTGAATGCAAAGGAAGTTTTTGAAGGACACTAAAAGCGCTATTGTGGTGAACACATAAATAATAAGAAAGTAAAACAGACTTATTGCTGATATGGAAAGTTTTATTAGTCTAGAGAGAAGATCAAACCAGCCACATTTCCTTAAGCCAAAGCCTAATCCAGAGCAAGGCCCTAATTCTCTTCAGTTCTATGAAGGCTGAGAGAGCTAAGGAAGCTGTAGAAGAAAAGTTTAAAACTAGCAGATGTTGGTTTATGAGGTTTAAGGAAAGAATCCGTTTCCATCTCCATAACATAACATAAAAGTGCAATGTGAGGCAGCAAGTGCTGATGTAGATGCTTTAGCAAGTTATCTAGATGATCTAGCTAAGATGAATAATGAATGTGACCACACTGAACGACAGATTATCAGTGTAGATGAAACAGCCTTCTTTTGGAAGAAGATGCCATCTAGGACTTTCATAGCTAGAGTGGAGAAGTCAATGTCTGGCTTCATAGCATCAAAGGACAAGTTGACTCTTGGTAGGGGCTAATACAGCTGGTGAAGCCAATGCTCATTTACCATTCCAAAATTTCTAGGACTCTTAAGAATTGTGCTAATTCTGCTCTGCCTGCGCTCTATAAATGGAACAAGCCTGAGTGACAGCACATCTGTTTACAACATGGTTTACTGAATATTTTAGACCTATTGTCGAGACCTGCTCCTCAGAAAAAAGGTTCCTTTAAAAATATTACTGCTCATTGACAATGTACCTGGTCACCCAAGACCTCTGATAGGGATGTACTGCGAGATTAATTTTCATGCCTGCTAACACGACATCCATTCTGCAGCCCATGGATCAAGGAGTCATTTTGACTTGTAAGTATTATTTAAGAAATATATTTCATAAGGCTGTAGCTGTCATAGATAGTAATTACTCTGATATATCTGGGAAAAGTCAATCAAAAACCTTCTGGAAAGGATTCACCATTCTAGATGCCAGTAAGGACACTCATGATACATGGGAAGTAGTCAAAATAGCAACATTAACAGAAGTTAGGGAAAAATTGATGCTAACCTTCTTAGATGATTTGAGGGGTTCAAGAATTCAGTAGAGGGAGTAACTGCAGAAGTGGTGGAAATAGCAAAGGAATTAGAATGGAAATGGAGTCTGAAGATGTGATCAAATTATTGCAATCTCATTATGAAACTTCAACAAATGAAGAACTGCATCTTCTAGATGAGCAAAGAAAGTGATTTCTTGAGATGGAATCTACTCCTGGCGAAGAGTCTATAAATATTGTTGAAATGACAACAAAGGATTTACAGTATTACATACATTTAGTTGATAAAGCAGTGGCAAGGTTTGAGACAATTGACTCCAATTTTGAAAGAAGTCCAACTGTAGGTAAATGCTATCAAAGAGCATGCTATAGATAAGTCATTCATGAAAAAAAGAGTCAATTGATGTGGGAATCTTTGTTGTCTTATTTTAAGAAACTGCCACAATCTCCCCAGCCTTCAGAAACCACCACTCTTATTAGTCAGCAGCCATCAACAGTGAGGCAAGACCCTCTACCAGCAAAAAGATTATTACTTGCTACAAGGTCAGACGATGGTTAGCATTTTTGTCAATAAAGTATTTTTTAATTAAGGTATGCACATTGTTTTTGGAGAAATAATGCTATTGTACACTTAATAGACTACAATATAGTGTAAGCATAATTTTTGAATGCATTGAGAAACCAGAAAAATTATGATTCACTTTATTGCGATATTTGCTTTATTGTGATGATCTGGAACCGAGTCCATACTATCTGTAAGGTATACCTGTATGTAACCAAATGATTTTTGCATACACCATACTGTTAAGAATAAATTTCTTAAAATATATATGTATATATATATATATATTAAAATGGCAAGTGAATTTATAGGAGGGATTAGTTATATCATTATGTGTATATACTCCCCCCTAGTAACACCAATATATCACAGTATCAGAATAATGTACCCTAGAGAAAATGCTATTCTTCATTGAAAAATCTATGAATAACATTATGCAAAAAATAATTTATGATAACTGATTTAAATCTAGAACTCAGAATGGCTTATTTAAATGTCATAAAAAACAAAACAAAACACCTCACCCGCAAAAAGGAGTCTAGGGATCCATTCTCCATATATTCCACCACAATCATTACTGGTCGGCCTGCAAAAAGAGCAAGGGAACACACAGGGATCAGAGCAATTACAGAAATATGTGCTGCAGTTAGAGATTTCCAGCTGTGGCAGCTAAATTACTTGTATTCTATTAACAGGAGTTTCATTTTCCAACATGCTTCTATTAAAGCACTCATATTATATATATGCATCTCTCCATTTCTTTATAGCAATATTACTTTTGAGTTAATAAAAAAAACATGATTTACAATAAGAATTACAAGGTGATTAAACACTTCCTTTTCTAGAGGCCTGCAATCACTTGTTTATGTTCTTTTTGTCCTGAGCTTTTCCTTAAAAGATAATCAATAAGCTAAAGTCAGGGTTTAAGCAGTTCCTATAGCTGATTTGGCAGTTGTGGTTATCTTCTCCTATAATAGTACAGTAATTAGGGTTAAATTATATTAAACTGAGCATTTCCAAAATATTCCCAAGGCGAAGCAGAGAAGAGAAATTCATAAATTCTCTTTAAGAAATTATAAACCATTGGTCATAGTCTGCTTTTAAGGGCTTTTAAGTAGAAAAAATGTCAGTAGATTGATGTATACTACAAAGTTGATGGGATTTATAATAATTCTTGATCATCTCTTTATTGGATATAGATTAGATCAACAGAACAATGATGGCCGTATATGAAAAATAAGTAACTGATTTCATAGTCTAGTGCAGAAGCTAAAATGAAAAACTAAACATCATTTATTTCTTTTTGATCATATCTATTTGAAATTGTTATAGTTCCTAACACCTCTATTAGGTAGAATATTTGACATAACTTTGATTTGTTTCAAAAAAAAAGAGAATCTATTTGTTCTGCCCAATTTCCAAAGTTTAAAAGATAAACTCATTTCAGATGAAAGAAAAATGTTATTTACCTGAAATAAACATGTATGACATATTTACCTTTTACTTCTATATTTCTTGCTTCTCATTGGAATTTTGAGCAATTCAATCTACACTGTACACAGAATTTTTCCTCATGAGTACAAAGATCTGGAAAGAAATTATGTGTACCAATGCTGGAAATATTAGATTATAATTCATATTCAAACTCATGTCCCTTTTATGAACTCAAAGCCTATGTGTTAGAAAAGGTGATGGTAACAAATTAGTACAATGTCTGCAAATGCTAGATTTTACATTTGAATCTATATTTTAAAGAAAGTTGTGCTAAAGGTTAAATGTGGTAATCAAGTTCCTAATTTATCATGCATAGAATTAGCACCTTAATAAGATCTCCATTGTGTTAGATTTCTATAATGTTCCTCAAAGTCATTAATTTCACCCAAATACAGATAAAGAACTTTATCAGAAAATATCAAGGTCAAATGAACTGTCAGCACTATTTTGTAGATAGTGATCTAGAAGATTGGGTTTTAAATCTGAAAGTTTGTTATGAAATCTTTTATTTGGCCATTGGTTTCAAAGAGCTTGGAGACAGACTGATGCAAACAGTTGGTTAGCAAGGTAGGGAAAAATAAAAGGCCATTTTTATACTTAAATATAAAAATTCTGAGACTAATATTTCAGTCCGAAGTATAATGGATTATGGATGCTAAGGGGGAATGATGCTATGGGGGAAAGGTTACTAAGATTACTGCCTGAGTTCTTCTGCCCATAGTCATAACTTTTCAACTTATCTTGACCATTGTCGCTAGAGAAATATATTTAATTTTTTAAAAATATATTAAAAAAATGTATCCTCTCCCTGAGAATGTCAGTCTTATAAGAATAAAAACAGCTAGCAAGCACTTCACTTGTATTGATATATACTATTATTATCTCTAGATCAAAGCTGAAGACAATTAGTCAACCCCCAACTCTCCTAACTAGCCTTATCATCTCCTGCTCCATCAGCTGTCGTTATCGCCTATACTTGTCATTCTTGTCTCCCTCTGCCTTTCCTGTTGGTATTCCCGTGCTAGAATTATCTCTCGTCTTGCTTTTCTCCCTAATCATACCTCACGGATCCCCAGAATTTATACACTGCACCTGCTCCTTGAAAGTTTCTCACAGTGATATTTCCTATATTTGCATTCCCATCACATCTTTGTCTGCATTATGAAATGTTGTTTGTGGTTTCGTATTAGGTTGTTTTTCTTTATTATCAACCCACAGATGCTTTGTATTCCTATACACTAGGTTTCTCAAGGCCAACTCTTATACAGCTAAGCAGAATAGGTACTTCATAGAAACAAGTTGATTTTTCTCAATGATTTCATAATTCCTAAGAAAGTAAACCTGAAGTATTTCAGCAAGATTTTGATCTACATTAATATACAGTACTTTGAAATTAGTTCTATCTGTAACTCTTGGGAGCTACTTTATGCTATCCTAAAATTCATCAGTGGCAAGATTTATGTTCTCATTAAAGATAATAAAGAGTCAAATGAAGAATCTCTCAGTTTCTTGTAAATTAAAAGTTTCACACCTGAGGTCTGCATCTTTTGTATTTTGTCCAGTAGCATCAATTAAGAACAACTGTTATTAAACTAAGAATTTTTTTTTTAGAATACTGCTGGCATCTAACCTGTAATTTGTTTTCTAGTGGTTTTCTACAAAGAAGTTACACTGTGAAGATTATAAGCAACTTTACAGTTCATGGTCATCATATATATATGATTTTCTTTATTATTTTATAATAAAGAATATAGATAACTCTATAAGAAATTAAGAAAGTTAGGGTAGTATCCTTCAAATATGCGGCTGGGGAGAAAAGTCTACCAGTAACAGTGCTTTTTCTGTCTTATTTTTAAATATGTAAAATTATGTATTGCATTATTGCTCTTGGAAAATATATTTGGAGATGATTAGTTCTCCTTTCACATTTTCAAAATATTTCACTTATTTCCTTTTAGCCACTTACGCCTCATGTCACAGATTAATTTAGTAGTTGCATTGTACGGAAGTCAATGGAGGAATTCTAGGATTCTTGAAAGTCAGTCAAGTCTCAAAATCCACAGATCTTTTTTTTAGAAGTCTTCAGTGTGATTTAAGAGATCTTTGAAAATATTTGTCACACAAAAATGAATTCCTTTGGCTTTTCTTCATAAATGGCCCCAAAATGGTTATAGATATTTTAAACTGCATTAGAATCGAGATCCTATAAGAAATCACTCACTTATATTTGCAACACAATGAATCACAAAATTCCATGTCGTTTTCATTCTGTTTTAGAGAACAGTTGTTTTCTTTAATTAAAACTTTTATGATCTATTGACTAATTAATCTTTTTCAATTTGCAGCTTCCCAATACTTAAGATGATTTAATATAGTTGGTATTAAGAAACCATATCATGATAAGACTATACTTTTCTTGTACTGTTAAAGAAAACAAAAGAAAGGCATTCTTTAAATCTTGGGGGAAACATTTTGCTGTGAATTATTTTCTCTTATTTGCCTCAGCAATGATTTGTGAAAGAAGGGGATTATAGAGATTTAACATTTTCATATAAGTAATGAGTTTGTCTAGACACAGTATTTTGTATCAGCTTGGCAATTTCTAATGTGCAGTCAGTAATATCAAAAATTGAAACAAAACTCAACAATCCCAAAACTATTACAGATTTAAATCAATTCTAGTTTACTTAACATTATATCATATTTATATTTTGTCTACTAGGTAATAAAATTTACAATAGTAACTTGGATTGACAGATTGTCTTTATTATTTCTCTCCAGTTGTAATTCAGGACAAACCCTGGGAGATTAAAGTCTAAATTGTTTGCCAATTAAGTTCCTTCCCAATCTCTCCTTTACCTTTGTTTTCAGCGTCATCTTTTACCTCTCTCTACTTCTCTAACTCCTGTTTTTCAAATTCTTTAGGCAACTCATAATTCTCTAAGTATGACTTTACTTGTACCTTCCTCTTTCTTTTGAAAGAACTGACTTCTGAATATCTCTACTTGGTAAAACCATATTCTAAATCAGAGCAGCTTAAATGCCACCTTCATTGTTCTCATGAATCACTTTCTTTTTTAAGAAGACTCGATTGTTTACATTCTCCTCCTTTTACATCTTAATGAAAAAAGTTTTTAGAACACTTATGGTACGATGTTGATATTAACTAGGTAGGTGTCTGCCTCCCACTCTAAAATGCCCTTGAGGTCAGGACTTGGTGCTTAATTCTTCTCTGTAAGTTCACTATCGAGCACAAAGCTAGGTACCAAGTAGGTACTCAATTATATTTCTTATATAATTATATATGCCAGAAGAAACACACATGTAAAGGTGTTCTCTAAGAATAATTCTAGACCAAGAACAGGTACTGCAATAACAGAATGAAAATCGTTCTATTATTTCAGTAACTCTTTTTTTGTAAAATACATGGTTTTGAAGAAAAAGCAGAATTACTGTTTGTATTGTAAAATATATGCTTTGAAGAAAAAGCAGAATTCAAATTTCAGCTCTGATACTTACTAGCTGCATGATATTAGGCAAGTTATTTTAGCTTTCTATTTTTGCATCTATAAAACGAAGATAATATTATATATTACATATGATTTTTCAAAGGTTAGATGAGAAAACGTAATTAGTACAGTGTCTGCCAATAGCTGGCACTCAAAAATGTTGCTGAATATTTACTTTCTTTCACTTTTGCACATAAGTATCTGCTTCCCTCTTATTATATTTACTCCGTAGCAAAAAAATAGTTTTATGAAAAATGAATCATTTTTATATTTTACTGTAGAATGGTATTGACATGAAAATTCTTTTTAAAAATTATTTTCAACCAAAATTGACATTGAATATTATTTTATAATAGTTTCAGGTGTACAGCATAGTGGTTAGGCATTTATATAATTTATGAAGTGATTCTCCCCTTCCCCTGATTAGTCTAATACGCACCTGGAACTATACATAGTTATTACAATATTATTGACTATATTCCCTATGCTGTACTTTACATCCCCTTGACTATTTCATAACTATCATTTTGCACTTCTTAAAGAAAATGCCTTTTTATCCTATGGCAAAGTGAAAATGACTGCTAGTTACATGCTCTATATGATAGTAAATTCCCAGTTTTAGTACTGAAATTCTCACATCCCAGGCAAATTGAGATGGTTAGTTACTTTATTCCTGGTCTATTTCAGCACAGCACAGTTAAAAGTTGTGAGATTAGAGTCAGATAGCAGGATATTGAAGACGTTTTTCACTCTAGGCGTGGGAGCTTTCATAACTCACTTATCGTCCCACTGCCTCAGTCTCCTCATTTGTATAGCTGTATATTATTTATTATATAATAATTGGAGGTGAATTAACACCTCCTCCATTGCCTGAGATGTGAGATTAAATGAGATAATATGTTTAAAATATAGAGAATAGTATCTGATACTAAATATTAAATCGCCCAATAGCAGCTTAAAGAATGAATGGATAAATGTAGTATTATATCTTACTTTACTGACTAGATGTTGAATTCTAAGCTAAAAAGTGGCTTTCAGAGTTAAGGAGGTTCATTACTAAAATTGAAGAGCTTTTTGGCTGGTCTTAAGGGTCATTTTAAATTCTATATACCCCAAATCAATAGTTTTGAGGTTGCTTTAATGAACAAGATGGTTTCTCCTAGAGTAAAATAATCAAATAGGCATTTTCTTACTGTAAAAGACATATTACTGTTTATAATATGTCTTTTAGGAATGGCTTCTGTAGGAAGTAAATTCTTATTTCTACCTAATAAGCTATATTGTATCTTCTGTACTCAATAGATTTGTACCTATAACAACAGTTCTTATAGTCAATCTAGACTTGATTTTAACCTTAGAGCTATTCGAAATCCCTAAATCTATATAATAATTATGTTGATTTGGTTCTCTTAATTTCTTTATTTTGCTTTTTTAAATTTAGAGGTGACCCAAATGTCATTGGAGAAATGCTGAAGAATGAAATTATTTTATTTGGTGATAAAACAGCTGAGCAGAAATTAGGAGGAGTGATTTGCATTTATGAAAGCACTAATATTTCTTAATCTAGAATTGTTTTAGAGTAAGTAAAAAGTGAGAGTCTAAAGAAAAAAAACATAATTTTCCTGCCAGTTCCAGAGAGCAGTGGCATACCACCTGCATTAAATAACTGCAGTAACATTCAGTATTGCCCTTCTTTCTACAGAAAATTACCATATGGGCAAAAAGATTTCTTCTTAATTGTCTTGTTGACAAAGAAAATTAGTATCAAAGACACCTGATGTTAAAATATGTTCTCACTATAAGACATTTTGCAACCATATTGCAAAATTTTAGTAACATAAAATTTTAAGAATGGCTTTCTTGATTTTGTATTATATCCATATTTATAAAAGTAATATAATGACAATAATCAACCTAAAAACACATGCTTTGAAATTATCTGATTTATGACATTTTGCTTTCCAATTATGAAAGAAATAATTGATTATATAATAATTGATAGTTTACTCTTAGGTCGCAACAAACAAAACATATCGGAGAATTCTCATGACTTGAAAAACTATGTAATGTCTAAGTTCAAAACCGAATGAAGCTGCACGTCAAATAAATAATTTTATACTTTCTTTGTTTTTGGTTTCTTTCTGTGAAAATCTTTTGTGTAGATAATCTAAAAATAGATACTATATCTAAATCAGTACATATGTAACAATAACTGACCTTAAAAAATAAGTTCTTCAATGTACTAGCACCATTCTAGGGGCTTTACATATGTCAATTCATTTAGTCCACACATTAACCCCTGTGGTGAGTATAATTACTAGCTCACTTAACAGAATAAGATTACCAACTCACCGAGTTTATGCAACTTGTCCAGACACACGATGAGTAATTGGCAGAGCTAGGGCTTGAAGCCAGGTGATCTGGCTCCAGAGTCAGAATGCTTGAGCATCTTGTTATACCCTAAAAGAATACTTGGGTCTCCATCAGTAATCTAGAGAACATAACATATTACCCTAAATCTCAATGCCTCATCTTAGATGTGTTTCTAAGGTGTTATGGACTGGGCGCTGTGTTGCTCCTAAATATGTTTTGTTTTTGAGAATTTCCAGGATTTTAAAGCCCCATAAAACCTTATAATATTCTACATGAACAGAAAATATGTGCTGAGGAAACTTTCTGAAAAAACCTTTAGATTTTACTTTCCCTATCTCTCAACATCAGTATATGATAATGATTTTAATACTCCTTTAGAAATCAATTTATTTTAAATTATCTAATACTTTCACATAGGGATTAAAAGAACAGAGCTTTACCAGTTGAAATTTCATTTGTAAAAGGCATACATAACATTTAGGAATAGCGATGTAATGTGTTTTTGCAAAACCTCTGAAGACATTGGGGGAAAACATCCTGAATGCTTTTGGAAAGAGTCCTGAACCTTTTGGGAGAAAGTAAATGTATCATATTTTCCAGAAGTATTTTAAATGCTGTGCTTTACTTCTGGCTTCAAAAGTGTCTTATGGTTACAGAACTGGTCAGACATTCAGCTTTTGTATCTTTCACTAATCAAAATAAAATCAACAGAAAATTTTAAAATAAAAAAGCATCTAGACAGGATACATTTAATGTATATTAACTATATAGGTTATTTATGGTGAGATTTTAATTCTAATGAAGAAAACATTTGTTAAATAAATCAAACATAAGATATAAATTAAACTACCAACTACTTTCCTTTTTTTCCTACCGGGAAAAGTTAGTTATTTTTTAATCTTTTCTTCAACTCTTGTAAAAGATTTAATTTTTAAATTCAATTTTGCTAAATACACTTTCTGTAATGCCTCTATGAATAGAACTATGAAAAGTCAACATTGTCCAACAGGGCAACTTCCACTGTATTTTGTTCTACAAGGTGAAAGAATGGATGCTAAGATGAGACATGTTTTATAACAGGGCTGGTCTATCCTCGCTTTCCTTATGTTCTTAAGTGGCCCAGCAGCTCATGAGGGGATGCATGCTGCTCTGTGGGAATCAAGGTGATTTTCTGGAGAGGAAGAGGCATTTGAGCAGCTCAGTTTCTTGTCATGTTTCCAATTAAAGTGGAAACTTTGACACAGTAATCCCAACCAACACAGATTAAACACTGATTCCCGTGTGGAGACTCAGCTAATTTAGCAAGCTGTGTAAAGTTTTTTCAGAATTTTTCTTTGTGAGAAAAAAAAAAAAATTCTTGGATCAATCTTTTGAAAGTGTTGATAGTTTCTTTAAATAGGACCAAATAGATAGCACAATTTGTAATAATAAAGCAAGATCTCTGGATGGGGAGAGATATGCTCTCAACTGAGTATTTAAACAGTCATATATATATATTCCAGATTTTTAAGATTCAAACATAGTCAAATGATACTAAGATGAAAGAAAAGTTTATGCTAGTAAGAAGCCATAGCTAAGGTCAGAGGCTAAAACTATTTAAAGAACCTGAAAATAGAGAAGGAAAAAAGAACTAGTAAAAAATCAGGAGTTTAATCAAAGACTCTTTTAAGATTTTTCATGTCTTTCTGGAAGTAAAAAAAAAAAATAGAAATTTTCTTTTAAATGTTCAAGACCATGATATCAAATGCATCCTGCAGCTCTCTCTCTTTTTTTCTTTTTAATGCACTGTCAGTCTTATATAAAGATGATGATACTCACTTATGTCAGTTAAATATAACTTTATATATAGAACATTGAGTTCTTAAGAACCTGAGATTCTTCATTTATGGACTTCAGGCTGGAAATCACACAAATGGCAAGGAATAAAGAAACCAGGACTTAGATGAAGGATTTTCTTTTCACTATAGTTTACATTTTGAATCATTTATTCAAAATTTTATTTTGCTAATTTAATCCAGTTTTTTCTATTTCTTTTATAATTAGCATTTGGTTTAAGTAGGTACATGCAAACACTCACACATACCTCATTCAGGAATTGGCAACATTCTCAACTGTAGAAATATATAAAATATATACCTTTCAATTAAAGGTTTTTCCCCTGAAGATCTTTTAAAAATAAAACACCATCTTTTATCTTTTTATATTTTTATAATATTTTATTAAAGCTAAAATAGGTAAATTGTCACAAATACTACAAAAATATAGTAAGAATCATCCTCAGAAGAACTATAGCCAACAGAAATTGTCTTGTCAAAGTGATTAATTTTGAAATGTCAAATTGTGAACCTAAAAGTTACTTTTATAAGAATGTCTAAACATATAAAGAAATAAAATGGTTTACTTTGATTTTTCTGTACTGCAGTTTGATTGTATTTAAAAGGTATATACTCTTCCACTGTTGATTTCCCTTAGCATACTGATTTCATGACAATTTTCCTTAATTCATCATACATTCTTTCAAAGTCTGCCACTTAGTTTTATATATTGGCATTACTGCTTTTTTTGTAGTCCTCCATACGCATCAAAACTTAACATAGTCACTAGATCCTAGATTCTTAGCAGTTCCAACCTTATTTGTCATTCTTGGCTTATTTCTAACATCTAAATTATATGCCTTCTGAAAAAAATATTTGACCGGATAATAATGCATTCAGGATTGGCCCTAAATTACACATGAACTATGAAAAAGGAAAATATTAATAATCATTGTTAATGGACTTTGAAGGCATTTTATTATTATCTCAGCACTGTAAGCCCTCTGCTATAGAAATGGTCCAGATGGATCTGTGACTGGCATATAGAAAACTGTAAATTCGTTTCCTAACATTGCTAGTCAGGGACAGTAATGAGGATATGAAAAGGTCTGGTTATTTGAGTTTAAGCCTCACTTAAATCTCTTTCCAAAGGGTAAAAAAATATATAATACTAAACATTATTATTAACTATATACTTAGCATTTGCAAATCTGGTGTTTGAATCCCTATGTGTTCATATTTCTCCTGTTATTTGATTCAGAATAAGTAGAGGATTCTCTTGGTATTGTCAAAACAATAAAGTAAAAACAACCATTCACTCCATCTTTGTCATTTACTTTGAACCTAACACATGTCATGCAACAAAAAGTAGCTCAGGTAAAAATGTCAAAGAGGTGTTACATATATGTGTACTGTATTTAAAGAAGACAGACAAACTGGGATGGTTTCAGAAGAACATTCTTTTGATAACTAGAGAGCTTCCAAGATTAATCACAAAGTAAGTATTAAGGAGATTGTCCACATTGATTGTTTTTTTTTCCAGAATTTATCTATTTCTAAACCCCACATGCTGCCTGTTTTAATTGATTCCTCTTTCATAGACTTCACTTGTAATTGACAAAACTTGTTAGTTTAAGGCATAAGTTTCAGTTTGGTCTAGAATCCAGTCTATACATATATTTGAGTTACTTCATTAGTGAAAAATATTATTTCCCAGTCTCTTTCAAGTGACAGAAAACAAAGAAAAATGTAAGCTAGAATTTCGTTTATCCAATCATATTCAACCTATTTTTTTTTCTGGAAAATTTTGATTTAAAAAAACACTTTTATTAAAATATAGCTAACATACAATATTGTGTTAGTTTCAGGTGTACACTATAGTTATTCAACATTTATATACCTAAAGAAGTGATAAGCCCAGCAACGATTGATACTGAACAGTGCTATCACAATATTATTGATTATATTCTCTATGCTGTAAACCACATCCCCATGACTCATTTGTTTTATATTTGGAAGTTTGAATCTCTTATTCACCTTCACCACCCCCCTAAGTAATTATCAGATAATAAGTATTCCTTTATATTCTATAAATAAGTTTAGTTTTTAAGACACATTGTAATGTTTGAATCTTAGGTAAATTTAAAATACCATATGATGTCGGATAGTTATTGTGAAGTGACATAGAAAACTGAGTCAGTGAAACTTCCATATATTACTCTATCATTATCATTGCATAATTGTTTTTCTTAATAACTTTATTACTTTGCTTTCATTTGTGTATGGTAAGCATGTGAAACTCTTAAACATATAAAGGATTTTGGTAGAGGTGTAGTCTATCATAAGGTAAGCCATCAGTCTAGGACTCTATGTGTAATCAATATTCTATGGCATATAAAAATGTTCGATCCCGCATTCAAGTACTGTTTGACTACAGAATTAAATTTAAAAAAATAATTAGGAGGAGCAAAAAGAGCAAGCTTATTATCATTTTAATGTATATACCTGATAACAAATTTAGAATAGGCACATTTATTATTTTCAAGGAGTAGAATTTGATTTTAATGGGGAGCAATACAGTGTACAAGACTTTAATTTAAAAAATATATAATTTTTGTCATATCATTCTAATTTTTCCTCTGTTTTCCACATCTACTCTTCTCTCCTCTCTCCTTCCCTCTTTCCACCTTCTCTCTCCTCTATTCTTCTCTCCTGTGATTTTCTTACGTCATTGGGTGACTACTACATGAAAGACATCACATTAAATATATATATAAACTTGCGATTCAACTTTCGGCCAATTACTTCTTGCTGTTTTTCTCTATTTAAAACTAAGAATAATAAGACTTTACTATAACCTTTCTAGAAATGAGAAAGGTCATATACAGTCATCCCTCAGTGTCTATACAGGATCGATTCCAGGTCTCCCAAGGATACCCAAATTCAATGATGCTCAATCAAGACCCTTAAATTAAATAGATTGTATTTGCATATAACCTATATTCGCATATAGGCTATCGCAGGGTATGTCTATACATCACTTCATTTTCATGAATTCAATGTAGTACTTGGTGTGTGGCAAATTCAAATTTTGCTTTTTGAAACTTTCTGGGATTGCTTTTTTAAAAATATTTTCAGTTTGCAGTTATTTGAATCCATGGATGCAAAACCCTTGGATGTGGAGGGCCAACTGTAAACAATGTAAACAACTGACAACTGTTACATAAATACCGATTTCAGGCAGTTAGTGTAAAAATGAGTAGTGCTATAAAAATATCACTCCTTGATAGCAGAGTGTGATGTGCATGCAAAGACACTGTTTTATATACAACATTGTCATGTATTTATTTAAATTTGGTTAAGATAAATAACTGAGAACTAAATTTACCACTATCATTAGAACAGGTTTTGTGATTCTTTGAAGGACACAGCAAATGTCTTCTGAGACCTTCAAGTACTGTGACATACAGTCAATTGGTAGAAAGAAAATTAATTGGTGCCCAGTGGACATCGACCTTCGGCTAACTGTTTACATTGCCATGGTATAGGTCAAGGAAGGAACTGCTTCCTACCCTCAAATTGATGTCCTAAACTTGAAGAATCATCAGTTCAGCTATTGTATGACAAAGAATACTTTTGTTTTCTTTTATTTTAACATAATACAATAAAAAACACATGATTACTGTTTCATTTCTCTTTACACAAAATTATAAAGAAAATTCTTGGGAAATAAGATACAGTTGAATGGAAGAGGATAAAAGTTACCTTTGAAATCATAGCAGCCATTACTAAAAAATAACGAGAGTATACAGGGGATCACTTATCAGCATGATATAAGCCAGGGAAAGTGAGTTGAATTAATTTCAGTTTGAGGGAACAGGAACAAATTTAGATCTATAAACTTTTTATGAAACTATTTTGTTACACCTGATTTGTATACAAGTCATGAAAACCGAACTGAGTTTTTTCTCTTATGAAAGCTGGAGGCAAATTTGGCTTAAAGCCTAGAAGAATAGAGCGCTAGCGTGTTACTTTAGATCCCTCTCTGAAAAGTTGTCTCTGTGGATATGTTATAGAAACATCGTCTTGCTTCTATCATTGTCAGCAGCTAAGTGACAAGGGTTATATTTTTTTTACTAGTGACATTGAATAATTGAAGTCACTACTGAACTTTGTTATGTCATTTCTGCCAAACATACCTAAATCCACCAAGATTTGTTACTAAGAGTTAAGGATTAAGCCATTTAAATAATAAAAAAATCCACTCATATCCTAATTCCAATCAATAAAATATTAATAATATATAATAAAGCTACATTTTATTAACTACATTTTGTAGTTAATTCCGAAAATTTAACTATATAGATTTTTATTGGGAATCTGTTGCCACAACAACAACAAGATTCCTGTGCAACTAATACCCTTTTTGTTTCTAGGGAGAAAAGAAGGTGGCAAACATTCAGATTTAAAATCACTGATTTTTAATTCACATAATTTTGGTTCTTACTCTGTCAGTGACATTGTTGGCTGCAAAGCCTCTAACCACATCAGTAATTGTCCAAAGACAAAACCAAATGACCTCAAAGCATATTTATAGTCTATTACTTTTTGTATGTTTTAAATAAGTAGGCATGGCTAATTAAAAGGCAATAGAAAAATGTCAGTGTAATAATCTTCAGATTTGTTGGTATATTTTTGCTAAGAAAAGCAAGAAATGTGCCTGTTGGGAATCTGTTTTATTGGATTTCCCAGTCTTTTCAAATGTTCCCCGTATATTGCTGGCTGGGCCAGCCCTCCTGATTATGTTGGTGTCATCACCATAATTTGTAGCGTATTTATTAATCATGAGAAAAACAAGAATTATGATTATAAAAACTCCAAGAATCAATATCCTAATGCTATTTTGTTAAGACACACATAAAATATAAAGTGGGTTTGCGTCTTTCAGGTACAAGGGAGGAAGGCAGCTGAATACTTTACAAAATGACAGAGAAAACACAATATGTGATTATAATAATACAATGGATAATCCACAAAGTGAATTATTAAACTTTAAAATTACATTTTAAAATGTTTAATACCCTATATTTTCTTTCTTTCATTGATAAAATGAAGCTTTGAGCAGATTGTCATTTTTTGGAAGAACTGCACATTAATTTTCTTTCTCAAAAATTTCTTTCTATTTTGCTACTTTCTGGCTTTTCTTCAAATCATTTTTCTTTAGTGAGATGGAACTTTAATTAAATCTCTATAAACTCACCAGATATGGAATTACTCTTTCTGTTAATAACTCAGTCTTTAATTCTCTTTTCTAGTAAATTCCAAGTGGCGAAGTGGCTTAAACCCATCTCTGCTTTATTCTAGAGTTACAAGAATAACTCTAGTTCTTATTTATGTACAAACTTTCCCTGAAGAAGAGGCAGCGCTATGCTAATTGGGTGCTCAGGCTACGGATCTTTCTTCTACTTCCTTTATATCATTTACACAGCATTGGGTACCATAAATGTGGTTCCTGCATTTTAAAAAGGCACTTGCATTTCTTTCAACAATATATTTTAGAAATACTTATTTTTGTATTGTGGATCTATTAACTTTGAGCACAACCTACTGATGTATGTGGTGGCAGAAAATGTCAACTGCAATACCTACCAGCAGGAATCCTGGGGGGCAAAGATCCTCCCCCTGGTACTGGATTCGGGGCCTGGATGCTATTTAAAAACCCTGCCCTCAGGAAGCTGGGGCAAAACGTCTCCACCCCAATGGCCGGGAAGGATCCTTTTAAAAGATAAAAATTGACATTAATCAAAATCTTTTTGTGGAAAAATTGTTGACCATTTAATTGGAATAAAGCCTGTAATCAACAGAGACATCAAATCTTAACAAAGAAGCTATGAAATTAAAAGGAATAGGATGCAGTTTTATTCATAAATTTAAAAAATCAACCTAGTTTTTTGAAAAGAGAGCTATTTTAGTTATAATTAAGGAGAGTTTAGAAGCGTTAAAATGCTAAAATAAAGTTTCTAAACCTACATTTGATGGAGGATATAAATACATTATTGATGTTGTCTATTTGCAGAATTCGTGTCCACTTGAGATATAGATATGCAGAAAATAACCACGATAGGATCTGAGATCTATGCTGCACTGGATGGAACAGCGCTTTACTTTAGGTGTTTACTATAAGTGTTTAAAATGAGGAAAACTTTTATACCATACAGTAGTTATATATGTTTTTGAAATAGTGGAAAGAAAATCAATATACACCATTCTTAATTTGTTAAACTTTTCTATATAGGACCAGACATAAGAGTTTGCAAAGGTGAAACCACGTACTTTTTTATTTTTAAGAAGGCAATTGTGAATCAGAAAAAAAGTAAATTACTTGTAAATTTTTCTATACAATTAAATAATGAATCATAGAATAAAAGAATATCAGAGTGAAAAAAGGCTTTAGAGATCATCCAGCCAAAAAAAAATCCTCATTTTACAGACAAGCAAACTGAGGCCTGTAGTGTGGAAGTGATATCACATAGCTGACAGACTCCCAGGATAAAATCTTTCTACTATAAATTAAAAATAAATAATGAGCCACTTCCTATTTCGGAGATTGCTCTTCTCTGAATATGAATTAGAAACCCTGCACTTTGGAACAGTGATAGCATTATAATTTGATGTCTCAATGACCTTAAAGACACTAAAATTATTCAGAAGAAAATTTAATATACATGCAGTATCAGTGTAAGGGCAGTATTGGTAATTTATAGGGTATATCTAAGTTTAAATCACAATAATTCCCTAAAAGCAAGTTACACTGATCGTTGTAAGAAATGCATCTCATTTAGGCCCTCTGAAACCCCATCTGGCCCAGCAGTTTTCAAATGTAGATACCTAAGCTCTCCTCCCGTGCTCAGATTTAGCAAGTCCTTTATTTTTGAAGAGACTTCACTGTTTCTTGACACAAATTTTTCACCTAGAGTTAAAATTTGAGGCTTCTTTGAACTTTGACCAGGATTAAAGGAATCTGGTATACTACACTCTATGTATCTTGCTTCTATGGGGAAAGTTGTTACTAAAGAAGAGCCAGGATTTCTTAGCTCTTTAGAGATGTTCTTATGATAGAGCAAAGTTATAAAGAATATTTTAATGGGTGAGTCCTATGCATTGTGCACTGGATTAAAGATAGCATAGAAAGAAAATCATATACTGTGAATAAACTGGTTTTGTTGTTGATTTTCTGGGGCTTTAATAGAAATGTCCAGTAGGGCTGAAGTCCCTTAAACATGAAGAGGTGTGGCACAAGTGTCAAGTGGTAGGCCAGAAATTTCTCTGAGGTAACTTTCCACAAGTAGTGAAACTAATTTCTCCTTTGTTACTGCATGGGGTATTTATCACTGAGTACAAAGTTAATACGTGTCCATGTGACTGTTTCCCACAGAAGGCATTTTCCACATTGCACTGCTTCATCACTGAGAAAATACTCATAATGAAGGAGCATCAATGAATACCAGGTGCAGATAATTATATCATATATTTATATGGCATTCTTATTTAAAGTTACAAAAGAAATTGTGATTTTACATGAGGGAAAATAATTACATGAAATTCAGATTTCATTATATGCTGTGAAAAGCAAAAACAATCCAATTTTAGCTGATTATGGATTTATTGAAGCCAAGTAATAGGAAGCCGTGTTAAAAACACTAGATCATAAAGAAAAAGAATAACTTAATCATGCACAGGAAACAAAAAGGGGTATAAATGTAACTATCTTAAAAGAGATTTGAAGAAAAACAAAAGCATGTAGAGCGGTAACTTGAAATAATATTAACATGCTTTATGTTTAGAGATTTTTATCTAATTTTTTTACTATTTTTGCCAACATTATTCAAAACTGCTAATTTAGAAAAAAATTCCATTATTTTAACTCCTTTAAACTAAATACACACATTATTTTATTGCTATGATTACATTAATCACTGTTTTGCTGTTATGATAGCCTGTCATTTAATAGCAGTTTATTTTCCTAAACTTGCCGTATCATTCATAACGGCTTTGCTATATTTCTTTACTCTGGGTTAAAAGATCTTTCTTTTGTTGTGGCATATCATCCTTAGAGAATTGTCATTTTTTATATCTGAAACAAACAAATAAACAAACAAACAAACAAACAAGCAAACAGAAAAACTGGTGTACATGAACACAGTGGAGATATCATATTTTGTGATAATAATGCCTTATCATTTTTCTCCTTAAGGTCAATGATGTCAGCAGGGATTGTATGAAACACTACACCTCTAAATTTTCACAATTCAATCAGAAAAACTGAAATTATTCTTTGTTATAATTCCCTTATCTTTTACTCCACAAGAAATTAAGTTCATGAACATTTTGTTATTTTGACATAAAATAATTTGAGTCTGGTTTGCTCTATTGTGTAAGTTGCCGACTCTGGCTTTTTAAAAAAGTAATTGTGAAATGTGTTAATTAATTATGTTGTAGCTGTAGAATAAACAACATCTAATATCTGTAGCAAGAGAAATATACATTTTCATTAATATTTTGTTTTAGTTACACTCAGTAGATTATGTATTCGTTAATATAAATTAGATTTTTATGTGATGAGAGTAATCTTCTAGCCATTATAAGTTTGAAGGATAAGATGTGTCACTTAACACGTTTTTCTAAATCTCAAATACTTCATTTCTAGTTTGTTAGTGATCTTGAGTCAGTGGGTTAAAGAGAGACGAGAATGTGACAGCATTATATTGTTTTTAATATAAAGTTACCAAATAACTGGGCATCCTGAATTTTTATTTGCTAAATCTGGCAATTCTACTCTAATATAATTTCAAACACAGATATCAAACGGACAAAAGACACTGTTAACTAGTGGCATAAAGTAATGTACGTCACTGGCTGTATGGGCCATTGATTTATTTGTCTTTCATTAGTCAGTGGTTCTCAATGCCCCTTAGGGAGCATTGTAAATTGTGAATGAGGAAAGACGTTATAAGTGTTTAGTGGTTGGTGGTCAGGATGGACACTAAAGGCATAGCAATCAGAGATGAACTCCCTGCGCAAAGTAGAATTCTCTCCTAAAATGCTAGTAACACCTACTGAGAAACTTTGTATAAGAATAAATAATCTTAAAAAATGGTTGCTAGTCAATAGGTCATATAATGAGACCACAATGTGAAAAAAGCAGCAGTTAATATGGCCTGCATTCTTATCTCTGGCTTGATCAATTAATGGAGGATATTGCTTACCCAGATTATCTGAAAGTAACCTGGCATGTAGAGTAACTGGCTTTGAAAGAATTATAATAAATATATTTAACACAAGCTCTATGAAACAAAATTCCATTTTTTATTTGATATAGTAGCAATCGCCCTGAAATAACTTTATATTGGAAATTAGGTATCATTAAGAATTTATGTAAAGATGACAAACTAACTATGATGTGCCTCAATTTCCTTATCTGTAAAATAAAAATAACAGACTCTACCTCAACAGGCTGTTTGTGAGAGTTAAATGAAAGTAACATGATAATAACATAAGACGATATTATTAAATAGTGATAATTTTTTTTAAAGAAACTCTTAGGTGAGAAATTGAGATAAAGATTGATTATATTTCCTAATGCAAAACTACCCTTCCACATAAACGCATAAATCCCTAATGGAAGAAATCCCTTCATAGAAGATTATACATTAATAATTGAATTTTGATGCCAAAAAATTTAATAAGAGCAATATAAACTTTTAAGATATGACTCACTCCAATTGTTTCCATTAGGTTTTATTTTTGCAGACACTCATTTTGATCTACATGAAGACAAAGAATACACAGGCTTAATTAAAGAAAAATGTTTTAGAATTGGGAATGTCAATATATGCACATACCTGTGTACTAAATACATTAGAAATAAAATATACTCCCTGTGGAGGGTGCTCAAATATTTTTAGTGTTAGAGGGGTGTAATCAGAGAATTTTGGAGATCAGTTGTTTAAAATATAAAACGGTGAGAAAAACGCCAAAGTATTCATGAAGTAAATAATTTACCTCAAGGTTTGAATAATTAGGGCAGAGCCTTGATTTTAACTGGCCCAAGGCAATGATCCTAGAAGATTAAGTTGCTGCTTACATAGTGGTTCTCAACCCTAAATGTACATTAGAAAATTTGTAATAAATACTCAAGTAAGTACATAGAACATGGAAAATCCATGTCTTCAACTACTAAAATGAGTTCTTTGTTAACTACATTAATCACAAGGATAATCTAATCTGATCTAAAAAGAGATCACAAAATGGCATTTGCAAACAGTATTAAAAATATGGATTTACAATTATATCATAATTAACCATGCCCTAAATACATAGCATTCTATGTATACTGTGTCTGTGTGTGGTGTGAATATTATTTAAAGTCAAGTATTAAAATAAACTGAACTTAAATCAGAACTTAAATTAATAATTTTTATACTATTAATATATAAAAAGAATATTATTTCGAAATATTTTAATTTCATTCCTTTTATTTTATATTTTGTGTTTTATAATAAATATAAAAATAGAATACAGTAAAACAGAAGATACATATGATGTAAATAAATTAGAATTTATAGTAGAGCATTTCAGCTCAAAATGTTTACTGGCAGAGGCATAGCCAAAAATCTGGAGAGCTGAGAATTGAACATGTATGTGTTTAGAGTAGAAATACTTTCTTCATTTTTAAATATCCAGTGTTGAATTCCGTAACTGGCACATAGTAGCCACTCAATAACTGTATGGTTTAGATTAATGATGGTACTTCTGAGATACAGTATGAATAACTTCAAAGTTCAATGATAACATAGTCTGTTAAACTGAATGCTATTCCGAAGCTTATTTTCCCTGAGGAATGTTTACTTCCGAACCTTCAAAGATTCTCTACCTTTATCTATTTATCATTCGTCTATCATCTATCTATCTATCTGTCTATCTGTCTATCTGTCTATCTGTCTGTCTATCTATCTATCTATCTATCTATCTATCTATCTATCTATCTATCTATCTATCTATCTAATTATCTATCACCTCCCTACCTACCTACCTATCAATCTCACTTGTCCTTTCTTTGTTAGACTGTGTGTGTTTCCCTCCATTCCTTGCGTAGCTCATGTTTTCTCTCCTATGTGTCTCTCTCTTCTATTTTTTTTTTACAATAATTTATAGCTTTACACATTTTTTCTTCTACTCAGAGAAGAAGAAAACCATAAGCTCATTGTGTTTGTTTGAGCATATGCTTCCTAATTTTCTATGATGGTGGATGAAACTTCAGATTCTAACAGTTACATCATCAGTGAGGAAGACCAGCAACAGTAAGAAGAGACATTTTCTTGTAAGGCATTGGAAGAATGCATCTTTTACCATGAGACTTTCATTTTGGGTCTTTTATGTAATAACATGTTGTCTATGAAAAAATTAAGCTGTTCTGTCTAGTTTGAAAGAGAAAATATTCCTGCCTCATTGTAATGCGTGAGGTGGGCCAGCTGGAGGCCTAACATGGTCTCTTCGAACTTGATCAGAAGATGCACAGAGTACTGTTTAAATACATGTAAGTTGAGTAAATGGATAAATGACTGAATGAAAAGTGACAGATTGCTTCTTAGGCAAATATCTTGCTGGGATCTAAGGAAGTACACTGCTTGTCTCAATTGCTTCCTAGGCCAATAGCCACTTTTTAATGACTGGAATATAGTAATTTTCAATTAGGCTTAGAATGTGAAAGAGAACTATTCTATTCATGAATAACTCATTTGTTTATCCTTTTATTCATTCATGAACTTATTCATTTATTCAGTGAATTTTTATTGAGACATCTATTTTTTTTTAACCTGGTACCATGACACATATTTCTAGTACAAAACAGGAAATCAAATAATTTTGATATGGCATTATTATTTTCAGGAAATGATACTAAATGAGCTAAGCCAAAGACATAATTGCAGAATTTTGTCCATTCCTAAATACTTATATGGAACAAAGCCTATAATTAAATTAATATTTTCCTCTTTATCTCCCTGCACAGCTAATCTCCACGCATATTCTTCAGCACCAAATACAATTAAAGATCATGCAACCATTACTGTTTTGTTTTTGACTTTTTTTTTTTAACACTCAGGACACTGTAATATGGATTTTATAGATTTCTCATCCTGTTGTGCAATTGGTCACAATAAAAGTATTGAAGCAAAAAGGCAGTTTCATGCCTAGATTTTAATTTTATTTCTTCACTGATTTTAAAAAGAAATTTTCAGCTTTCCCTGAGTTATTTTTAAACTTGTAGATATATAATAAAATTATGGTTGCTGTAAATTATTTGTTAAAATTATATTATTGCATTAACAAAGAGAATTAAAATATTTTGAAACTGATTAAGAATAAGCCATTTATTGAAAAATACATTTTAATTTATAATTAAAATAGAGGTTCTTTGACATTTTTAAAGGAAATATTTTAGATGTTTGAGTTTCTTCACCTGTAAAAAAATGAACGTTGCTAGAATTTTCCTAAATTTCCTTTAAACTCAAAGTTTTTTTAAATATAATTTTTATTTTATTTGTTACATTGAATTGAGCCTATATTTTTCTCAAATGTGGGTTATATCCAGTGGTCTAGCTATGTTTAGATTCAGTGGGACTTGGAATCTTAATTACCAAAAAGTGTCCTGAAAAAATTTGCAATCTGCTAATATAGCCATTGAATTTAACAGTGAAATTGCCTTGGATTGAGGCCAGGCAGAAATTTGAATTCTGACTCCATCATCCACTAGCTGATTAATCTTGGATAATTTATTTACTTTCTTCCCTAATACTCATTTTTTTTTATTTGAAAAATGGAGCTAATAATATACATATCATATTTTGGTTTATTGTGGATCATATAGGAAAGGTCTATTAGTGCCTGACAGTAGTGTTTAATAAATGATGGATAAATATTTCTCCTCCTTCCCCATCTTAATTTCCTAAACCTGACCTACTACTTGTCAGTTATAGACATGTCTCTATGTCTCCATGATACTTCTTCTGGTTTCTGGTCTCTGTCCAAACACACCTGACATACCTAGAACTTGCTATTTCCTCCTCTGTGCCCCCTTATAATCTTAGCTGCTATAACAGAGGTAGAACAGTACCATAGGCACACTATTTATTTGTTTATGATTTCATGATACCAAACTCAAATACCTTTGGGGGCCCATCAGGTGCAATAAACAAGTATATCAGGTTGATGACAAAGGCATTAAGTCAAACTGAAGGATAAAAGTTCTGGCTAAGGACAATGAATTCAAATGTTTTAAAAGAACACTGTAGAGATCAAACAAAACACCTCTTAGCTGACTACAGCCTGCAGGCTGCCATTTGGTGACTATCTTCCCCACAAGGTTGTGATCTCTTAGGAACAGAGATGAGTGATGCATGTCTTATTCTCCTCTATATGGCCGGTCTCAGAGCTTGCACATGGCAGGAGCTCAATGTAATATTTATCAAGTTGAATTCAAATCATCTTTATATGAATAGTTCAAAAGTAGTTTGGCTTTCTCAGGACCACTAATAGACTGAGTTTTCTCAACGAGAGAGCTTTTAAAATCATGTATACCCCAATAATATAAATATCCTATATAATAATAATTATAATAATTATACAAAACTATATAATTATTATAGTTCAATGAGCATTATGACTTTACACTTTAAATGCTTATGAAGAGTGAATATTTAGGAACCAGAGGCAGACTAAAATTCTAAAAATTCTAAAATTCTAGAGTTCTTTTACCTAAAAAGTGGTGAAGGGGTGAACTAAACTTGAAAAGCATACCGTCTCAACTAAGCCACCACATAGGATCTTGGGCGGTGGATTCCAGCCTTTTCTTTCTGAGGTCAGACTTTTAAACTATATGTTTTATAAAAGATGCTTTTACACTTTAGGTGCCAAGGAGTCAGCTAAGGAGCTGTTAAGCAGCATTTGTCAACGTGTATAAAAGCTTAATCTATTCAGCTTCACAGCCAAAGTGTGCGATGTATTTAATATTTATGAACTATGAGTATATCGGTCACATTATTAAAGGGAGGTTTGTACCTCTAGCACACAGAGAGATCATGAGGCAGTCTGCATATACCTTTTTGTAATTTTCCAAGGCTGCCCTCCGACTAGTTTGACCCCCTGTTGCGAGCATGTACCCTGCTGTCAGGTACCTCGCACTATTGTTGCCTCATACACAAAGTATGAAAGAGATTGTTCTGGATTTAGTTTCTCTTCCAGGTATTGATGATAACACCTTGGCAGTGTTTTCTACAAACAAATGTGTTAATGTATACTAAGCATTTCTTATTTAAAGCTAAGATATTTAAAGAGCTTTCAAAGTTTTGTTAGCTTTTTCAGGTCAAAATGGTACTCATTTGGCATCTACATGATATAGATTAGATGTCAGGATAATTTGTTTTCATAATTACCATTTTGAAATTTGATCGGTATTGAAAATAATTTGGGAACACGATTGGTCTTGAAAATAATTGAGATTAGCCAGCAGAGAACAAAACTAATCAAGACCCTAATGACTTTACATCAATTCTGATATCATAAATGTATGATTCAAGTGGCATGGTAATGGTAGTGGTGGTGGCAAAGACACATTCACTTTTCAGGGTAACCATTTTTTGCTTGAGGTAAGTGTATGAGATTTCCTTCCACGTCCCTACGTGCAACGATGTATGGTAAAAACACTTAAGGGAACACCTTTCTAAGTCCTTCCAGATCAGAGCACGTCACTCCTCAAAAAAATTTCAAAATCTCCTTAGTTCTAAGCACAGACACAAAACATAAGAATAGTTTCAAAATCCTTCACTTTTTACTCTAACATACTAGAATATTCGTTGTTATTTGAATGTGTTGCTCATTCTTAGCAAAAAGTAATATTGCCTCATCTTGGCCTGACCCATTCTAAATGCCCTGCTCAAGTGCCAGCTCTTCTAAGGGGTTTTCCACTTGCTGCTACTGGAATAACCTTGCGCTCATCTGTGCTTCCTCAGGAGGCAGCAAAGCTGCCATCAGAAGCTCATAGGTGCTAGAGTCAGAGGGATCCAGTTTCAAAATTTTGTTGAATCATAGTTTGCTGAATGACTATATGCAAGTCACTTCAACTCCCTGAGCCTCAGTTCCTATTTTGGTAACATGTGGAAACAAGTCTGTTATGAAGACAGTTATTCAGGACAGTGTTTCTAAAATGCCTGACAAAAGGTAATCACTCAAGTAAGGTTTTCCTACCCACCTTACTTGGCTTTTTCCTCTTTCACGTATAACACTATTACATTTTTCTTTGTAGTGTAATTCTGTTCACAGCATATCTTACAATAAGTTTCTTGAAGAATTTCTCATTTTTGTATATCTGGTAGAACTTGGCAATGGCATGTTGCATATATGGGTTGACTGTGAAGGTAACTTAAAAACAGTAACTATAAAGCATATCTATGCCTTCCTTATTTGTGACAATGTTATTGATGGTTTTGATGGCAACTTCTAAGGGTAAAATGACAAAATTCATACAATTGGTTTATCAAGTTAGTAAAAATAACATTAGAGTCATAATGTTATGGCTT
This sequence comes from Pteropus medius, assembly GCF_902729225.1. Taxonomy (NCBI): domain Eukaryota; kingdom Metazoa; phylum Chordata; class Mammalia; order Chiroptera; family Pteropodidae; genus Pteropus; species Pteropus medius. The sequence continues at coordinate 1,077,842 of NW_024348082.1, read as the reverse complement.
GTAAAGCGACTCTCACTAGCTCATATGTTCTTTAACAGGCAGACAGATGGACACCAAATGACACCAACTGCCAGACATTGGGGCCTCTATACATATCCTCTCCTTTATTTCTTTTAGTTTGCACATGTGCCCTCTCATTTACATATTTAAGAGGATTTTGAGGGCAGATCATTCTGCCCTCAAAATTCATTCGCAAAGACATGTAGATCTCAAGTTTAAGCCCAAGAGAAAGTGAGGCACAGAACTAGAGATGATATTCTGTGAGGGAAGATACTAACTCAGCATTTGTTCTCTGTGGACCTAACTCTCCTAGATATGAGGCAGCAACTCAACCATGGCCTAAAGCAAACTAATAACAGTGTGTTAGGCTCTCTTTTCAAATAAAACCATAGTGTGAAATGGGCTTGAAAAGAGCCAGGCATTACCCTGTTTAATGTATCTTTTAATTTTTATTGAAACTATTACTTTTTAAAACTTGATACCTTTGAGGCCTATGTTAATTTAACTTTCTGATCTGATCTGAGGTAACAATCATTCCTGATAATAAGGGAGAAAAAGGAAACAGACTCCAAGAAGGTTGATTTTATTACTCATAAGCCACATGAACTGGGCATGTCAGAATGCCTGAAATAATACCTCCGTTGAGAATCTTCCAGCCCCTAGCTGTGCCACCATTTTCACTACTCTTTACCATTAGGCTATGCTCGGCAGGCCATTAGACTGAGTTCAAAATGAGAATCCAAGTACATCCTGTTCCATGAAAATTGTTGAAGGAAACTCATGGATTTTTATAAAGAGAAAAAGTAAGAAAAGGAGAGCTAGCAGGTATTATTCACTGTTGAAAATGCTATTAATGTATTCTTCAAAGACATTGAAGAATACATTGTTCAAAGACAATTTCAGGCTCTTATATCATTAGATTACTGGTGCACTTAACATACACACTTTTATTACATTTTAAACATTGGCTTGGATGTAAATTTGGGTGGTTTGCTAAAATGTTCTGCTAGTGGTGGTGAATGATTACAGCTTCTTGGATATAGTGACAGTGTGAGAGAAATGGCAGCTTCTGATATGATATATGTGGAGAGGAAAACATTTGGAAGCAATTTGAGTGCATTTTATTTCTGCATGGGCTCTTTGGGCACTCAACCACTTTCAAAGCATTATTTAACAAATTAGTGTGCCATGAATAAAGTATTTTATGTTCTGGATGTTAGTTTTCAAAAGAGGAAACAATAAATGTCTGGAGTTAACATGTAAGAGAAGAACAGTATTAAAATTTAAAGAACATTTATGTTTGCAAGTGAAAAATAAAAATTTACATTCAATTTTAATGCTATTTAAATACATCATTTTGTGTACATGTTGCATTAACAGTTAAAGAGAAAGATGCTTGTTATTTTTAAGGGGCCAAATAATTTCATTATATGGTAATGAATTTATAACCAAAATTTTACAGTTTCAGAGTTTAGGGCACAATAATGCATTTTTGTTTATATTTGATTTTTAAAAGCCCCAAACAAAACAGCTCTCTCATTTACCCTTTACATACTGGCACATGTGCTCTTAAATGGAGCAGATCATTGTGTTGTCTTATTATCTGAGGCTATGGGTAAGTATACTGTCACATGAATCACCCTTTAGCATTAATAAGGTTGGGCCAGTGGAGAGCCGAGGTGATGAAACTACTCCCTGGAAGAAAGCTGTTCACCCATGTGAGACAAATTTAGCGTGCTGGATGAGGTAATTTACTAAATGGCACCCTGGTGCCCTAGACGACTTAATTCATTTCAGCTGAATGAGCAGTTGGATCAAACTCCATCATTGAGAGTAACTCATTCATTCTCAAAGACATATAGATCTCAAGTTAAATGTTCTTTAATTGTGTGCATATAACTCTGAGGTAACTTGGGTACCGGATTGGGAAACTGTAAATGAGTGTGACCTAACTAGAAAGCTCCATTTCGACTTCCTTTTCAAAACACATTTTCACAGCACTGAATGGCATTGACCAAAAGAGATAAAGTATATTCAGGAAAGGAAAAAGCAAGTGGCAATATTATTACTTAACTGTTATCATAAACTCTCAGTTTAGGGAGAGTCCTAGAAAGTTTATATTTTAGTATAATATAGCAAACTGTATTTATAAAAAAGGAATGCTGGCAAAGAAAACTACTAGATAGTAGAATAGGCTTGTCAAGAACTAAAAGTGAAGAGTAGATTTTTTTTTGGCAAATGACATATAGATCAAAGAAAAATGATTGCATAAAGATAAAGTTGTGTGTGTCTGTTTTGTGTGTGTGTTTATAAAGTTGTGTGTGTGTGTGTTTATAAAGTATTGCTTTAGCACAATATCACACAATAAATATATGACTTTTTCAAACATTCAGTCTTTAATAAAACTAAACATTTTATTTTCTTGAGATTTTTTCCTTTAATTTATGATGTATATTTTATGAAAAAAACTTAAGAATAATCTCCAATCTGTGAAAATATCCCATCTGTGACAACTTTAAAGACTAACATGCTTACAACACATGCTGGGTATCCCACAGAAGGAACAATCTCAGTTCATACTTGATGAATGAGGAAGTTTCTGTATCTCTAGTCATGATCTGACCTCACAGTGGCAGACTGACAGTGGCTCATAAATGTCTATTCTTTTCTTCCTAGTTTGAGAACCCCTGATTTTGATCTGGCACATGCTGGCCATATTGATCATATTGCATAAAGACCATATTGTTCCAGCTTCCTTATGCATCCATATGAAGCTGTGTGATTAAGTTCAGACCACTGAGTGTAAAGGAAAGTGTCCCTAAAAGGAGGAAATATGACCATGGTTGCCCTCTCACTTTCTGAAGCATAGAGCTTAAGCTGTTATCTTGGGCACTGTGCTGAAGGTAGCCACTCAAAGAATCATTAAGAATCCCATCAGCCATAGATTGCTTACCTATGGATACTGCTCATATGTGGAGAAATAATTTTTATATTGATTCACTATTATTTGAGGTTTTCTGTCACTCCCAACAGAATCTAACCATAAATCGATATTTTGATTTGTCCTTCTTAACATGCTGGTCCCTGAATAAACTGTGTCAATATACTATGATGACTTCATCTTACCTTTTGAGTTTGAAACAGGCTTCAAAATGACCATTTTGGCTACTCTAGATGATTCTACATCTCCACCATCAGACTGTAATGTCTATAAAGCTAATATCATGTGATCTTGTTCATTGTATCCCCAGCACTTAAAAACTGATGAATGACCAAATGAATCTTTCTTATCATATATTTTCTACCACTATTTAGATATAAACCTTTTACTTTTGACAAAGATGAATTTCAATTAATAAATACAAACATCCCATGAGTCATTTGTAATCTAATTATAATGTTGCAGTTTTATACAAGAATGATTTTTTATTTTCATTTTCAAAAGTAAAACAAAGCATATAGATTACATAAAGATGGTATGTTTTGAACTTAGAAAAACAGGTAGTCTGCCTGAATTGAATTTTTCCTCCATTTAAGTTCTATAACTTTGGGATCAACTTGAGGGCAAAAAATATTGCTGACCCAAAGAATCCAAGCTTGTCAAGACTGATATGTCTGTGTACACTTAGATCATTCTGACAGAATACATTCCCCAAAGTTTGGACTTCCACTTGAATGTTAGTTGGTCAGGTTGGCTGGTGAGTGGGATGGAGGGAAGGTGGGAGAGGTGCAAACCCTTTAGTGGATGAGACTGATACATTTTCTCCCACAATGATACTGTACCTATCACAGGTAGATATAGCTGCTCTCTGGACTGATTACTCAAAGGAAAAGTCTATTGAACAACTTTTTGTGGAATTTAGAAATTTCCTGAAACTATATAGTAATTTAATTACATTTAGATGGAATTCATATGCCAGTGACCCCTTCTATAGAAGACGAATACTTTTATCTCAGGAAAAAATTGACAGAAAAAGTCTTTTGAGATGGTCCTCCTATTTAAAACCCCAAATTCCTCAGAATAACAAAGATCTAAGAATCACACTTCCTATAATCTATCTCTCAAAACACACACACACACACACACACACACACACACACACACACACACACACACTTTCTCTCTCTCTCTCTGTCTGTATTCCTTAATTCAGTAAACTCAGTAAATGGACTTGACTATTTGTTAGATTGGAAACTTGAGGGTCATTTAGACTTCTTTCTCAAAATCACCTTCCTATACTAACAGGCGGTGTCCTATGGATTCTATGTAGTAAATATCTTTCTTAGTCATCTCCTTCTTTCCATCTTCACTACAATTGTATGACTTTATTTAAGTCCATCATTATTTTCTACTCTGGAGTATTGCCATCACTTATTTGACTCCCTTATCTTCAGTTTAATTTTCCTCCAATCCCCCTTATATTCATCAGGCAGAAGGATATTACTAAGATGTGAATGTATTTATGTTTCTCCTTTTTAAAACCTCTTAAAAGCTCCCCATAGACTTAAGAATAATGCTTAACAATTTAAATTATGCCATAATGCACAAATATATTCTTATTAAAATTTAAACAATTTAGAACAAGGAAAATTCCCTTTCAGCATTCATCTAATCCCAGCCCCGCTACTGTTATCACTTTGTTGTGTGCTCTCTCAGATGTTTTTGTATGTTATATTTATATACATAAATATAAAAATTGTTTTGTGAATTTTTAAATAAATGAGATTATACAATATATTTTGTACTTACTTTTTTTGTGTTTAAACTTGATAACATGTTTTGAAGACCCTTCATGATATTGATCTACCTTCTTTTTAACTGTATCATATTATTCACTAGTACAAATATACCATAATTCATCTAATCATTTTCTTCCTGGTGAGAATTTAGGTTATTGTCTGTATATCTAGAATAGTTATGCAGTTGTGGAGTTTCTGAGGTGAGCAATAAGCTCATTTTAAAATATGACAGATTTTTAAATAATCCACCAGAAGTCTATGTAGTTGATACTCCTATCAATAGTGAATGACAAGTATGTTCTTATTTCCCCACCCCCTCCCTAGCACTGATATTATCTATTGCTTCCATTTTTACTAATTAGATAGGTAAAAATGATTCAATTTTGGTTCTAATTTCCATATTACTGGATACATATTACTGGAAATTGAATATATTTTCTCATTTTTATTGATCATATTTGTTTTTATGCAAATTGGCTGTTCATTTTATATATTGAGATCTTTTAAGAATGATTTGCAAAAATTAATAAAGATTACAATTTTTCTCTCTATTAATTGCTTTTCTACTTGCTAATCTCTCTGGCCATATCTATAAAAATTGATTTAATACATTCTTTGCTCCCACAATAAGAATATGTTTGTAGGTTTGTAAACCTATTAACCAGTTTCATACTTCTGTAAGTTCTTTTTACATGCTCTTTGTGATAATAATATATCCTTTCCTCATCTTTATTACCAAGTTAACTCTTACTCATTCAAGACTCTACTTAAGTGTTACTTCCTTTAGAGTATTTTCTTTTATTCTCATTCTTCTTTAGATAGATCCTCTGTCCTTAGGCTGAACTTCATTACTTTTCTATCACATATTACTGTACCTAAGTATTAATCCTCTACTTCTGTGTCACTTCTACTAGACTTATATACTCCTTGGTAGTAGAGACTAAGCCTTATTTGTATTAGTATCCTATTAGCTGCTCAATATATGTTTGTTGATTGAATGACTCTATAAGTTCAGCCTTTTGTATAGATCATTACAATCAGTTCTCTATTGGGTAATTAAACACACAATTCTTTCTTAAAGTAATTAAATAAATATTTAATTTATTTAAGAGAAATGCACAATTCTTTCTTGAAATAATTAAATAAATATTTTCTTCTAAGTTGCTTAAATAAAAAGTGGATAAAAGTGGCTTGGTACACATTTTATGATAGGTTAATAAATACAATGAGAAAAAAATCAGCTATATTTCCTCAGGCAAGAGAAATAATCAAACAAACAAAAACAAATGGTACTGGATCAAACTAAAAGGATTTTTTGCACAGCAAAGGAAATCATAAACAAACAAAAAGACAATCTACCAATTGGGAGAAGATATTTGCCAATAATACATCGATAAGGGGTTAATACCCAAAATTTATAAAGAATTCATACAACTTAAGAACAAAAAAATAATCCAATTAAAAAATGGGCTAGAGGACCTGAATAGACATTTCTTCAAAGAAGACATACAGGTGGCAAATAGACATATAAAAAAATTCTCAATGTCACTATTGTCAGAAAAATGCAAATTAAAATCACAATGAGATTTCACACATACTTGTCAGAATGGACGTCATCAGTAAATCAACCAACAGCAAATATTGGTGAGAATGTGGAGAAAAAGGAACCCTTGTACACTGTCGGTGGGACTGCAAATTGGTACAGCCCCATGTAAAACAGTTTAGAGGTTCCTCAAAAAATTAAAAATAGAATTACCTTATGACCTAGCACTTCCACTTCTGAGTATTTATCTGAAGAAATCCAAAACACTAATTCAAAAAGATATACCCACCTTATGTTCACTGCAGCATTATTTACAATAGCCATCATATATTAGCAACCTAAGTGCCCATCAATAGATGACTGAATGAAGACTGGTACATATATATGATGGAATATTACTCAGCCATAAAAAAGAATGAAATCTTACCTGGACCTAAAGGGTATTATACTAAGTAAAATAAGTCAGACAGAGAAGGACAAATACTTTATGATTTCACTTGTATGTGGAATCTGAAGAACAAAATAAATGAACAAACAAAACAGAAACACACTCATAGATACAGACCATAACTGGTGATTGCTAGATGGGGCTGGGGGAAAAAGGTGAAGGGAATAGAAGTACAAATTAGTAGTTATGAAATAGTCATGGGGATGTAAAGTACAGCATAAGAATATAGTTAATTATACTGTAAGAACTATGTACGGTGCTAGTTGGGTAGTAGACTTATTGTAGGTATCACTTTATAAATTATATAAATGTCTAACCACTATGCTGTACACCTGAAACTAATATAAAATAATATTGAATGTTAACTGTAATTGAAAAAAAAAATCATGGCAAGGGATCTTAGAATTGAGAAGTGCCTTAACATTCCGGATGTTCTTTTACTATTCTATTTGCATCTCTGTGACAGTGCTTTGCGAGTCAGTCTGTTTCATTTTGGGCTTTCCTAATTAATATAAAATCAGTACAAAAGTTGTTTTCATGAAGTTTTTATCCATTAGCCTGAATAGCTGCTTGTGACTACACAAATGATATCTCTAAAGATATATTATCTTCTCTTCTATTTTCTTCTCACAGTTTTCACTGTAGGATAAACATCTTGATTGATCAGAGCCTATTTTAAAATCTAACTATCAGAAGCCTATTTTAAAATCTAACTATCCCCTACTGTTGGGAAAAATATACTTGTCAATGTTACCTTTAAAATGTGTCATCTGGAACTGGTCACACGCACCAGATGTATACTGCAAAAAGACTCTTTCATTCCTTAAAAATGGTTCTCTCTCTCTCAGTTTTTTATTTATTTTCTTTTTGTAATAGCCATTTCACACTGCTTTCTATTTATTTATTTATTTTCTTTTTGTAATAGCCATTTCACACTGCTTTCTATTACTGAACTTGTGGTCAACGAAAATCCATTGTTGTTTTTCAGATGACCAGCATTAAAGCCATACTCTGCTTAATATAATCTAAAAGGAGACTGCTTCATATTTATTCTTTTAAGTTCCTCTTGCTTGTTTTGGCCCTTGTCAGGCATATTGAATTCCTTGTACACAAGTAAGAAAAAGATTAAGAACCTCATCAGCACTCTCTACCATTTAAATAGTACAAAAATTTCCAATCCAAGTCATTGGGAGGCACAGTTATTCAATATAGACACAGTTGTTACTAAAAAGCTATATTAAGAGTCAGGTATTATTCTTTAATAAGAAACTTAACTATTTTCTTATATTTAGCAGTGTCATACATATAATGGCACAATATAATCTATTTGAATTCTGTTATGAAGATGTGAGCAGAAAGTAAAAAATTTAACCTAAATAATTAAAGAGTACGAGTCAGACAGATATGGATCACATCTTGATTTTGCCATCTACAAGCCGAGTGATATTGAACAGCTTACTTAACACCTCTAAATGAAACACCTTATTAGTAAAATAATAATACTTAGCTTTGTAGTGTTTGTGTGGATTAATAAACTAGTTATGAAAAAGGTGTAGCATAGTACCTGGCACATAGTAGGCATATAACAGGCAAATGAGAAGGAAATCATATTAGAAAAGCTGGTCTCTCCTGAGCCAGCTATATAACAACACAAGAATCCTAAAATTAAAAAAGAAAAATTTCATACAGAAGACTTAAAATCTGGGAACAGAAGGCCAAGAACCATGTACGGTATCATTTATTTTGATTATACTCCATTACCTACCTGGTTAAGGTCTTATACTACCATGACTACCTTATAACCAAATAAGCGTGTTAAAATATCAGAAAGCAGGGAAAAGGAGCAACTAAAGGATTAGTGTTTAAGGTGACACAGGGCCTTGATCATAACCATATAGATTTTTGGTCCACGAAAGCTTCTACTTTAAATTGCCAAGATTAAGAGGATAACTTGCATACATGCATAGAATGCTAACTGAAAGAGAAAAGTAAAACTGGATCAAAATAACCTTATGGTTTCACAGAAAGTGGCAGTAGAGGTATACTGAAAAACTGCTAGTATGCTATATACATTGCAATAGTGATTCTGAGACCAGAGCTCTTTTGCAAGCAAATTTCATTGACCTTCTACATTTCGCATTGACCTTGATGCTTAAAAATGCTGCAGGGCTTGGCAATTAGTCCTTTGTGAACTGAAAATTCACTTCTTTGTAGGTTCTTAATGTTTGATCTCAATTAAATGCTATTTAAACAGCAAATTCATAGTGAGTTAGAGAAACAGAAAAATTGGGGTCTAATGCGTGGTGTAGTGTGAAATAGAGGAAAAAGTTTTATTATATGTTTCAAGGCTGACTTTCTTTTGGTCTTAGAGAAATAAGATTTATGACTTAACATGTAATTTTTGTCCTTTGAAGGTTACATCATAATGAAATAATATGAAAAAATGGTATTTTAGATGATAATACAGTAGCCAGGTCATTGAGAGAGTGACTTTTCTAAAAGTAAAAGAATTTAGCTTGCAAGTCAGCTTCAGAATCTATCAATTAGCACTTAAATTTTGGAGAAATTATCTGACAAAAATGAATTACTTAAGAAAAATTTTTTTTAACATTAGAACTTTTTTTTTTTTTTAAAGGAATGTTTTTCTCTTGAGGCTTCTTTGTGTCAACCTCTAAAATCCCACTTGTACTATCTTACTTCTGGCTCTTACTACCCTTAATTTTGACTATTGCAACAGGCTGCTAATTGGTCCCTCTGCTTATACTCTTTCCTTATTAGGGTTTATTGAGTTCCCAGGCCACCCTGGCAGCAATATTTTGTAACAAGTGAGGTTGCTGTCCCAGGTGACAACTTCCTACTGTGAAACATTTGATATGTTTGTATGTGATAACATAATTTGACCTGGGTTCTGCCCACCAGGTACCCAGTTCTTTTCATCCCAGACTCTACCCCTGAATTTAGGTTTTCGAGAAAGTTTCAAATTCTTCTTCCCTGACTCTGTGTGAACTATTTTAGTCTGACCTTTCTTTATTGACCCTTCAGTTCTTAATAGAATCTGAAGTGACTTCTTTGCTGCCACATCCTAGTTTCTAGACTCTATAATTGTTGGTGGAAAGAAGTTACATCCTTGAAGTGTGGCTTGACTTTAACCTCTAGTTTATCCTAGCAATTTTGCACACCATCCCTTTCAGGAAAAAATTATCATCTTTCTATTCTTCAAAACTTTGTAATCTTCATAAAACTTTCTATTACGTTTTGGGTAGTGTTAAAATATCATAGTTTAGCATTTAAGGCTATCCATAGTATGGCTTAACACATCTTTCCAGTTTATATCCTAATTCTTACCTATATAAACCTAATGCTTAAGGTGATTTGAGTTGCCCCCATCTCCAAAATATAGGAATGTTCTTGCCTTGTACCTTGGTTCACACTACCTCCCCTACCTGGAGTGCCTTCCATTCCATCTTCTTGCCTATTCAAGTCCCGAGGATTCTTTAACTCCCCATTCGTGGCTCTTTTTCTCCATAAAGTTTTCCTGACCACTCACTTCTATGAATCCATCACATCTGTATTTGTGTCGTACATTTATTTTATTATGATTTATTTTTTATTCTACTTATTATGGACTTAAACTGTAAAATTGCTGGCGGCAGCTGGGGTAAAATAAAAATTAGTAGTGTAGTCCAGTAACAATACCAGTGAATTCTGCATGTTAAAGGAATATATATATTTTTCATATAGAATTCAAGAGGGTTTGATTCAAGAAAAGCCATCATGATTTATATAATCCTTCTCTGATCCTGCATCCCAGTACAGAGGAAAGTCATTAAGGAGTAAAAACTGATCACAGAAAGCATCTGCTCAACATATACCAGGAAAGAAAGAACCTTTGTTATTTTCAATAAATGAGTGCATTTTTATGTGTATATTGAGAAGTACTGGGAACTACATAAATACTGTTGATAATAATTTAAGTTCAGAGTTTTTCATATATGTAGGTGGGAAAATAATTATTTCCAAATAAAAAAAAGTCTTGCCTTTAATCTTATGTCATTAAAAGTATTTTTAACAACAGTGTATATGACATTTATTATATTCTTATTTAATTTTAATTGCACATTCTTAATAATATAAATATGTATTCAGTTAATTTTCCTAACAAATCAATTAAGAAAGAACTATTACATCCCAAGCTTTGCAGAGAAATGAAGTAACTTGCCTGAAGTCACTTAAATAAGTAATCAAGCAGAGAATCCAATCAACTTGACTCTAGAGTCTGTGCTCTCAACTACTCTATATAGCACCAAACATTTATTTACTCTCAAGTGAAATTCTTCATTGGGGGACTATTAGGCTCATGTAATATTTACTCTTACATTTGTTTTTCCATTTATTACTTTATTTTCTCATTTTCTTTATTTTCTCATTAATTTAGCAGACATTTATTGAACATTTATTATGTACCATATGTTGAGATACATCATGGAGAATCCCTGTTTTCATGAGGTCCTTGGGGACACAAACATGTATAAAATAATACAAGCACTACTGTGTTTTCAGTGCTATGTTAGATATGTAAGTAGAAAATGAAAGCAATAGAAAAGAAATAATACACTATAAAATCAATTTAGGTAGAGAGAAAAGAAAGTCACAATTTCATATAGAGAAGGTAAGTCTTGATTTGAACCTAAAAAGGAAAAGTTTGCCACCGGGATAGAGGAGAGGGGCATTTCAGGCAGAAGGAGCTGCTCTGGAGAACATGGTGCTCTCTGGAAGCTATACCTGGTTGAACAGAAGCTGGAGCATCACAATAATTAGCAAAAATGATCCTAGAGAGGAGGCAAATGCCAGATCAGTGGGGACCTTGAATACTTTGCCAAAGAACTTAGACTACAACAATCTGTTGGAAAACTTGAAAATTTTTAAATAGGGGAGTAATTTTATCTGTTTTGCATTTTATAAAGATCACTCCTGTAGCAGTGGTTAGGATGAATTGGAGGACAGCACAAAAAGAAGCAGGAATACAAGTTATGTAATTCTCTATAATTCAGGAAAGAAATGATGAAAAATTTAATTGTTTGTAATGGAGATGAAAGAGAGAGACAGATATGAGAATAAAGAAGGTAGAAATGAGAGAACTTGGCTTCAGATTAGATGTGGAGTCAGGGAAAGGGACAATATATGATAACTCCCAAGTTTATGTGGGGGGAGGGCTTATTTGGGGGAGAGATATGACTTCTGTTTTGGACATAATCTGAACTGTGCATTTGATATCTAAATGGAAAAGAGCAACCGCCACTGCATATTTGAAGTTCAGGAGAGTGATACTGTAATTACGAACTTGTTAATCCATAAATGGTCATGAAAGCCCATAGTAAAAAGAGAAGAGGGTTGATGGAGAAATATTGGACTCCACCAAAACTGAAGGGCATAGGAAAAGGAGGACGTGAAAAAATAGAAAAGAGCTAGTGAGAGAAATAGGAAGAAAGCTGGGAGAGAAAGGTATCAAGTAATACAAGAGAGACTTTCTAGAAGGGAATAGCAAAAGTGGCAAGTGTTATAGAGAGAAACAATGAGATAACCAATACTAATCCAATGATTGTTGAATATTCTTATTTTTAAAATATCAATCGACTTAAAATATGTAATACTAAATTTATAAAACATTAAAATACTTTCAAATTTAACTAACCATGACTGACTCCAGTTTGGCTGTCATAACTTCCTAGAGATGCTGTAATAAAGTACTGTGAACTGGATAGCTTAAAATAACTGAAATTTATTCTCTCATAGTTCTAGAGGCTAGAAGCCTACAATCACGGTGTTGGCAGTTTTGATCCCTCCTGAGAACTGTCAGGAAAATTCTGATTCCATGCCTCTCACCCTTAGCTTCTAGAGATGGCTGGCAATCCTTGGTGATCCTTGCCTTGTCAACATGTCACTCCAATATCTGTTTCCATATTCATATGACTGTTTTCTCCCTATATGTCTCTGTTTTCACATGGTATTCTTCTCTCAGTGTGTCTCTCTTCTTATAATGATACCACTCATTAAATTAAGGGTTCACTTTTCTCCATTATAACTTCATCTTAACTAATTACATCTGCAACCACTCTATTTACAAATAAGGTCACATTCTAAAGTACTGGTGGTGTGGACAGCAACATATCTTTTCAGGTGACACAATTCAATCCGTAAAAATGGCCAACACTACGCTGGGCACTTTCATACATTATCATACTAAATATTCATAGCACACTGTAAAAATGGTATTATTAGTCCCATTTGATAGATAACATTACTGGGTTTCTTCTATTGTATTTTGTGTGAATAATGTCCTCTAAAGTTGTGTAATATAGCAGGCCTGCATTTATTTTTGGCATATGAGCCTTTATTTACCAAGTTCTATTTTCTTCATCAAACCATTCATAGAATTACAATGATGAATATACTTTTAAAATGATTTATATATGAAGAAAATAGACTCATAAAGACTTTCCAAACTTAGTCAAGGTCATACAATTAGATCTTCCTGCCTCCATTCCCAATGTTTCTTTATAAAACCATACTATTAAGTGTGCCAGATGCGGTGTCATTTTATGAAGAAAAACTTAATCTAATTGAAAATAGTGGATATGTCCTCCTTTTGCTTGTCTGCAATTCATTTTCCTTTGGTCTTGGAAGAGCATATTGATTTTCCTTAAAAACCACGTTTTCTTTCTCTTGTTTAATGTGCTTTCCATTTGTTAGGTTTTCTATTTGGTTAGGTTTAAATCTATCCCTCATTTCCTGTAGTGCTCCAGAGGTGAGCCTATGGCATGTCAGGCCAATGAAGCACAATTCCAGGACTTTGTTAGAACTATTAGGTAATAAAGGCTATTTATTATTCACTGGAATTGAAGTAGATAGGGGTAAACCTTAAAATATAGAGGGCTGCCATGTAGCAACAGCTCACTGAGAGTGAGGCCACCATAGAAAGAAGCATAGCCAAGAGGCTGAAAGCAAGTTTTTTTTTAATAAACCTAGATCCAGCCACACCTGCAGCTAATTATCCTGGATTTTTAGTTGGAAGTCAATACCTTCCCTTTGGAGTAAGACAATATGACTGATTTCCAGTCAAGATGGCAGAGTAAGTAACTGTTATGCCTGTCTCCTCTCATGACCACATCAAAATCATAACTATACTACAGAACAACCCAACCATCAGTGAGAATTTCTTGAAGTCTAGCTCAACAGACGTCCTACAATTAAGGACATAAAGAAGAAGCCACCTGGTGACTAGAAGGAGGGGCAGAGATGTAGAATGAGCTGGTCCCACACCCGCAGATGGTGGTTAAAAATCAAGAGGGATAGCTTGGCTACAGTGGTCCATGAGAGGAAGGAGTGGTCCTAGGCCCAGACCAGGCTCCCAAGCCCAAAGCACCAGTGCCAGGAAGATAAGCCCCCCTAAATTCTGGCTGTGAAAACAAGCAGAGGTTGTGGCTGAGTAACATAGGGCTGCAGGAGTCCAGGAATTCCCCTTAAAGGGGCCACAGACAAACTTAGTTGCTGATGAACTCACTTGCTCTGAGCTCCAGTTCTAGGGCAGCAGCTTGAAAGGCACCAAGGAAGGACACAAGGGGAGAAGCTGAATTATCTGGCTTCAGAACAAGGGCTGGAGGGGCAGCTTTCTCCCAGACAGAGTGCTGGAAGAAGCCACTGTTACTTTGTTGAGCCCTCCCCTCTCCTGGCATGTAGACCCAGGTAAGTGCCATATCTTACTCTCCATCAAACTGGCTAACATGGGTCACTGTGCCCTGGTAATTCCAAGGCCCCACCCAACTTGCAGTCCAATCCAAGCTATTTCCAGAGGCTTTTCCATAAAAAAGGCCTGTCTTGTCTTATGCTGTGGACTTTCCTAAAATCTCTCAACAGTTCACAAAACCCAAACAGGTAGTATCTGGCCTCAGCATGCCCCATACCCTTGCTGAACAGCCACAAGCATGGGTACAAACGGCAGCTGGCCTCAGTTTGTGGCTTGGCCTCTTGAGGCATGTGAAAACCCAGAGCTGGTGGTGGCTGACTGTGGATTGCTTGGTGGCTCATGACAGGTGGCCTCATGCAGGGCATAGGCTGCAGCTGAACTTGGCCTGCTCCAGGGCCCCTCCAGGAGTCCTCATGGCCAGCATGCCCTGGAGTTCCAGAGCACTACCCAGGGCTGCATCTGAGGACTATACACCTAAAGGACAGACTGGGCAGGCACCAGAGCATTGATCAAGTGAATCCCACTCTGTAGGGTCAGCCCTGCGCAACAGCTTCACTGTAGTCACTGCCAGTCCTTGATACCAATCAGCCAGAGGATCAATCCCTCTCACTGACATGCAAACAAACAGCAACTAAGGCTCAACTACAACAGGAGGGTACACACAACCCATATAAGGGACGCACCTGGAACACTGAGTTCAGCTAATCAGAGAGTCTGTGCCACTGGGCTCCACAGGACACCTACTACATAAGGTCACCCTTCTAGGACTCTAGGACTGGGAGACATAGCAGCCCTATCTAAAAAGTAGTAAACACAGGAAGGCAACCAAAATGGGGAGATAAGAAATGTATCCCACAGCTCCAGAAAAAGACCTAACAAAATGGAGACAAGTAATCTATCAGATGCAGAGTTGACAACACTGGTTATAAAGATGCTCAACGAACTTAGTGAATGAGAAGATGAACTCAGTGAGAACTTTAACAAAGAGATAGAAAACATAAAAATGAAGATAAAAGACATAAAAAAGTACCAGTCAGAAATGAAGAATACTATAATAAATGAAGAATACTTTAGGAGGCATCAACAGTAGATTAGATAATGCAGAGGATAGAATCAGCTATTTAGAAGAGAAGGTAGCAGAAAACACCTAATCAGAATAGCAACAAGAAAAAAGAATATAAAAATGAGGATAGTTTAAAGGGTCTCTTGGACAACGTCAAATGTACCAACATTTACGTCATAGGGGTACCAGGAAGAGAAGAGAGAGTGCAAGAAATTGAAAACTTATTTGAAGAAATAATGACAGAAAACTTCCCTAACCTGGCAAAGAAAATAGAAATACAAGTTCAAGAAGCACAGAGAGTCCCAAACAAGATGAACCCGAAGAGGACCACAATAAGACACATGATAATTAAATAGCCAAAAGTTAGACAAAGAGAGACACTTAAAAACAGCAAGAGAGTTGTGAGTTCCAAGTAGTTGGCGGCAGGACCCAGTAATGAGGGCAGAAAGCAGAGAAGTGGGACAGGACCACAGAAAAACAACAGTTGATTTTTTCCAGCATAGTTATAAAACACAGGCTTAGCCGCAGCCTCCAACCCCCAACGCAGAGGGTCCCTACCCCCGTATCCTCCAAGACCTATATCGTGGAGCCACAGGGGAATCTGAGCAAACACTTCAGAGACAGTCATTGACACTGACAAGACTGAAACTGAGGGTAGTGAGTATGATTAAATATCTACAAGAAAATAAAAAAGGCATTATTAAGGCTTTATATAAAGAAGGGATCCAAGAGGTTTAGACGCCACCTACAGGAAAAAAAAATGCCTTCTTTGCAAGAAACTAAAGAGGGACCTTTATATAATAAATCTTTCTGGGAAAAAGCTCAACACACTTCCATTAATGCCTGGGTGGAGAAATATTCCATTAAACACCATGAACAACCAAGGTGACAAGGCATCTCGGAAAGAAAGAGAAAAATCTCCAGAAAATAAGCTTACAGATATAGAAATATGCAACTTAAATGACAGAGAATTCAGGATGGTACTTCTGAAAAAAACTCAGTGAGTTCCGAAATGAGTCATGTCAACAATTTCAGGAACTGAAAAAAACAGCTAGATGAGCAGAACACGGAGATTGAAACCCTGAAAAAGAACATAATAGATCTTCTGGAAATAAAAAACACACTGCAAGTTTTAAAAATAAAATAGCAAGCTTGGGAAATAGAGTTGACCAAATGGAGGATAATGTCAGTGATATCGAAGACAGAAATCTAGAAATGCATCAGAAGGAAGAAGAGAGAAACTGAAGAATGAAAAAAAATGAAAGAGAAATACAAGAACTAGCTGATACCATCAGGAGAGGAAACAGAAAAATAATGAGCATTATCAAATGTGAGGAAAAGGAGCAGGGACTAGAAAGCATTTTCAGACAAATAGTGGATGAGAATTTCCCAAATCTAAGGAATGAGCTGGCGCTCAGAATTTAAGAAGTTAACAGAACACCCAATTATCTCAACCCAAAAAGGCCTTCACCAAGACACATCATATTAAAGTTATCAAAAATCAATGACAAAGAATTCTCAAGGCAGCCAGGGAGAAAAAAAAAAATGATAACTTATAAAGGAAAATCCATTAGATTATCATCAGACTTCTCAGTGCAAACCTTACAAACCAGAAAGGAATGGAATCAAATATTTAAACTATTAAGTGAACGGAACTACCAGCCTAGAATAATGTATCCAACTAAACTCTCCTTTAGATATGAAGGAGAAATTAAGACCTTTCCAGACGTACAAAAATTGAGGAAATTCTCCACTACGAGGCCTGCACTACAGGAAATACCGAAAGGGGTCAGCTCACCTAAAACAAAATGACAAAAAAACAAAAAACAAAAAAAAACAAAATAGGAGTAAAGTGACTATCAAGCAAATAGAAGCAGAGGAGTGCAATCCTTAAAAACAGGGCATTATAAGCTTAAATAATAAGAAGAGAATTGCCATAGCAAAATAGCAATGAAAGTTCAGCATACATAGAAACAAGTTGAGATAACAATGACTGAAAAGGGGAGGATTCAAAGATCCAAATTCACAAACGGGAATTGAGATAAGGCACACACAGAAGAAAATGGATGACTGTATGTATATAACTATCCTTTATGTATTTGTAATGGTAATCACACACCAAAGATTCAAAACAGAAGTATATAAAACAAGAAGAACCAGAGGGAAAACCCACAGAAGCCAACCAAAATAAAGAAAACAGAAAACACAAGGACAAGGAAGCAATGGAAACACCGAGCTACCAGAAAGCAAAAGATAATATGGCTATAAAAGACCTCATATTTCAATAATCACCTTAAATGTAAATAGATTGAACTCACCAATAAAAAGGCACAGATTGCAGAATGAATCAAAAAACAAAACCCAACCATATGCTGCCTCCAGGAGACACATCTCAGCTCCAAAGACAAATATAGACTCAGAGTGAAAGGGTGAAAATGATATTCCAAGGAAATAGCATTCAGAGAAAAGCAGGAGTAGCTAAAATCAGATGAAATAGACTTCAAAATAAAAAAGGTAAAGAAAGATACTGAGGGACACTTCATAATGATAAAGAGAATCATACAGCAAGAAGTCATAACACTTATTAATATCTATGCTCTCAATCAGGGAGCCCCAAAATATGTAAAGCAATTACTAACAGAAATAAAAGGAGAAACAAACCAAAACATTATCATAGTAGGAGACCTAAATACCCCACTGTTGGGGTATTTGATTATCCAAACAGAAAATCAATAAGGAAATAACATCCTTAAAGAACACATTAGACCAATTGGACATAGTTGACATTTACAGAGCCTTCCTTCCCAAAACAGCTGCTTACACATTTTTCTCTAGTGCACATGGAACATTCTCAAGAATCGACCACATACTCGGACAGAAGATAGCCTCAACAAATATAAGAGGGTTGAAATCATACCAACCATATTCTTTGATCATAATGCTTTGAAACTAGAGATCAACTGGAAAAAGAAATCAGGAAGAACCACAAATACATGATTAAAAAATATGCTACTGAAGAATAACTGGGTCAGAAAAGAAATAAAAAGAGAGATCAAGAGATACATAGAAATGAATGATAATGATAGTACAACCTTTGGGACATGGTAAAAGTGGTCATAAGAGGAAAATTCATATCATTACAGGCCCATCTCCAAAAACTAGAATGAACTCAAATATACAACCTAACACTTCATCTTAAAAAACTAGAGAAGGAAGAACAAATGAGGCCTAAAGTCAGCAGAAGGAAAGAAATTATTGATATTAGAGCAGAAATAAATGAAATTGAAAAAAAATAGGAAAAACAAATACAACAAAGAGCTGCTTCTTTTAGAAGGTTAATATAATTGACAAACCCCTGGCTACACTCGCTAAAGAAAAAAAGAGAAAAGATGAAAAGAAAATCTGGGATAAAAGAGAAAATTACGACTGACATCGCAGAAATACAAAGAATCATACAAGAATACTATGAAAAAATATATAACACCAAATTTAATAACCTAGACAAAATGGACCAGTACTTAGAAAAATACAATCTTCCTAGACTGAATCAAGAAGAACTGGAAAATCTAAATAGTCCGATCGGCAGTATGGAAATTGAAATAATTATCAAAATCCTACCAAAAAGTAGAAGTCCAAGACCAGATGGCTTCACCAGTGAATTCTACCAAACATTCAAAGATTTAATACCTGTTCTCTTCAAACTCTTCCAAAAAATAGAAGAGGAGGCAACACTTCCCTACTTATTTTATGAGGCCAAGATTATTCTGATACCTAAACCTAGTAAAGATAACACAAAAAAAGAAAACTACAGACCAATATCTCTCATGAACACAGATGCAAAAATCCTAAATAAGATGCTAGCAAACCAAATACAGCAACATATTAAAGAGATTATACACCACGATCAAATGGGCTTCATCTCAGGGGCACAGGGATGGTTCAACATACACAAATAGATTATTGTGATAAACCACATAAACAAATTAAAAAATAAGAATCATATGATCATATCAATAGGTGCAGAAAAGTCTTTGACGAGAAACAGCATCCATTTATGATCCAAACCTTTCACAAAATTGGTATAGAAGGAAAGTACCTTAATATAATAAAGGCCATGTATGACAAATGCTCAGCCAACATTATACTAAATGGTGAAAAACTAAAACCTTTCCCTTTAAGATCAGAAACAAGGCAAGGCTGTCCACGATTGCCACTGTTATTTAATATAACATGTGAAGACCTAGCGAGTGCAATCAGGCAGGAGAATAGGAAATGAAGAAGTCAAACTGTCACTATTTATGGATGACATGATCCACTATACAGAAAACAAGAACACAACTAGAAACAATAAGCAAATACAGTAAAGTTTTTGGATACAAAATCAATGTTCAAAAATCCATAGTGTTTCTATACTCTAATAATGAAGTGTCAGAAAAAGAGTGGAAAAAATAATTCCTTTTGCAATTGCAACAAAAAACAATAAAATATGTAGGAATAAATTTAACGAAACATGTGAAGGAGCTATATAATGAAAACTACAAGACCCTCTTAAAAGAAATAGAAGAAGATACAAAGAAGTGGAAAGATATTCCGTGTTCTTGGATTGGAAGAATCAACATAGTTAAAATGACCATATTACCTAAAGCATTATACAGGTTTAATACAATCCTTATCAAAATCCCAATGGCATTTTTTAAAGAAATAGAACAAACAATCATCAGATTTGTATGGAAGCACTAAAGACCCCGAACTGCCAAAGCTATCCTGAAACAAAAGATCGAGGCTGGAGGCACCACTCTACCTGACTTCAAATTATACTACAAAGTGACAGTAATCAAAATGGCATAGTATTGGCAACAAAACAGACACATGGACCAGTGGAACAGAATCAAGAGTCTAGAAGGAAACTCATATTTATATGGGCAAGTAATTTTCGACAAAAAATGCCAAAAACATTCAGTAGAGAAAGGAAAGACTCTTCAATAAATGGTGCTGGGAAAACTGAAAAGCCACCTGCAAAAGAGTGAAACTGGACTGTTTTCTATCACCACACACCAAAATTAACTCAAAATAGATTAAGGACCTGAATATAAGACCTGAAACAATAAACTCAAGGACCTTGTACTTAAAGAAGATTTTATGAATTTGACCTCAAAGGCAAGAAAGTGAAAGCAAAAATAAATGTATGGGACTACATCAAACTAAAAAGCTGCTCAGCAAAAGAAACAGTGTACAAGATAAAGAGACAACCATCCTAATGGGAAAATATATTTGTAAGAAATGCCTCCGATAAAGGCCTAATATTCATAATATACAAAGAACTCATATGACTCAATAACAACAAAAAAAACAAATGATCCAATCAAAAAATGGGCAGAGGACCTGAACAGACACTTCTCCCTAGAGGACATACAAATAGCCAACAAATATATGAAAAGATGCTCAATATCGCTAGATATTAGGGAAATGAAAATCAAAACCACAATGAGATATCATCTCACATCTGTTAAAAGAGCTATAATCAACAGGACAAGTAATAACAAATGTTGGAGAGAATGCAGAGAAAAGGAACTCTCATCCACTGCTGGTGGGACTGCAAATTGGTACAGCCACTATGGAAAACAGTATGGAGATTCCTCAAAAACTAAGAATTGATCTACCATATGATCCAGCAATCCCTCTACTGGATATTTACCCGAAAGATTTGAAAAGTCATATCTGTGAAGATATTTGCACACCAATGTTCATAGCAGCATAATTCACAGTGGCCAGGACATGGAAACAACTGAAGTGTCCTGCAATAGATGATTATGTATATATGTGATATATATATACAATGGAATATTACTCAGCCATAAGAAGAGATGAAATACTGCCATTTTCGACAACATGGATGGACCTTGAAATAAACATACTAAGCTAAATAAGCCAGACAGAAAATGTTGAAAATCACATGATATTACTTATATGTGAGATATTAACCTAACAGCAACAAATGAACAGGACAAACAAACAGAGACTCATGGACATGGACTATAGACTAGTGGTTACCAGAGGGTAGGGGGTGGGAAGGACAGGAGAGGTAGACTGAGTAAAGGGGTCAAATATAGGGAGTAGGGGAAGGGTGAAATGGGTAAAGGGGATCAAACATATGGTAGCTGAAGGAAACTGGACTTTGGGTGGGAAACACACAATAGAATATACAGATTAATGTCAAACTATAATATACAACAGAAAATTATATAATTGTATTAACTAACATTATCCCAGTAAACTTAATGTAAAAAAAAAAAAAAACAGCACGAGAAAAGTGTTTACTTACCTATAAGGGAGCTCTCATAAGACTTTCGGCTGATTTCTCAACAGAAACTTTGCAGGCCAGAAAAGATTGGCAATAAATATTCAAAGTGAAAATAAATAAAGACCCACAACCAAAACTACTCTATCCACCAAAGCTATAATTTGAAAGCAAAGAACAGATAAATAGCTTCCCATACAAGAAAAAGCTAAAGGACTTCATCAGCACCAAACCAGTATTACAAGAAATGTTAGCAGTACTTTAAGAAGAAAAAGAAAAGGAAAATAGATAAAAATATGAATAATAAAATGGTAATAACTACATATCTATCAACAATTACTTTAAATAAATGAATTAAATGCTCCAATCAAAAGATAGGGTGGCTGAATGGATAAGAAACAGGACTTACATATGCTGCCTACAAGAAAATCATTTCAGATTAAAAGACATAGACTGAAAGTAAAGGGATGGAAAAAGATATTTCATGAAAATGGAAATGAAAAAAAAAATCTGGGGTAGCAATGGTTATACCAGACAAAATAGACTTTAAACAAAGGCTATAACAAGAGATAAAGAAGGACTTAGTAATCCCACTTCTGGGTATTTATCTGAAGAAAATGAAAACAGTTTCGAAAGGATGTGTGAATCCATATATATGTTCATTGCAGCAATATTTACAATAACCAAGATATAGAGGCAACCTGGATGTCCATCAATGGATGAATGGATAAAGAAGAGGTGGTACATAGATAGAATGGAATATTACTCAGCCAGAAAAAAATAAAATTTTGTGATCTGCAATAACATGGATGGACTTAAAGGGTACAGCGGTTAGTGGAGTAAGTCAGACAGAGAAAGGCACATGCCATTTGATTTCATATACATGTGGAATCTAAAGAACAAAATAAACAAACAAATAAAATAGAAACACACTCATAGAGACAGAGAACATTTTGATGGTTACCAGATGTAAGGGGGTTGTGAACAAGAGGAAGGGATTAAAAATGTTAAAAATTGGTAGTTAAAAACATTCATGGGGATATAAAGTTTAGCATAGGGAATATAATCAATAATATTGTAATAAGTATGTATGGTGTCAGATGAGTACTAGATTTACAGGGATGATCATTTTGTAAGTTTTAAAAATGTCTCATCACTATGTTATACACCTGAAATTAATATAATATTGTATGCCAACTGTAATTGAAATATTAAAAAAATTATTAAAAAGGACAATATGATTTGAATATCTATGAATTCTCACCAAATGTACAAAAATACATTTTGTACATGAACCTCGATAATCAATGTAAGAAATTTACTTCAAGTCATCATTGTCCAAAATTAGATTTCTAATCAATGCTATTATATAATCCTAGCTTTAGCAATAATTAAGTATATGATCTTTAGCAGAATCATTCTTTAGAGCCTCAGTTTCTCATTGAAATTGAGAGGGTTGGCTAGATAAGTAAGTTTAGTACTGAGATTCTCTTTCAATATTTACTTAATAAATTCTCTAAAGATTCTTCCTTTTTTATGAGGCCTTCCAGTGTCAAGAACTTGAAAATCAAAAAATCTTAATAAATATGTGAGAATATATATTTGTATTCATAATTTATAACTTATACTATTTTATTACATTAATATTTAATCTATTCAAGATACATGCTGATACAGTTGCCATCAGAGCTTACTGATAAGCCTTGTTAGAATTTAGAAAGCAGAAAAACCATAAATTCTTCAGAAATTGTAAATTGTACAGTTATTCTACTACAGCTTTCTCTCTCTTCAAAAGCTGTAACTATAGATTATAAAGACCATCTGTAACAATAAGACTGTTAATATTTACTACAAATGCACAGTTACTTGATTTTTTAGGCTACTTTTCCTTGAATATTTATAATGTACTTATACATAATGGCATCTGGTTAATGCAGAGGAGATATTCTTGACTGCTCAGATTCCTTCTGATATTTATTCAATTGATTTCTTTATGTGCTTGTGAAACCAAATTGTCATATTTTTTATGAATTTTGGCAGGAGACTCCTTAGGCTCACTTCTGGCCTTTATTACTCTCTGTAAACCACTTTTCCGTTGGCGCATGGACTGGATGTCATGAATATCATCTTTATGTGGATGCGCATCACCTCTATCCTTCATTTCCTACCCTCTCTTCTGATATGGGGAATGATATTTTTCAAGTTTTTTCTGTATATGCCAGACATTTACTTGGAACATGCCTAAGCTTTCATTCTCTTATGACCTCTGATTATGCAGCAATTGGTCTTAAAGGGTAAAACGGCTGCTGACAGCTTTTTCAGATTTGACACGAGCCTCAGAGATCTTTGCAGATTTATTAGTAAATCTCTACATTGATCAAATCCAACAAAATGTTACTATTCTCTTTTTCCTTTCTTTTCATGTACATCAGCCATTATGTATGAATTATTTACCTTTTAGGAAAAGAAAATGTTGGATGGCAATTTTTGCCATGACCTATGTATCATGTATTTTTAATACTCAATATGATTTGCAATTTTATCTATTTATTCTTCCTTTAAATGTCAATCATGCACCATGCACCAGTGTCCTGGGCCTGGGGGTGCGAAGAACTATTAAAAAAGTTTGCCTTGATTGTAGCTTAATTGGCTTTATGGTCAATTTTTGTGAATATGCTATTTTTAATGTTTGTTGTTGTTAGTTATAGTAAAACAAAGTACACATCATCTAAAATGTGTAATTTTCCTAATCAATTTATACTTTATTGTGAGAAAAAAATAAAATGTAAGATTTTATAATATAATTTCCATAATATTTTATGTCCTATGAATAGAATTATCCTTTTATTATAAAGTACAATGAACACAAATGCTTTGAAATAATATTAAACAACAACCATCACCTCTATCAGCTCTTGTAACCCTCTTGCTCCTCAGAGGCAACTATTTTTTATACATTTCTAATTTCTTCTTCTAGGGATTATAATATTTATAAATAATATGTTTTTACTGGTTTCCTGAATTTATCTGATTTAAATATAATCAATGACTCCCTAGTTAGATATTGATTTCTTCCTGAGTTTTGTTACTGTTATTTCTATATTTTCCCTACTAATTAACTCAGTGCTTTTAATAACATTTAAACTTCTACTAATTGTTCCATCAACATTTCACTAAGTGAGATGAAAAATTTTATGTCCCTACATTAGCCTGGAGCTTCTGAACTTCCAGTTATAGAATTACTTTTAAATTTGTATAACCTTGTAACTATAACCATTATGTTTTGTTTCATTCTTTACTTACAGATTGATTTTAAATATTTCATACTAATAAATAGGAATTATAATAGTGTGTTTACATAAATATTATTCTTAGCAAAAGTCCACTAATGGGATTCATGTGTAGAGAAGGAAGTACAATTCTATCACGGAACCTGTACTTTGAAGGAGAATGTTGCAGACCTCGAGGTTAAATTAAATGAAAGCTTAATTCTTATACCTCATTTATTGGATAAACCATTCTACATTTCAGTTTGCTTCATATATGAACCAGGAACTTTCTTGTAAATATATTTATTTTTCTGATGTTTACAGATAAATCTTGTTTCTACATTTACATTTTTATAATTAATTTGACACCGAAAGAGCTAAAGTAATGGTTTTAAAATATAAATTTGATCATGTCACACCCCCTAGCCCACCACAGACTCAAAAATTTCCCATTACTCCTAACTAAAATCCACACTGTGGCTCTTGCTTGTGAGTTCCTGTACCATCTGCCTCTGACTTATTTCTCTGACATTATCACTTGCTACCTCCTACTTTGCTGTTTCAGTCACAATAGACTTGAAGTTTTGTGTAGATTTTTCACTTACGAGTCTTTTTATTTGGTTTTCTTTTTACCTCGATCATGTTTCCTACCAATTTTCATGTGACTTTTTACATCAGTTCCCTTAAATGTTGCATTCTCAGAGAAGCCTTCACTCACACCAACTTCATATAGTCCCTTGCTGTCACCCTTCTCTATCCCTTTACACTGCTTTAGTTTTCCTTCTAGCCACTGTCAACCCCTTACTTTATATTATACATTATTTGCTTATTGTCTGTCTGTTGGATGGCCTCTAAGGCCCCACGAGGACAATGCCTTTACTATCTTATTATGGATGCTATATTCTCAGGCTTTTCTATTCTTCAAAAAGGAGCTACTCAGTGAATATTTGCTGAGGAATGAATGAAAGAAATATGCTCGCCATATCACCAAAATCAAAGCTGTTCAACAGAATTTTCAGTGATGATGAAAATAATTTATATGTTTTCCAATCTAGTAGCCACTAGCCCCACATGGCTATTGAACACAGGAAATGTGGCTAGTGTAACTAAGAAAATAAATTTTAAATTTAATTTAATTTAAATATTTTAAATTTAAATAAAATTAGGCACATGTAACTAGTAGCTAGTCACTAGTGACTAGATGCTCTAGCATCACCATCGCACTATCTGTTAAACAAAACCCATACTATTCTTTTATTTAAGGACATTATTTTGGAAATTTAGTACTACTCTTCTAATTTAGTCGGTTTTCAAGGCATTTTGCATGGCTGCCCTCATGGGATTTCTTTCTTTGTGTTCATATACAACTTTTTTAGAATCTAAGTCTTTCTATTTCAAGTTGTTTTTTTTAATTTCAATAATAATTTTAGAAAGAAAGAGTTTCTTATTCCTTGCATCTCTAAATAATTCTTTACTTTTGATCCTCACACTATATAGTTTGCTGGATTTTTTTCCAGTGGCAGCTTGTTTTTATTTTATGGATACAATATATTTTCCACTCTTTCTGAGAACATCAAATCGACATTTTAAAAAAGGTTTTCTTATGTTTCCCAAATAATTTTTATGGTCATTATCTTTCTCTCTCTATATTTTACCTCGCGTTG
The DNA here is from genome assembly GCF_902729225.1 of Pteropus medius. Classification (NCBI taxonomy): domain Eukaryota; kingdom Metazoa; phylum Chordata; class Mammalia; order Chiroptera; family Pteropodidae; genus Pteropus; species Pteropus medius. The sequence goes on along the minus strand of NW_024348082.1, from coordinate 1,051,073 downwards.
CTTCTCTTTTGTGCCTTTGGTTCTTTAAAAAAAAAAAAAATCTAATAAACCTGGTTGTCTAGTCTTCTCCATTTCTCTGAGAAAGCTAAGCTGTCGATTGGCAGGTTTAACTCTGAGAAGCATTAATGAACAATAAGCAGGCAAAGCTACCCATGCCTGATCCTATGCAAAAAATAAGGAAGCTTTACTCTGGGATGGCAGCACTCACAATTGGAGCTCTATTGTTTTTCAGGCATCCTGCTTTCCTCCTTAGAAAGTGAGATTCCCCTTTTAGCCTGGGGGCATATGCCACCACTTCCAGTGGCAATGTATACAAGGAAGTCTGGAAAGAAAGTGAGTAGGGAGGGCAATAGCGGTTTGGTAGAAATTTCTTTAATTAGCCACCCTGATTCTGAATGTTTTCCCACCTTTACTCTCTGTTGATTCAGAATTTATTTGTTCCTAAAAAAATGGCTTTCAACAGTTTTTCTTGTAGATTTTTTGAGCTGTATTCCTCACCTTTCTGATTCTTTTACCTATTCAAAACCATCTATTTGAAAGTTCCATTTACACATATTCATCGAAATTGCTAGAGATCCTTTCTGTTATTTCAGATACTAATTAAGATTTATTGCCTGTTTTTTGAGTTGTTGTTATCATTTCAGTGGAATTTTGGGAGCAATATAAAGTTAATTCAAGTTTTCATCTTGCTCTTATTAATGGCTATGTGTATTATGTGATAATGGTAATGCCAGTTATGTGTATTGTAAAATATTTGTTATTTGCTTTATTTATTATTAGCTGTTTTATTATTCCATTATTATGAAATAATCTTTGTCAACTTTCTATACTATATACTCTGAAGCCCCCAAGTCTATTATTCATCTTTACACAAGCCCTGTGTTAAAGATAAATCCTATTATTGCCAATGGTTTTAAGATTATGACATATTTGCCCCTAAATTAACTTTGTGCATGTGTCATACATGTTGGTTAGTTTGCTATCAATTTTTACAAATTATCAATAAGCATTATAGTAAGCAGTTCTATCAAACAAATATTTTAAAGTATATAAATTATATTTTGTCATCACTAGTATGTATAGAAGAGATTCAATCTAACAAAATAATTCACATTCTAACTTTTGAAATTCCTTGTAAGTCCAGAGACAAAAGTTGATTATGATACTTAACATGTATCAAATATTACATGTATATTACTCACAAATATTGAAAATTTTTACTGCTTCCTAAAATCATTTGAGATTAAAGGCTTAAATGTATTTTATCAAAGCCCTCTCAAAATATTATTTCACTTCTATTTTTCTTTTCTAAAATACATTAATATTGACTTATATGTATGTATGCTTGCAAATACATACTTATGTGTGATGAAACGTAGCAGAAAGGGGAGAAAGAGGCCAAGAGAGAAAGCAGCCCTGGCTGTGGGGAAGATAGGAAATAAGCAATCGTGAGGGGGTGAAGTCTTAATGTCTAAGACTTACTCACTGACTGAACTGAAGGTAGCCTGGTAGAAGGCTCATCTGTCTTGCAGATACTGAGGTGAAGACTGAGAATTCTGAAACTGTCTCTGGGATCCCAGTAGCAGAGTGAATGTTCTTACCACTTGAGAGAAAGTTCTGCTTCAGTTAGCTGCCTGTGGCCATGGGAAAAGCCTATCATTCCTGCTTGAGATGAATACATCTTCAATCAGCTGGAAAAGGGCCTCCCATGCTTATTGCAGAACCCTGGGAATCAAGTGGCCTTTCTTCCTCCATCCTCTCTTATACTTCAGCAGATAAAGTCTACACTGGAAAGGAATATTTGATTAATATTTTGTTGATTGCTAAATCTACTACTACTTGTCCTGCACCTGTGCTGAGAGAATCAACCCTCTGGCATGAATCAGTAAAAATAGTTAAGTAGAGTTGAACAAAGGAGACCAAGCTGAACCACCAGAGCAAATGGTTCTCTAAGGCAGATATAGTTGATAAAATAGAAGAGTAATTAAAAATGTGTGCTGAGAATCCTTAAGGTGATACAATACGACATTGTGCAGGAAAAAGGAAAATGCATTAAAGAAATTAAAAAAAGAAAGAACATTACTGAAAACTCAGTGCTAATTTTTAAAAATATGGAAGAACTATCTTAAAATCACATGAAAATGGAAAATTTTAAGTGAACATATGAAATAGAAAGGAGGATTTATTCAGAATACACAGCGTTCATATTCTGAGTTCCGGCAGGAACAACAAAAATTTAGAAGCAATTTTCAAAGAAATAACTGCAGAAAACTACCCTGGAGGGAAAAATGTGAGCAAGAGCCTTTGTAAGGGTCTTACTAGGAAGAAATGGGTGAGGCAGTATAAGCGAGCTAGGAGAGTTTAGGACTGGCTTGTTTAAATAATTTCAGCAGGCTTCAGGGTATAAGGGGCTGCTCCTAGTTGTCAGATACCTGTCCCTGAGGTGATTAGGACAGAGGAATAGTAGCTTGAGAGGTGAAGGCTCAGCAAAGGAGGTAGGGAATTGGGCTTTAGACAGGATAGTTTGACTTTAAAAGGCCTTCTTGTAGGTGAGTCTTCTACTACCCCTAGGAATTGGCTAGCCCTAGAAGAAGCAGTCTTTCCAGGCTCAGCATAGCCCAGGTGTCAAAACATCAGAAAATACAGACCGTAAAAAGGCATGAATAATACAGATAACATGATCACCGAGATCTGGACTACATTTCCCAGCCTTCCTTGCAGCTGTTCTCAGCAAAACTTTCATGGACTGTTTTTTTTTTTTTAATTAAGTTTTTTGGGGTAGCATTGGTTAATACAATTATACAATTTTCAGGTGAACATTATAATTTGACATCTATATATTCTATTGTGTGATTACCACCCAAAGTCCACTTTCCTTCAGCTACCATATATTTTATTCCCTTTACCCACTTCGCCCTCCTCCTACCGTATGGAGTGTTTTTTATGTGACCAGCAATTATTACTCTTTTTCCTGCTGCGTAAAGGGTGAACAGGATATGTAGAACTAGGGAAGCATATGTAGAACTTGGTCTATGACTTAAAGTTCTACGTTGAAGAGAGTTGAAAAATCAGATAGAAAGAACCTGGCTCTCTAATAATCATGGAACCGTCAGAAAGCTCTGTACTGACTCTCTAGACTTTCATGTTTGGATGAAGTAAATTTCTATTTTATTTAAAGCCACCATGATTCTAGTTTTTCAGCTACTCATAGTTAAACTTAATTCTAAATATTATAATTGCTAAATAAAAAACAAACTGCAACTAACTTGTATAGCATGATTCCAGTTCTGTTTGTAAAACAATATATAGATATTGATGTATGTATATACATTTATGGAAAACTTAGGAAACCTGTCTGGATTATTAACAGGGGTTAACTCTAGGGGATGGGACTGGATGGCTGAAAGATAGTCACATTTTATATTTAATAATCATTTTTTAAATGGCAGGTTTATGATTTATTTTCGCTCTTTATAGCTTTGGTTTTGTTCAAATATAAGTTTTAAAAAGAAAAAGTCTGTCTATTAATTTTCTTAGCTCCTTTTATAAACAAGTATTAAAAGAAAACATAAATTGTAGTTGATGAACAACTCAACCATAGTTACGCTAAATTGTTGCTATTAACGATGTATCTATTTTACTAAAATATTTGACTTTCTTCCCGGTCTGTTGTTTCATCATTCACCCTGTAAATCTGATAGTGTATATTATTGCTATATATAGATTGCACATACAAACATGGAAAGAATGAGGAACATAACTATTAAAAACAAATTACTTTCCTAGAGATTTTAAACCCATTTCCCATTTAGAAAAAAAAAAAGTGCAGCTTGCTGCCAGCATTAATTTTATATAAACACACTCTTTGAGGCTGAAGCAAATCTAAATAGTTTTCGAAATGAAAATAAAATATAAAACTGCTCTTGGAGTTATTTCTAAACAGAACTTGTCTCTAACCCTAATGTAACAGAAATGTATACATAAATCGGATTCATCAAATGAATTGTTGGCTAAAAAAGAAGCAAAAGAGAATTTGTAGAGAAAAGTAGAGGTGATTTTTTTTTTTTGGTGATTTTACTGTCATTTAAGCCCAGCACCTAGCTGTTCTTGAATTACTATTGGACTTTTTTAGTTATGTGACCCAACAAATTGCTTTTGTTTTTCCTTAAATTAGTATAACTTGGATTTATGTTTTATTTGGAAAAATGTTTCCTTCAACTGTTTCAAGGGTTCAGTTATAAGAAATAAAAATGCATACACATAAGATTCCATTTGTTAGTTGACTAACTCATCTAAAAATTGAGTTTACAAGAAATAAAATCTCAGATAGAATCATATGAAATTCCCTACATTCAACACTTTTTGAACTACAAAAGTGGCAATAAGGATGTTCGATATTTAAAAAAATTTTATTACTAGTTTCAAATGTACAGTACATGGATTAGACATTTATATAGTTTATAAAACGATCCCCCTGATTGCTCCTACTCTCCTCTGGCTCTAAACCTAGCCATTACATTAATGCTAACTACATTCCCAATGCCATGCTCCACATCCCCGTGACCATCTATCAACAACTAATTTGTACTTTTTTAACCCATCCCGTTCTCCCAGTCCTCCAACCTCCCTCCCCTCTGGCCATTACCAGATTGTCCTCTATATCTGTGAGCCTATTTTTAATTAGTTCGTTCTTTTTGTTCTTTAGATTCTGCATATAAATGAAATCATATGGTATTTATCTTTCTCTGTCTGACTTATTTCACTTAGCCTAATAACCTTTAGGTCCATCTATGTTGTTGTGAATGGTAGAATTTTATTTTTTTATGGCAGAGTAATATTCCATTGTATATATGAACCATAACTTCTTTATCCAGTCATATGTTGATGAGCATTTAGGTTCAAGGATGTTCAATTTAATATGAAGGAAATTTTCATTGTAATTTATAATCAAAATACCAATACAATATTTATTTACTGCAGGAAACACAGATGATATGCAAATGTCCAAAGATGAAAACAAATAAAATTATTCCAAAGCTGTATTCCAAAGATAAACATCACAATATTATTGGTATATTCTCTCCCAGAAAATAAACTTGGTTTAGAAAGTAATTTTATTCAACTAAAAAGCTATTATTATGTTTGTTATTTTAGGAATTCATTTATTTTTTAAAAAATTCACTTTGTTTTCTAATAAATAAGCTTTCTAAAATTAGCTTACTTTTTAAAAATTTCCTGCTTTAAGTTTTTCTTTAAAGTTTTTTGCAGACTAATCCACCTAAACTGGATTTCTCTATATAAATCTCATCATATGCAATGTTTGATTATTCCATTATTTAGTACGTAATCCCAATTCAAGAGTATTAAGATTAATTAAATGTCTGATTTGTAAATAATTATAATAAGGTAAGAGTCCTTTCATATCCAATTTGATATACTATAAAAATATACTACAGGAACACACAGTTTTGCTCTGGTCCACATTTTATTTTAAAATTAAACTGAATAATTTATTTGGTCTAGATAATCTGTATCTAGTAATGTGCCAAAATAAAGGCATGAGTAAAAATAGAAATTTCAGAAGTGCTAGTATGGTATTGTTTTAATATCATTATTTAAAATGGTTTATATTTTTATAAAGCAACTCTCTTGAGTGCTTATTTCCATATATGCTAAAACCTTCCTTAGTGCAGTATATTCTGAGCACACAGAACGAAGCCTACATGATTTCAAAGAATTATGTTTACAAGGGAAGAAAGTAGAACAAAGATATATGATAAAGGCTAACTGAAGGGTGAGAAGGACTACTTTAGATTTAGGCAGGGTTTTCAGGTTTTCATAAGCCAGTCTTAAAAGGATATTTGAGAGGGTCAAGGCAGTAAATGAGAACTGTGGGTGCCCTGAGGCAGCAATGAGTTTGGAGTGAAGGCACACAGTTGATTTGCAGCACAGTGGATTAGGAGGGGAAAAAAGTAAAAGACAACATCTGAGAGGTAAACTGGGTCCAGGTCATTCAAGACTTTGCAGGCCAAAGTAAAGATTTGAATTTTTTTTTTTCCTAAGTACCATTTGCAAAAATTTGACCACAATCACTGGCCGAGAGTGAAGAATGGGTTGTGGTGAGGGAAAGAGTAAAAGCAAGAAGAGCAGCAGTTTATGAGGCAATTGCACTGGTCTGTGGAAGACTTCTTTAATTCAAGGTATTAGAGAGTCACAAAGCAGATATTAACAGGTTCTCTAAAGTGTTATTTTGACTGTATTTAACTTGACCACTGTGAGCAATGTTTGTATGACAAGGTTCAATTCGGGGAGGAAAAAAGGTTATGAAACATTAGAAAAACAAAAAGGAGATTATAGCTTTTAAAAATCAGAATATACAGTACTTATAACTAGATAATCATTATTTTATTACTTCATCAATGAAGAGATATTTTGGGGGAAAAATTAGAAACTACAAAACTAGTAGGTAGTATTTACTGTACTATAAAAATAGTATTTACTGTACTACATACTTCTAATATTATCCACTGAAACTAATGTTTGAAGTAGGTTTATTTTGTCTTTCCATTAGTGATTTGTCAAGATTCTAAACTATAGTGTGGCTTTTCTCATAATGTCTCTGCAAAGACATCTTTAACAAGTGAAAATATACAATGTATTCTATTAAATTTACAACTAGGTTCTTCATAAGCTATTGAACAGATTCAAATTTTATTTAAAAAGAGTTTTGCTCCATTCATACCAGCTTCCCTAATAAGCTTTTTTTTTTTTTTTTCTGGTCTTCCTGAAGAGTTCTCAATTTCTTAATTAGCAAGAAGAGGAGGTCCCTGTAATTAGCCTGAAGTGTGGACCTCCTTAGCAATCAAGGAGTTTCCTGTAGCTAAAATCTGAGGATTATAGTAAAGGACTGGTAGCATTATTTTAGTTATAGAAATTGTTTCATTGATTCCACATTATAAAAGTAGTAATTTTAAACTTTTCGTGTTACATAATCGAAACCTTCATCATCTAATAAATGTAGCCTTCCAGGTTTTCTACTTGGCGGCAATTAATGGGAAATATTTTCTGAGTCCATTACCAATCAAATCTATGACCTAGGAACATAGGTTTCATTCTGGCAGGAAAATCTGGAATAATTAGAGTTGACATAAAGAAAATCTTTGTTTTAGTTTTAGTAAATTTATTTATCTAACATGTAAGAAATAATTATATTAATTATAAATTCTCTTTTAACAAATAACTAATATCTCCATTTTTTGTACAAAACTAAGAAAACCTAGTAGGCTAAATCCTGATTCTACCTCTCTTTAAGCAGCCCCTCACTTTGCTTGAGTTTCTCTAGTATTCTTATATGTGCTTCCTCTCCAAACTCGTTTTTCTCAGGGAATATCCTGGAATTTCTTGCAATGAGATATAATCTATATTAAAAAATTAAATCACAGAAACTCTAATGGAAGGCCTTTTTTGTATATTTTAATTTCAATGTAAATATGAAATAGTGACAAAGTCACAGAAATGTCATAGCTTTTCGTATTTATAAATTGTTCTACCAAATACAATAGTATGTTCCATATAACATATGGCTATGCCAGAATGATAGCTGATCTTATTTCAGGAACATCATACCATTAATGTTTAGGGGAAAGGTCAGTGTATTATTTTCAGGGTTAAGAATCCTAAAACAACCATTTCATTGAAAGAAAAAGGAGAAAAAAATCATTGATGTCTTGATTGACATTTGTGATGAGTGGAAAAATGAATAAATTCACTCATAGTGATTGATGTAACCGAATAAAAATGCCAATAAATTCACATCATTCTGTTGCTATATCTCAAATTACCAGTGGACTAAGGTGTACCTACTTTTATTTCTCGGGCCTACAAAACACAATAATTTGTTTCTTTTTCCGTTTTGAAGTTGGGATTAAATGTGTAACATATGAGATATAGACTGCATAATAAAGAGGTACATATAAAGATGAATTAGTTGTGGTCCTACTTTCAGGTTGATTCTGGTCTATGTCCCTAAATGTAACATAATGTAGATAAGTTTTCGGAGGAAAAAAAAGACTGCTAAATATGATTGTTCTTCAGAGAAAGGAGAAACTGCAAAAGTACAGAGAAGCACAATTATGAGTAAAGCTGCCAATTTCATACAAATGTGATTGACATAGGAGAATGTTAATGTACAGAGTTGAGCTCAAAGTCCTTGAAAATTAGATTTCTTCTTTTCTTTATTTTTTTCTGTTCCCCTTTCCCCTCTCTTTTCTTCTTTTCTCCCTTTTCTTGCCATTTTTCTTCCTCCATATGAACATGTGTTTAATACATACTCAACACCATGCTAGGTACCATAATGAATAAAATAAAGACTGTCCTCAACAAATCATAACCTCTCCAAACTCCCATACCAATATAATATAAGATATCCCTCTCTATTCAAAAGCAAATAGTTTAAAACATATATCAGGTGGTATATATTAGAGATTTGAGACCAGAAAGATTAAGGGAACAGTGAGGTGGAGCTAGAATAGAAAATAAAATTAAGTCTAGCTCTTTATTATCAGGAAATTAAGAATCATCATAAACCAGATGAAATTGTTCTAGAGAGATTTTGGCTGCTCTGAGTACATGAAAGCAACTTTGGTAATTAAATGAAAAATGAGGTACTGAGTGGATAGAGAAAGCCTATCTCCTTGCTTCACTCAGTACAGGACCCAGAAAAATTGTAGGGTCTTGAAAGCCCTGTAGAAATTCATAAATGGCAGGACAGTTTTATTCTACTGATGAGCAATAGTTGGGCTGACAGAGCCTCTACAAGGGTTGTGGCAGTTAGTGTGTAAGGGAGAGGGAGCCCAGAAAGGGGTAGAGATCATCTAGATATTGCATTGCTGCAGCTAACAGACTGGTGAGACTGTTCCAGCAAAACTTAGGGGCACTGGAAAAGCATGCTGAAGTCCTAATATTATAGAGTAAGGACTGAGAAAACAGTAGGCTTTTGGACCATACATATAAATGGTTATCATAGTACAGCTTGTTAACTGCAATGTCGATATCTAACCCAGGATAGAGATTAAGAAAGGATGTTGCATATAAACTGAGTCATTCCTCATAAGTGAGTTAAGAGTGATAGGAAAAGGGAAGAGGGAGAGTTTTCCAAGAAGAGGGCCATGTATGATCAAATATGTGAAACAAGAAATAGTATGGTGTATTTGGGGGAATTACTAATGATTCACAGTTAATAGAACATAAACTAAGGAGAGAAGGCGGAAGATAAGGCTAAAAGTATGTTGTGAGCTGGGGCCAATCATTTAGAACCTTGAATTTCTATGTTTAGCAGCATGAATTTTGTACTGTGTGGGTGGAGGAAAGCCGCTGAAGGATTTTAGACAAAAATGGGAACTTAAAAATGAGAAAATTTTTATGTATCTATATCTATATCTATAAACTAATTCAATAAATGATATTGAAATGACCTATATGCAAAAAAAAAAAAAAAAAAAAGAACCTTGGCCCATACCTCACACTTTGTACAAAAATTAACTCAAACGGGATCATAGACATATATGTAAAGTATAAAACTATAAAACTAGAGGACAGTAAAAGAGAAGATATTTGTGATCTTGGGTTAGGTAAAGAGTTTTTAGATATCACACCAAGAAGTGCAATTTCTAAAAGAAAAATATCTACAAATCACATTTCTAACAAAGGACTGTATCCAGAAAATATTTTTTAAAAAAGCCTTTTAAACTTAACATTGAGAAAAAAAACAATAAAATAAAATAGAAATCCAAAGACACACATCACCAAAGATATAAATAGTAAATAAGCACATGAAAAGATGATCAAAACCAATAGTCTTTAGAGAAATACAAATTAAAATAACAATGAGATGCTGAAATAGATTCACTAGAATGGCTAAAATTTTTTTTAAATGACAATACCAATTATAGATGATGCAGAGCAAATGAAACTCTCATAATTACCATTGAGAATGGCAAAATGGTACATTCAGTTTAAAAAACATTTTGGCAATCTCTAATAAAATTAAACATATATTTACCATATGATCCAGACATTCTACGCCTAGGTATTTACCCAATAACAACAAAAAACATGCATGAATCTCAAGTGCATTCTACTAAGAGAAAGAAGCAGATTCAAGAGGCTACATATTGTATAATTCCATTCATAGAATATTCTGAAATACAGCACTTCTTTAAATAAGTATTATGATTAATAAACAAAGAAGGAAAGAGATAAACTAATCACCATTAGACTATAATAGTAATTATATAGGCAAGATCTACTATAAATGATAAAATTTGTGGAGAGAAGTTTGAGAAGCAACAGGATATTTGCACAGTCTAAATTATCTTCCCCCAAATATATATTAATTGCAAAAGGGGAAAAGGAACTTTATAATGGAGTAATCTAGAAGACACTACCTTAACCCAGTAATCCCTCTTAATATCCCCAGGAATAAGGCATGTGGACATCATGTTCTCCCTGATACAACACACTGAGAAGGGTACACGACTTTCGTGATATTCCCACCAAAAATGCATAACCACAAATCAAATCATGAAAAAACAACAGACACACCCAAAATGAGGGATATTCTACAAAATAACTGATTAGTACTCTTGAAAACTTTCAAGGTCATGAAAGATAAGGAAAGACCTGAAGAATTCTCAGATTGGAAGATACTAAGGAGATGTGACAACTAAATGCAATGTGAAATCCCGGGTGGGATCATGGAACAGAAAAAGAAGTGGATAAAATCTGAATAAAAGTCTGTAGATTAGTAAATAGTACTGCATTGATGCTTATTTTTTGGCTTTAATAATAGCCCTGTGGTTATGTAAAATACTAATATCAAGGGAAAACAAGTGAAGTTTATATGGAACTATATTATATTTCACTTTTTTCTGTAAGTCTGAAATTATATCAAAATGAAAATTTAAGAAAAGTCATGGTAACATATTCCAACAGTAAAATAAGAATTAAAATATTAATCATGGGATTAAATAAGGAGCTTGCCAGAGTTCTACTCATTAATTTTATGGATAATTTTTTCTTAGCAATCACTTATATGTGGAAGGGGGGCATAATCATTTTCAGTGATTAAGACTCTTAATAGTCTTTATTCAGTCCTAAATAAGACCATCAGGAACCTGGATTAAAGTTCCCCAGTAATGACTGCCTGATTGCCTTACCTTGCAGCCTGTTGAGATGGTTCTCATTCTCCTGAGTTCATGTATAAACATTCATGTCTATAATATAGGATTATCTATTGCCCTTGGTTCAAATTCAGAGCCATCAAACTCTTCACCAGAACAAATTGCATCATGAATGATTTGGAAAGGATTTTTATTTTTTAAAATGAATAAAGTTTGACCTTCTAGATGGCTCTATTCAATGTTATTTAGAGATATTAAAAGGCAATATTATGTATGCATAAAATTGTATTTATACTCTCTTTTCTCTCCTAGTTCTTACAGTTTACAGTGTTATCGTCACATTGAGCAACCTGTTACTAGTATTTTTTAACCTGTAACTTCTTATAAGAGTCTACCAATAATTATCATCCTGTTTAGGGAAGGAAAAGAACCACAGAAAGGAGATAATAAGTTAGAGGTAGATCTAGGGAGGTGATTAGAGTGAATGACCTTGAGAAAACCCAGATACTTAAATACTGAAGGAACAAGAATAAATTCCTCCTGACTACAAAAGTAAAGTATGTTCTCTTTTTCAAGGAGGGAAGTACAGCCTGGCAGAAAGAAAATAAGCCGGTGATCCCAATTCGCCCAGTTACTTGAACGGAGTGTGATACACAGGAACATCAGACTATGTCATCTTGTTACACTACTTGTTACAGTCACACTTGGTTAATATTCCATTTATCAATACATATATATTATAATTCCCAATGGCAAATACTTTGTTATAAATATCTTGAGAATTCATCGAGACTCCAGAAATTGTACAAAAATAATTCATCATTTTTTCAGTAACAGGAAACAGTAAATAATAAGGATGGTAAGAGAAAAGAGAAAACATAGCAAATCACAATTTATTTTTTTTTTTGCTGCCTCTCAACTTTCCTTTTTCCTTGGGTTGAATCTCTTCTCACTTTCATGCTCCCACACTTTCCCTCATTTATCAGCAGTGCTCTTTAGGGCAGCAGCTTCTATCAATGATCTCAAGGTTCTCTTGTGTCCTCTGTGATACCCACAATCTTTCTAATCTTTCCTGATCAGCTTTCTTTCACACTTTTCTCAAGAGCTACTTCAAATATTTACTAACATCCAAGCCCTCTGCCCATCACCTCAGCACATGATCTTGCCTCTGACATCACCGAAAAAAAGAAGGCTGGTACGTACCTCTAGAGGCAGTTAGGTCTTCTAGGTACCAACAGCCTTTTTACATCATAGTTATCTATATACACACTTAAGGTTACCTGGGTACAATTTCTTCCAGATCCTCTGGGATTCAGAAAAGGAAGAGACACATGGGAGAAATGAGAGTAAGTTTTGAGATGCTTTTATCATTTTGCATGAATGCGATCTGGGATTCAAGAGAATGGTGAAGAAAAAACCCCAGGAGGTAGACTCAGGGCCTTAACCTATGAGGGCAGGCATTTGGCTTTCTTAGTCACTGCAAAACACCTAATCCTTAGAAATGTGAATGACACAAGTAGTCAGGGACATAATAAATATTGCTTGAATTAATGAATAACTTAAAGGATAACAATAAGTGTTTGGAATTAAAGTAAGAAATCATCACAACGCAATTTGCTCTTTTTAACCCATCAATTTGGTTGCAGCATACACACGCCTCACTCACTCTACAGTCCATTGCAATCTAGCCTCCATCCTATACTGTAATGGGCTTTTCCTCCTCCTAATAACTCCATCAAACAGATGCTCCTCAATCCCTATTTTACTCGGTTTCCCAGATCATTTTATTCTATAGACCTCTCCTTCATTCTTAGACATCTGTCCTTCCTCTTTCAGGTTGTACCTTTTGCCTTCTTCTTCTGCTTACCTATAAGGCTAGTTCTCAACCTGCTGGGCAATCCCAACCTCCCTATGGCTTCAACTATCAATCAGTGCTCAACCACTAAGTACTCTTTAATTTGTGCCTGCACTCCAGACTTTCACCCATGATACAGAGGCTCCCTGGAAGTATTTAAATGTCCCAGCAACCTCAAAATTATTGTGTCCAAGTTAGAATTCATTATTTCCCCTCCAAAATCTGTTATCCCTCCAGAATTTCCTCTGTATTTATCTGCTTATGTCAACCAGAAACTTGGAAGTCATCAGAAAATACCCCCAGATACAGTCTCACTAAAGTCTCTTAATTTAACCTGGGAAATAGCACTTAAATTTACTCCCTATTTTTTATCTTTCCTTATTTAATCTGTTTTCTCATTATTTTTCACCTGGATTACTACACTAGCCTCCTTACTGTTTTTCCCTGCCTCTAAATTTTTCTTTCTACATGTAGTTTGTACTATTATTATTTTGCTACAGCCATATTGGATGCTCTCCTAACATGCCACCTTCCTTCTTAGCCCAAGAGTTCTCTGCTTCTTGTTCCCTCTGCCTGGAATACTCTTCTTCCAAACCTTGGCGTGGCTTGTTCCTTCACTTCACTTAGGTTTTTTCTCTTTGCCTAAGATGATATTTACATATTTAGATTTCTCTTTTTCCCTCCAGTAGATAGAAGCTCTGTCTTCTTCACTACTATATTACCAGTGACTAGAAGAGTGAGCACCCAATAAATGTTCACTGAAAAATGAAGAAATTAATAAATAACTGTATCCAAAATAGCACATGCCACACCATACTGGGATATACTGGCCTTCTTATTTGATGCTCCCAGTGGACTATCTCCAACAAATGAGCTTCTTGGAGCACAAGGTCTTCTTTTCTAGGTTTTAATCAGCAATAGTGTCTATCACCTAGTGGTGCTCAGTAAATGTTTCTTGGAAAACAAAACAAACAAAACAAAACAAAACAAAACTCTTAACTTACCTTAGCTAGCAAGGTAGCTAAATTTCAGAAAATAACAATCTAATTTCTTTCATTAGAATAGTTTTGCAGAATACTTTACCCTCTACAATGTATATTCCAAATCCAAATCTAGATTTTCATTATAGAAATATTTTACCTATCCTTTTTTACTTTACAGGTGGTTAGGATAAAAACTTTATTGAAGCCATCTTTTGTTTCTTCCTGAACCTCTCCATTTTATTCTTGGATGACTGATATGAACCTGAAGTTAAGTTGGAGTTATCACTGGCATAAATTTTCCTCGCCAACATACCAATTCTCTTCTTTTGGCAAAGGAATGAAATACAAAAATATTAGGTTTAGATTTAATCTTTATTGTTTTCTAGTCCAAGCTATACTTTTCAATCTTCAGTGCAGAAGAAAAAATTGAAGCCCAAAGATGCTGAGTGACTTGTCCAAGTCCTTGTGGCTAGTAGCAGGATATACAACCAAGTAGAGAGGCAGGGATCATATTGGTGGCAACAGTCATAGCCGAAATCTTGGGAAACGAATTACTTGACAAACAGGATGGAATTGTGGGACCAGAGAGGTAGTTCTTGTGCATTTAATGTACAGTGTATTTAACTGGCTTGAATATACTCACTGACTTTGATTCCGTGTGGACCCATCAAAACTGTCTGGAGTATTTCAAAAGGGTTTAAGCAGGCCTAGCTCTTTCTGTTATAGTTTCTATATTATCCCATGGAGGCTTTAGGAATATTCCATGATGAAATGAAGTTATGTTTGGGAATTTATTTGCTATCCTGATTGGCTTCTATTCCTTTTTACTAGATTTATGATTTATTTCAGCCAGTAATTCTAAATTTAGTTGTGACCTATTAAGCTGGGATATAGGCACTTCATTTCTTCTCCTTTTAGTTCTTCCATCATTGTTTCAAACTGCATAGCCCAGTCTGCTGGACTGTGGTTTCTGAACTATATTTCTTCATCATTTAACCACAATTCTTAACTTTCTATAGAAGGGTAACAGTTTTTCTTCTGGCTATGTAGTTAATGACACTGGTGTATATATTATCAGTTACAAATTACCACTAACCATGCTACTAATGGCTACAAGACTGATCTCTAACAAATGGTTTCTATTTGCTTCTTAGAGAAAAAGTATATGCTAAGCATATGGTTTAGCTTAATTAATCTTTTTATATATCAATTTTTTCTTAACAGGTTAATGAAATTGTAATGTGTATCAAACAAACGGGTTTAATTTTTATCATATAGACTTTTTAGATAATACAGTTTTTAACGATTTAACTTTCGCATTTAAAATAAAAGTAGTTATTTGCCCAAATATGAAAGGGTAAAAATGTCCTCAAAACTTTGTAATATGTATGCCTCAGACAGTAAGATAAAAGCATGCATAGTAAGAATTTATAAAAGGAACTGATGAAGATTTTGATCTATAATTTTGTGTTAGTTTCAAATGAGAGTCTGTGCATTTATTTCTCAGAACCCCAGGATACTATGCTAAGTTGACCATATAAACCTATATTGCACCTTTATCTTTGTCAGTATGCAGTATGGTGGCCCTTAGGGAACATTAATTGCTACCTATCTCTTAGCTACTTAAGGGCAATCTTGGAACAATTATCGTGTATTTATGGGAATGAGGCATTCATTTATTTATTGCCTTTCTCCTAAAAATCCCATAGCACTTGAGTCAAGAAGATAAGAGTATAAATATGCCCACTTATCTTTGCGGGAATTACTCCTTTCTCTATCTCTATCACCCATCTCAGCAGCACCACGGCCCCCCTATATCGGGCTCACTCTTACAAATTAAAACTATAATGGTTATTGCCACTCAAAAGCATATTGAATCTATCCCTTCTTAATTATCCTTTCTTTTCTTTTTTTAATCTCTCTTACCTTCACTCTCTTTCTTTTTTTTTTGAAATGGAATAGGACCTTGACTTTGGGATCATACAGATTTGGCTACATAGAGATTACTGGTCTCATTCTTAGGCAAGATTGTTAAAGATGTAAAGCAACCACTGTGTTGGTTGTTTGAATGTTTATGTGGAATAAACTGAGTATTTCAAACTCGCCGACAAGTGCAATGGACTAGCATATTAAATCTATTGAGCTGATTTCAGATAAATAATTCTTATTATTTCATAGGGCTAATAAATCCTTTTTCTTTTTCATATACTTTCACATTTTTATCACATGTAAATAAAACACATAGGAATATATGAAAAAGCCACGTAATGTGATTTATTAAAGGGAGAAAGTAAAGATCTTTTTAGCATTCGAATTTATTATTGAACATTTATTTCCAGATAGTTCATGAATAAATATATATAAAAGGACTTCAACATCATACTTAAATTGTTATTTTAAATGCTTTGCAAAGATTCGTAACCCAACTTTAAAATTATCTTTTTCCTTTTAGAGAGCTATAAAACATAAGGAATAAGTTTAAATGTTCATGCTAAATTAATGACGAAGTCAAACTATAAAAGAAATAACTAACATGCAATTTCCTCTTTCTTTTAGATTAAAAGCTTTGCTAAGTATTGTGGCATAGCTAGATGTTTCAAAATTTTACATTTTTAAGGTAATTTATTTCACTTGCCTAAATATTTTCCTTAGTAGTAGTATTATATTATTTTATTTAAATTATTTGTTTTTTAATTCAAATAAGATAATTAGAGTATAAAACTATTACTTATTCACTGTGATATAGCCGAAGCAAACAAGTAATAAACGAATAAACCATGGGTTTTAGAGTCAGACAGACTCAGTTTGAACACTAGCCACGCTATTTACTACGAGTTAGAGGTTCTTATGCAGGTTAATCAACCTGCCTGAGCTTCAGTGAATAATGATACTCAGAAGAATTGCTGTGAGGATGAAATGGCAAACTAAACATGTAAAGTGCCTGGCACAGTTTACCAATAATAATGATTACCATTAAATATAGCTGACTATGAGCCACACGCTATGCTAAATGCTTTATACATTTACAAAAGTAATCCTTATAGCATTCCTATGAAGCAGGAGTTACTTTGGCCCTATTTGTTCCATGTGGAAGTAAAGGTGTGAAACAATTTACCCAAATCTGTACAAGTCTTAAGTGTTGGGAGCAGCATTGTAACTGGGGTTCATCTGTTTGGTTAGCTATTGCTGTGTAATAAACTACCCCAAATTCCATCGCTTAAAACAACAACCATTTTATTATCTCTCATGATTTTATGAGTTGAATGGACTAAACTGGGTGGTTCTTTGCTTCACAAGGTGTCAACTGTAGTTGCAGCATCTGTTGGTGGTGGTAAGGTAAGGGAGTGCAATGTCTCAGATAGCTCATCACAAGGCTGGCATTAAGTGCTGACTGCTGGGAGCTCAGGTAGAACTGTCAGCTGGAGAATCTCTATTCTACTCCTTCTTGCAGTACTGCATGTAGCCTTACCATATGGATTGGCTTTGCTCAGCACTGGAGGCTGGATTATAGGAAGGAGTTTGGAAAGACAAGCCCCAACAACATGTAAGATGCTTTCACTTGCATTACACTTGTTCATGTCTCATTGGCCAAAACTAATCACATGGACAAGCCCAGAATCAATGTAGGAGAAAACAACACAAGGACATGAATACTGGGAGGCCCCCTGAAGGCAACTAAAGTAACAACCCACCACAACAGCTGTCATCAAAAGCATACTTTTGAGTCCTCCAAACAATCATGGTTGTCAGTAATCTGCTCCCTTTGGGCAGCATGTTGGCTAATGCCTTGTGAGAAGAACTTAGAAGTTTCAGATGTACAGTCAATTATATTTTTAGTAAACTTTTACATTTTCTTGCTTCCAAATATGACATAAAATTTCAAATTTATATAAAAGATTTTAAAAGAAATTTTAGTTTTATTAATGAAAAAGGTTTAAATTATTTTTATGCATTTTTAATGCCATTCTATGTTGGGTTTTGTATGTTATAATTCATTACTGAATAAAATAAGGAGAATTATAGTTAAGCTTTATACCTTATTATTCAAATAAAAGTCAATATATATTAATCTATTAGGTTATATAATTAATTTCATATTTTTAAGAAACTTATTTTCAAAGGAATGGCTGTCATCCCATTATTCTATAAAGACAAGATTTTTATTTCAGAAACTATAATTCTATATTCATTTTATAGAAATTAAAATAATTTAGCCCTAATGGTATTTAGGTAGATGGATTTCATATAAAATTTCTGTTTAAAAGTTTTACTTCAGATAAATAATACAAATAATACATATTTGTATATAAAATTTATTTCCAAACAGAAGTACTTAACCTTAATGACTCAAAATATTTAAACTATTTCTTCTACTAATATTGAAATTTAGGCAACTTTTGAAGAAGTGAATAACTTGTAGAAAACAGAAAAAAAAATACATAACACTTTACTCTTGATTCATTACTTCAAGTTAAATTAGTAAATGATTTATAGGTAATAAATACCATTTCAAAGCTGTTTGGTGACCAATGCAAACTCTGATAATGTCATAGCCTAAAAGGAAGACTCTGAGGGGGGAATATCCAAACAAAGTTCTCTCCTTAATGGTTGTGGTATTGCTATTAAGTTTTTTTCTTTTTCTTTTTTTTTTAATGAATGGAGAGAGATCTAGAAAAGAAGTAATGAAAAAAATTTGTACTTACTTTTTGTGACAACACCTTCTAAGCGAATGATATTTGGGTGGTCAAACTGACCCATGATACTAGCTTCTCTTAGAAAATCTCTTCTTTGCCGATCCATGTGGCCACCTTTCAAAGTTTTGATGGCAACTGGGATCTCTCTTTTCCCTGGTGTCTTCAAACGCCCACTACAGACTTCTCCAAATTCTCCTTAAAATATAAGCAAAAGTAGTTATTTGTTTAAATAGAATACTTATATTCCAGAAGAATTGAGTTGCCATACAGTACCAACTTTTGTTTGTTTGTTTTTTTAACATAGTGACTCTCAAGTGTGTTGTTTTCACCTGGAGATTTCTTTTGTAAAAATTAAATTTGTAATGACAATCCTCTTGATCAGAATAATGAATAATAGATTGCATTTCCATACATTGTACCCTAGGAACTACCATTGATAGATATCCCTGATCTGCTGAGAAAGTATGAATAGCAGAATGGTGATGCTAATGTAATTCTATAGAAAAGCAATCAGTGAATAATGTTTCCTGTTTCTGTTTTCAATACTGACATATGGGTCGAAGGTCTGCTCTATTCGGGGAATCCATCAGGCATATGTAGTTGAATTGATCCCATAAGCCATATGCCTGGGCTTCACTGCCCTTAAAAATCAATGGTAGATTAAATTCATGTATGAATTTATTGAAAAGACTGCACTAAACATAACAATAATAAGTAATTACACTCGGTGAGTTATAAGTCACGTTTGGAACACTAATACAGAAAATTCAGCAATGGCTCCATTGGACAGATTAAATAATAGCCAAATATTTATCATACATTTCTAAATATACATCCAGTGCTAGAGTGCTATGAGTTTCAAAGAAGTGTAAGACTTGGTTTCTGTTCTCAAGAGCTTATAGTCTGGTAGGAGAATTGATGAACATAAATGAAACAACTAAAGAACATAAGAACCAATCTCTGCAAATGCTGTATTAAGTAAAAACAGTGAGAACTGGAAGACTTCCTGGAGGAGGTGGAAAGTTTGCTGGTCCTTGATTAATGGGTACAAGTCAGATATGCAAGAAAAGCAGCAACATTTTAGACAGGCTCATGGAGTGAGCGAGGGAAGTGAAGACAAAGGTTCAAAGGTCAAAAATAGTAAAATGAATGACAGACTTAAGGCAGAAAGGATATAAGGCTGACTAGAGGAATTATTTTGCAAAAGGAGGTTAAAGGCTTTCTCAGTGCAATGTAATAAATTCAATACATTTTGAAATTCAAGACAATTTATCTAGGGCCGATTACCTGTATTTACTTAAGAACATGCTGATTGATCCCCAATTTATTTATTTATAAAGTGAAGATAATAATAAAACCTACCATAATTCTATGATGTCCCTTCCATATAAGGATATTGGAAAGATCAAAAATGATAATATAAGTCAAAGTGTTTATAAACTGTAAAGTGCTATTCATGTGCTTTAAGTTATATAAATCTTTGGAAGAGTGAAAGGAATAAACACTAAAATATCTTCGGTTGGTTTACTGGCTAGCAGGTCTGGCCAATATTTTGATGCAATGGAAGTTTAAGTGTAGAGAATCGAATTAAATTTTTGCAGTACCATAGATTTCAATTATCCAGATTTCCTTTGGACAATTCATGTTGACTATACATGAAAATGAACTACCATTTGGTGTAGATGGTAATATTTTTTCAGAGAAAAAAAACTAAGAAGGAAACAAGCCAAAACTTTGCTTCCTAAATTATGTATAAACATGTCCACTAGAAATAAAAAACAGTCTAACCAGAGTTTATTCTGTATATATTAAACAACCAAGCAAACAAAAGTACTGACTAGAATGTGGTCCTTAAGTTCAGTGCATATGTTATTGACATTTTATAAATCTTACATAATTTAACATCAAACTGTAATTTTTTTTTTTTTTTTTTTTTTTACTTATGGTACTCTCAACCTGTTATGGGATAAATGTTCATACATTTGCAGGTAAAGAAGCCATAGTTTTTCAATTTTGTTTGTAATTGTGTTTTGATTTTTTAAAGATTTTCTCTTGGACATAAAAAAATGGCAATTGATAGAAATTTTCAACATTTTTCTATTGAGGCTCTGGAACTGAGAGAAAAGGTATGTGCATGTGTTGAAGTTAATGTCTAATACATCTGAGTCTACTAAGATACTTGAAATTCCTTCTCAGATCACTCTGGTTAGTTGTAATAAATATCTAGAACAAAAAAAATAAATATTTTTCTTTTTTTTGCCTTAATAAATCTATTAGTACCTATAAAAGATTCGGCAACATTTTAAAACTCTTCACCTGCCATGACCCCATAAACTAAGTGATTTTCTGTAAACATTTCATAGTATTTCAAATAAACTTTTGAATATAGTGAAAAGAATAGAGAACTCTATTGGTATTTGTCAAGACAAGCATAGTGGTAATTTTCTTCGGTTTTCCGTTGTCTGAAATTCATGTATCTTATTAACACCAGGCAGGTGTTTTCTTCATGTCAAGCTCTGCATGATCAAGTTGTTATCACACTTATTTCAACAACATTAAATCTGGTTGCCTGAATTAAAGATCTGAGACTCATACTGCATCTTTTAGGCAATGTCCAAAAAATTCAGTCACAGAATATATTAAAACCCCTATCTGTGGCAGCCCTGGATGTATCAGACATATCAGGCAGAGAGGAAAAACTATTTTAGATTAGCTGCATACTTTCAGATGGTGCCAAAGACAGATCTATTATATGATTGCCCTTGCATCAAGAGAAGAGGCCCTGTATATTAACATAATTAAGATAAATAATTCCTCAATAAGATCTATTATTGTTTATATATACTTGTTAGTTCATCATTAACTCGCTGATTATAGGAATATGATGTTAATTATTTTTTCAATACATCATCTTTATCGTTATTAAAAGGTAAAGACATACAGTGTTTATTATGATCCAGGTCTAAAAACCAAATATATATTTTAATCTCAAGAACAAACCTTTGAGATGGGTACCATTATTACCCATGCTTTACAGTTGAGGAAACTGAAGCACATGAACTAAGTAACTTGTCCACAGTGACATAACCAGAAAATAGTAGAGCTGCAATTTGAACCCAGGCAGTCTGGCTCCAGAGTCCTTGCTTATAACCACTATTTTCTGTTGTCTGAAATGATTATCATTGATAATATTTTCTTGTTTAGTATGCCAAATTTCCAATTGGAAACCATGGTGTCTTTAAACCAACTATTGTATAATGTTCAAACACATCAACTGGATATGCACGGGTTGAATGGGATGATAAAGCCATATACTAGGAATCTTTCACTATAAAATGAAAATGGAGACATATAGCTCAAATATGTTGTATATTAGATCATCTGGAAAAAAATCACTACTGTCTATGTAGTTTCAAGCAAGCAAAGAAAATTACATCTAGGATAATTGATCTTCTGCCACTGACAGTCCATTCACTGGCTAACAATCTCATCCATCTCGCTGCATGGTGGTAAAACCTTCTTAGACAAACAATTTTATTGTATAACATATAGAGTCATATTAAAATATCAATTAGTATTGGATTTTCTACATAAAGCCTATATAATAGAACTAAAAGTGTGAGAGGATGGTGGAGGCAGCAAGGGACAATCCATTTTGGTGAACTGTCATATCACGATCCCCTGGAGGCTTTCCATAGTTTTACTCCCAATGTTCCAATATTCTGGTTCTCCCCTACCTCCAACATCTTGAGAGTCATTGAAGCAAAGCCTCCTTTTTTATGGTTTTTTTAAAACATGCCTCTCAGGTGTAATGAAGTATTTCTTTATTTACTGTCTCCCTTATATGGGACTGCTCTCCACAAGCTGTCCGCCTTCCTCCCTTGTCTCCACTTTCCTCAGTCCCTCTCTCTGTGGATGGCTTCTTATTAGCAGTAAAGGCAAACTTGACGTCTCCCATTCAGATGCTTTTTCTGATCATCCTGTCTGGTTCAGTCCCTTACTACCATCAGGTCCTTCCAAATTATCAAATAAAATAATAACAGCTCTACAATCAGAAGCTCACCTTGCTCTCAGAGCTGGGCTATATTATTCCCCTATCCGACATTATACCAACCTTGACAAGGTTACTCTGAGACCATGAAAGAATGAGACAGAGTATAATTTTGCCTAAGCACAGACAAAGGCAAGGTCATGCTGCCAAAAATACTAAACATCCCTCCTCTCTTGGCTAAAATAAGTGACTGCTACTTCTTTACCAATTATAATCTTCTCCTTATTATAGTCTCCCCTTCCTCTAGATATATTAAGATAGTGTGGTTGAAGTCCTAAAATTAAAGCTCAGTATTATGTGCTGTTTTGATATCTGTGGGAAACTCAGAAGGCCTTGAATGATCTTAGTATAGATTCTCCTCCCCACTCTGCTTTCACAGATAACATCCTCTAGACATACAACTCTTCTTATCAAAGGAAACAGATACAGTTCCTCCTTATCCTTGAGTAGCAGATTTCACTTTTCTGCCAGCTATGGAATAACTCAAACAAGCCAAACTCGGTTCCCAAGTGCAACCTCCGTGTAGCCCTGTGTGGCTGCAAGTATATGTAATTAATAAATATCTGTCAATTGTATCTAATGTAGGGTGTTGTGCATGCATCCATCCCATAACCCTAAGGTGGGAATCTCTCCCTCACCAACAGGGTGAATAGGAGGCAATTAAATCAGATACTCAATCACAGAATTGCCTCTGATTTCTGATAGTATCTAATCTAGAGAAAACCATTGCTTCTTTAGACCCTCCCAAATCACTCAACCAAAGCCCAAATCCTATAATAGATTTCTTCCAACACCTTCTTCCTGACACACACACTATCATTACCCATGCTGTGTGTTCTCCCTTGTTGAAATGAGCAATAAATCTAACTTTTTCAACTGTAGTATATTCCTGAGATCTTTGGCTTGAGAGTATTAGCATAACACATTTATTGTACAACACATTTGACTATTTTGAAGTTATCTTTAAAGTTCATTTTTAATTAGTTTATTCATTTATTAACTATTGCTCCATTTCAACACCTCCTCTGACCTTGGTCTGTCACCCATAATCTAAGTCATAAAGGCATGGGCCTTGACTATCTCTATTTTCTGTTGTATCCATAGTGCCTAGTGCATAATAAACAACTCCAACTCTAGACCCAAAGCTAGAGTATCTGAGAGTAGAGGTATAGGTTAGGAAATTTCCCAATATGCTAACTTTTTTTTTTTTATTTGCCCAGTCTCTTTTCCTTTCCTTTTATTGTGTACAATTAAGAGATACTTCAATATCTTCTGCATTCAGTTTTTTATAAGTCTTAAATGTGAACTTTCCTTCCTGAGTATAATGGCAACAGGAAAAAATACTTTTAAATATCATATAAGAAAAGAGTTAAAAAAAAAGACATAGAGAAAAAATAATAGATTTTTAATTCAGTTAGAGAGGGATATATTCATTGCTTTAGGTCTTAAGATAAATTCCCTTATTATTAATGTTATCAGGAGGGTCACCCATTCACTTGCATTCACTCTCTATCATTCAAAGATGAAATATCAGAATCCTGATGACTAATTCTGATTTCTTTCTGAAACATAGCATACCATCTACAAATAAAAGAGAACATGTTTTAAAGAATTTATAACCTTACATCTGTTGAAATGATCTTTGAATGCTTCTGATTTGACTTCACAAAATTCAACACTATGCAAGATTTTTTTATGTTTAACAAGGCTTGTCAATAGGAGGATTAGGCCAAACATGGGAATTCTTAGAAGTTAGGGCCTCTATTTCTGGCTTCACCACTAATTTGTTTTGTGGCATTGGAGGAAGTCATACTACAATTTGTTTTGTGGTATTAGAAGAAGTCACACTACATTTTCCTGCTCAGTATCATTGAGAGTGGGTTAAATATCTACCACCCATCTGTTTCCTGAGATATAAAGATTAATCTTTGCAAAGCTTTTGAGTCTTAAAAAAGTTCTGTGTAACCACAGTCATTTAAATTATACTAGTAGCATACAGGATAAGATAGCACAGAGGTATGTTAAATCTGTAGTTTGGGTTGGCTCCATAGTGTAGTGGTTAGTATGTCTGCTTTACATGCAGAAGGTCCTGAGTTGGAGCCTCAGGTGGAGCCACAGGCTCTACTGTGGGTGAGCCAGGCCCCGGGAGTGCACTGTTAACATCTGTAGGTCAGTGGTGGAAGTGTGTGTGGGGGGAATAGAGGGGAAAAAAATGTAGTTTATCCTTTATTTCTAGATTCTTAAAAGTTTAAGCCAAAAAGAGGGATTTCTTTAAGACCTGAGAATGAGTTTTTTTTTTAACATCCTTTTCAAAAGATGAGTAAGGATTTCTTCAATGAATAAGCTAAGTAACATATTATTCATTTTTCCCATACTACATTCCAAATATTAAACAGCCTCTTTTTTTTACAGGCAAGTTTTTGCTCTTTTCCATTAAAAAAATGCTCCCAAATATAACACTGTCCTCAAGGAGATTAAATTTTTCATAACCTCTTATATCGTAAAGTCCAGTATATTACTTACTTATAAATACTCTTATTTATAATATTTTGACTATTCAAACTCACCGATACCTCTCTTCTTAGAATACCTTTTTGTTAATTCAGTGTATCAGCCTCTACCAGATGGCCTCCCATATCACCTGCTTTTTCTCCTCAAGGTACATTGTAAGAGCTCCTCTTTAGTCTAAAAAATATTTGCATTTTAAACTCTGCTTGATGTTCTATCAAAACTGATTCTCTACTCTGCCATCAGAAGAATTATGCTGGAAATAAAATCTAATTAAAAATCTCTCTGGCCTAGAAAAACTTAATATCTTTGAGCCTCAGTTTCCTTATCTATAAAATGTAATTTTCTGTTTTGCAGAGTTAGAGGAAGTAAAAGTAGCTAGCCCTTTGATAGCTCCTATTATTGTTACCACATACTTCTACTTGCCCATTTGGCCATCCCTCCTCTGCAAATGAATCCTAGGACCAATTTAACCTTCTGTCTCTCCTCTCACAGTCAGGCTGATGAGCACTCTGCACTGGATAGTAGTGTTACTAAACATGTATGGTTCTTTTCTCAGCTACATTCCCTTTTCAGTATACATACTATCTTGGGGTAATGTCTTTCACTACCACCAACTACTTAACTGCCTTTAGGCTATTAAGTTCCAAATCTTTACTTATAGCTCACACTTCTGTCTTGAACGCTAGACTTGTATAACCACCTAGAAGTCTCCTAGGGTCCATCTTATCATCCTCTTCTGTATTAGTCTGTTTGGGCTACTGTGAAAAAATATCATTGACTGGGTGGCTTAAACAACAGAAATTTAATTTGTCATGGTTATGCAGGCTGAGAAGTTCAAGATCAAGGTGACAGCTGATTCATTTCTTGATGAGAGTTCTCTTCCTGGCTTGCAAGACAGCCACCTTCTTATTGTCCTCACAGAGCCTTTCCTTGGTGAGATCATGGATAGAGATATTTCTCTCTCTTTTTCTCTTTACATAAAGTTGCCAATCCTATTAGATTAAGACCTCACCCCTATGACCTCATTTAACCTTAATTAAAAACTAGAAGCTCTATTTCCAAATACAGTTACACTAGGGGGTTAAAGCTTTAACATATGAATTTGGGGTGGCAAAATTCAATCCACACAATCTCTTAAAACTCACTTTCCCAACTTCATCCCTTAATTTATTTAGTAGCTGTGGTTAAATTAATATTGGCTCTTCAAAGATGTCCACATTCTAATGCATAGAATATGTGAATGTGTTACCTTATACAGGCATATCTTGGAGATATTGGGGCTTCAGTTCCAGACTATGGTAATAAAGTATCACACTAAAGCGAGTTGTAATTTTTTTGCTAGTGGAGGGTCTTACCTTTAGTTTGTAAAAAAATGCAACACCTGTGAAGTGCAATAAAGTGAAGCACAATAAGGTATCTCTGTATAGCAAAAGGGACTCTATAGATATACTGAGTTAATGATCTTGACGTGTGGATACCCTGAATGATCCAGGTGGGCCCAATGTATTCACAATGTATTCTTATAAAAGGGAGACAGGAGAGACAGAGAAGGTGATGAGATGATGGAAATAGAGGTAAGAGAGAGAGAGAGAGATTTGAAGATGCTTTGCTGTTGGCTTTGAATATGAAGAAGGGGACATGAGCCAAGGGATGCAGGTGACTTTTAGAAGCTGGAAAAGTCAAGGAAACAGATTCTTCCCTGAAGGACCCAGAATGAATCAGTATTGTCAACACCCTGACTTTAACCTACCGAGACTGATTTTGGACTTCTGACTTCCAGAACTGTAAAATAATGTGTGTGTGTGTGTGTGTTTAGCCACTAATTTGTGGTAGTACACAATGGCTCTTAACATGGGGCTTGGGACAGAGTAAGTACTCAAACATTAGTTTCCATTTTAGGCTGGATGATATCCTTCTTTTAAGCATAATTTCTTATTACTCTCCAATGTGCCCCTTTTACATTGTTCTATTAATAGTACTTCTCTCCTTAGTTGCAAGTTCCTGTTCTTTTATCTCTCCCATTACACTGTGAAATTTTGAGCACAAGGATTTTGTCTTAGTTTTAATCCTCAGATCTATAATAGTGGACACTGTGGGTAACCAACATTGACTGAATGCGTGACTGGACAGATATCTTCATGATAGACACCTTCATCAGGATTCAACTCTCTATGTGAAAGTATCCGCTAAACAAGTTCAAAGTGTTATTTGAGAGGGCAACTATGAGAGAATATCATTTACCCAGTATGTGTGAATTCTTACACTAGTACAAATAAAACATTTTGGAATTTAGTCAGGCAATAAAAATGATCAGTATTCTCAGTGGAGGGCTTGTGTTTAGACAAGCATGACTAAGAGAAGCTTAGTGGGCTGTCAGCTGTAGTGGTCAAAATGTTTTCAAAAATAGAAGAAAAAGCACATCTCCAAAAATATATAGATCATTATTTTGATGAAAAAAGCCAATGAGTGTCCTAAATTACTATTTAAAAATATATCACATAAGTCTTTAATAGCAAGAAAGTTTTTGCATAGCTTTAAAATACTAAAAGTTTATAAATAAAACTATATTAGGTCATTTTATCTTAAACTAAAGAAAATATGCATAGAAAATCACTAACACCTCTGTAAATTAAACCATAATTCAGAGTTATAGACATTTTAATTTGATTTTAATATTCTCAAGAGATAACAACAGGCAGATGTTCTAATAAAATAAACATTAAAAAGTTTGTTTTCATGTTAAAGAGCTATTTTCATTAATGCAAACGTTATTTTAGGTTAAAATTTTATTCAGTTAGTTTTGTCTTTCAGGAGATATGCATCATATTTTATCTTTTTAAAAGTTGAGCTTAATTATTTCATTTATTCAAAAAAGATTGTTTTTCACTGAGTCATAGATTGCAACATATATTATTATAAGTACTACTGAGGAGAAAATACTGCTGCCAATTAAACTGTGAGTGCTATCAATAATAATAATAAAAAAAACAACAACATAAGTTTAGCAATATTAAAGTGAGAAAATTTACTGGAGCAAAACTTGAAAGAAATCACCCATAGGCTGAATAACTGGAATATGATCTCATTTGGTGTATATCCTTCTAATCTATTTCCTAAGCATAAAGTTTATATTTTTTATTCATAAAGTTGTAATCATACTATATAGTATTTTTCTGTATGTACCTAAGACCTTTTTATATTCACTTACTATTATGGCACATGCAGTATTCATGCAATTACATATGACTTATTTTAAAAATCCTTTCTTAAAGAGCTTTGAAATGAGTCCCAATTTTTTTCTATTACTTTTTTAAAAACAGCTTTTATTATCGAATATTGTATGAGTTATTATTATAAGCATTATCGAGCAATGTTTTTGCAATTTAAAATTTGTTATAATTCCACTCCATTGCAATAAGCACTTACAATATTCTTATTGAAACAAAGCCAAGAGAAGCGATAAAATAATTTTTGTTCAATGGTATATACAACCTAAGAAAAATGCCAAGCACATATTTCATTAATCCAAAACACAAGTCAAATAAACTTTTTTTCAGCTCACACTTTTGCCTGGGGAATAAAATTTTAATATTCTTTGAAAGAGTTTGTGTAAAATTGAATTTATCTATTCTTTTAATTAATGTGTTTGGTAAAACTTGCCAAAAACCCCTCAAAATTTGGATTTGAAACTTCCTTTGTAAGGGGAAAAAAATTGTTAAATACTGATAAAGTTTAGACTCATGGACACCGACTGTGGGTTAGTGGTTACCAGAGGGAAGAGGAGGCGGGGAGAGGTATGTAAGGGTAAAGGGGGTCAAATATTTGATGGCAGAAGGAAATCTAACACTGGGCGGTGAACACAATGCAATACACATATGACATATTATTGAATTGTACGTTTGAAGCTTATTTGATTTTATTAACCAATGTCACCCCAATAATTTTAATAAAAAAGGAAAAAATACTGATAAAGTTTATGTAATTAATATAGGACAATTTAGATTCCTAGTCGTCTTGAGTTTTTATAATCAATTTCTGGAAACTTGTCTCTTTTATCCAGTTTATATATTTATCATCATAAAGTTGTTTATAATGCTTTCCTATTAATTTTTAAATATTTAATCAGTAGTTATAGCTTTTTTATCTGTAATATTGTTTACTTATACCTTATATTTTTCTCAATCTATTTTGTCAGTTTTATAATTTTATTAATATTTTAAGAAAGACAGCCTATTGAAGTGAAGGCGATCCTTGCAAATGATACATCCAATAAGGGGTTAATATCGAAATATATAAAGAACTCATACAACTTAACAGCAAAGAAATCAAACAGTGTAATTAAAAAATGGGCAGAGGACCTGAATAGACATTTCTCCCAAGAGGACATACAGATGGGCAACAGACATATGAAAAGAAGCTCAACATCACTAATCATCAAAGAAATACAGATCAAAATCACAATGAAATATCACCTCACACCTGTCAGAATGGCTGTCATCATGAATCAACAAAATACAAGTGCTTGGCAAGGATATGGAGAAAAGGAAACTCTTGTAAACTGTTGGTGGGATTGCCAATCATTGCAGCCACTATGGAAAACAGTAAAAAATTAAAAAAATAGAGCTTCCATATGACTCAGCAATTCCACTTCTAGGTATTTATACAAAGAAAACAAAAACACTAATTCAAAAAGAAATATGCACCCCCATGTTCATTGCCGCATTACTAGTAATAGCTAAGATAGGAAAGCAACCTAGATGTCCATCAACAGATGAATGATAAAGATGTGGCACACACACATATACGTACACACACTGAACTATTATTCAGTGGTAAAAAAGAACAAAATCTTGCCATTTTGACAACATGGATGGTCATAGAGAGTATTATGTTAAGTGAAGTAACAAATTATACAAATTTCACTTATATGTAGGATCTAAAAAAACAAAATGAATAAATAAAACAAAACAGAAACAGACCCAAATATATAAGGAACAAGGTCATGGTTGTCAAAGGGGAGGGAGTAAAGGAATGGGAATAAAAATTTTAAAAGTATAAAAATACATAAGAAAAGTACTATTATGTATATCTATATATACAGAGAGAGAGAAAAAAAATAATTGTTTACTCACCGATTGGTAATATGACTTCTGACATATGTCTATTTCTCTTGGTTGCACATTCTATATATAATACTTATGGATAAAAAATAAACATGAAAAAAAGACCTTTCATTTTTTTACTATTTTGTTTTCTATTTTGATATTTTCTTTACTATTTCCCTCCTTTATATTCTTTATGATTATTCTATTTCTTTTTTTCTAAAATAAATTATGTGCTTAGCAGATTAATTTTTAGCAATTCTTCATTAAGGCTGTATCTTCACCTCTAAAGCACTGCATTAGTTGTAGCCCATAAATTTTAAGATGTAGTTTTTTTCTTTATTATTTAGTTCTAGAGATTTTTCAGTTTATATTAAAATAACCCATGAGTTATTTATTTACATTAAAATAACCCACGAGTTATTTTAAAATACATTTTAAACTTTCTAACTTTTTGGTTACCTTTACATTATTTATGTCTAACTTAATTGTATTTTGGTTAGAAATGTATTCTACAAAAATCTGATTTGTTGCATACTGCTTTATGGCCTAATATATGGTTAATTTTTATAAATATTTTATGTACTTGAAGATAATGTAATTCTGTAAATTAGGGTTTATTGTTCTATCTATATAATCATCAAATAGAATTTGATTGTATTCCTCACATCACCTAGGCTCACGGCATTTTTTTTCCTATTTGATTTGGCAATTGTTAAAGGAAGTATATAAAAAATCCTACCATACTGACAAATTTATCAATTTCTGATTGTAATGCTACTGTTAATTTTTGCTTTCCATTTTTGGAATATGTTTTTATACACCTCATTGTTGTGAGATATGACACTGAAATCTAGAACTGTTATCCCTAATACTGAATGTTACCTTAAAAATTATGAAAATATTGCTCACAAAGTATTAAAATAGGTAAATTTTGAGCTTGAGCATGAACATTTTAAACAGGAAAAATTTCTATTTCTTAATATACTTTTGCTCATTGCCTCCTATTATAATAATAAAATAGCTACATGGGTACTAGGTACCATTTTAAATACTTTACATAAATTAATTCATTTAAAAATGCATCACTAAACTAATTATGAAAAATTTAAAAATATGAAGATCAAGTTTGTTTAAACAAGCCATTGATAATAATAGAGTTAATTTAGAAATATCTAGAAAACATGCATGTATTTTGGAATCTCATTGGGAGACTCTTATAATGTCTTCTAGGTACCACTCTCATAGATTATTGCTCTCATCTAGTATAATAGTCCTGTTGTGCTTAGGATATAAGTCGTACATGGAATATAATCCCTGAATATTTTTATAAATCTGGCATTCTAGGGACATATTTTCTAAGCAGATCTTTAGATTTTTAATCCTTTCAAAATCTATACTTTTGGTATGGTAACTGCAACTCCGAATTTAAGGCTATATTATTTTTGGCATCCCAAAATTAAATATGAATAAACAACCTAAGTGTCCATCAATGAATGAATGGATAAAGAAATTGTGGTATATATATAATGGAATATTATTCAACCAGAAGAAACAAGGAAATCCTACCTCTTGGGACAACATGAGTGGATTTGGAAGGCTTTGTGCTAAATGAAATAAGTCAGACAGAGAAAGACAAATATGGTATGATCTCATTTATATATGGAATCTAAAAATAGAAACAAAAACTCCACCAAACTCATAGATAAAGAGATGACATTTGAGGTTACCAGAGGCAGAGGGTGAGAGGAGAGAAAATTGGAGAAAGGTGGTCAAAAGGTATAAACCTCCAGTTATAAGATAAAGAAATAACAGGAATGTAATGTATAACATGATGAATATAGTTAATGCTGCTGTATGACATATAGGAAAGTTAAGAGTAGATATTAAGAGTTCTTATCACAGAGAAAAATTATTTTTTCTTTTCTTTTTATTGTATCTATATGAGTTGATGGATATTAACTAAACTTATTGTAGGAATCATTTCACAATACATATAAATCAAACCATAATGCTACATACCTTAAACTTATACAATGATGTATGTTACTTATTTCTCAATAAAACTCAAAAAAAATTAGTCTTAATAGCAGTAGCCACCTAAGATTAGATGGCACAATTTATCACGTCTAAAAGAAAATGAGTTCAATTCTACTACTTGAGCTTTGCAAGAGTAACTGCTAAAATGACATAAACAACATCTAGTCTTATTTATTTGATTAAAAGCCAAGAAAAGGTTGACAGCTGAAATGGTATTATGTTTCAAATATTTTCTAATTTTAACCACATTGTATTTTGAAAACAAAAGAGATAGTGAAAAAGTGTAGAATTTAAAAACTCAATAGGCCAATGGAAGATAGAAATAAAGAGAAATGCATTTGTAATAATGTGAATATATACCATATAACTCTTTGAAATTGAGATTAATAAAGAATTTTCAGGAACTTTTAAAAGCATTTTGTGCAGGCATATTAGACTGCAAGCAGAGCAGAGAGAGGTGTTAAATATTTTTTTTTCTTTTTAATAATAAAGGTCAGATGATTGCTTTGGATTTCACTACACAGAAAGTCATAATTTAGGGAAAATATGACAGTGTTCATATTCATGTTGGTGGAATAAATGGAAGTT
This sequence comes from Pteropus medius, assembly GCF_902729225.1. Taxonomy (NCBI): domain Eukaryota; kingdom Metazoa; phylum Chordata; class Mammalia; order Chiroptera; family Pteropodidae; genus Pteropus; species Pteropus medius. Next base: position 1,018,069 of record NW_024348082.1, on the reverse strand, counting down.
GCTTGTCACTTGTCATAGATGCTATGTTTCTTTGAGGAGAAAAGAAAAACAGTCAGAAAAAAAAATCCACAACTAAAGATAAAATATATTGCATTTAGTTCCACATATACAGGGAAATTTTTATTTGAGAAATTATAAAACTGGTATTTCTACATAGTAGCTGCTATCTTGAGATAAAAACAGATCAGAAATTTTCTTGACTCATCACCCGCTTTTATGTTTTATTTAATTCAAAGTAAGCACAATATGTTCTTAAATAAAATATTTTAAATAATCTGCATTAATTGATTTTTAATGTTAAATATTTAAACTTTATATTGGAAGATAGGAAACAATTCTAGTAGTCTTATTTCATGTTGTGAAAAAATGATATGAAAAAGGTTTAGGGTTAAAAACAAGGGAGAGAGTCAGAAATTAATATATATTAGAAAATATTAGAAAAGTATATTTATGTTTGAGGATCTCCCAGGCTTGTCTCATTTTGTAGGCTGTTGAAAACTTACTAGGCCTGGCTTCTGGGTAAAGATGGTAGTGTAAACATGTGCTTATCTCTTTTATCTTTCTGAGGCCCCTTTAGTAATAGAAAAGGAAAACATTAGCTGAAAACCCTTAAGGACAATAACGAGGGATTGAACTCCAGTAAGATGAGAGTTCAGCAAAAATGTTAAGATGAAAGGCCACTGGGGAGCATTAATGTGTGTAAAAAGAAAAAAAAAAAGAGGTTCCATTTGTTGAAAGGAGAGAAATACACACGGTGAAACCATAAGTGAACTCCTGGCTTAGATGTACCCATTATGGCAAAGGGCAGAAGTGAGACATAGGTCTCAAACAGAGCAAGGGTATAGTTTGAAAGTTTTACAAGAAAGAGTTGACCACTAATTCCTGTAAAATATCAGAATATTTTCTTCTAGAAAAGAATGAATGTTCTCATGGAAAATACAAACCATATATTGGCATGTGAATATCTCCAATAAAACAGTCCCTAACCATCCAAAGCGATGCTCACTGTAGACATGCCTGCATTATCACACAGAGCCTCTAATCAGTGCCTCACTTGTGAACATGAATGAAAAGCCAAGGTTCACCAGTGAGAAGAGTCCCCAATATGAAATAAAGGCAAAAAATAATAAAACATAAAGAATCTAAAAGAATCAATGATAGTGTGTGACAAATTGGTTCATCTATTAAGAAAGATATGAATGCTGAAAAAAAAGAAATGATGGAATTAGATATCTGCAAATTAAATGACAGCAGAAAAAGTACTCAATGAAAGTCTTAGAACATGGGTATATATTGTTGAAGAAGCCTGCTAGAAAATAGAACAAATCTGCATTTACAAAGAACAAATCCAAACACCAAATATATGAATTTAATGCTTAAAATGGTAAAAACTCAATCCAGGGTTTCCAAAAATGACTAATAGGAATTCCAGAGAGCATAAAGAGAATTCAGGTGAGGAAAATTGCATAGAAATCAATAGTAAAGATTTTAGAAGAGCAAACGTCTCCAGATTGAAAGAGCTTCTATGTGTGTGGCACATTAAGATGCAGTTCTAGGGTAGAATCCTCCAGGCTTTCACTGGTTAGCAGTAGTGCTATCTGTTAAGAGACAGTAGAGCATTATCTTTAAAATTCAGAGAGAAAATATTTTTAACTTACAATTCTATGCTCTGACTGTTTATTTATTAAAAAGACATTTTCAGATATAAGACAATCCAGAAAATGTAGTTCCTCTGCAAACTGTCCACTCTTAGAAAGTCAATAGAGGATTTGTTCCAACAAAGCAAAGATGATAAAGCAAGAGAGAGAAAGATCATGGGATACAGGAAATAATGGTTCCAAATTAATTAAGTGACCAGGAGAAAGGAGGAGACCCATGCATCAGTTCAAGTAGAAGCAGGAGATCAGACTTTAGGAAAGCAGCCACTCATGTGGCAGAGTCTGGATATACTGAATGATGCTCTAGTCTAGAACAGTCTAGAGCAGGGATTGGCAAACTTTTTCTGTCAAAAGTCAGATAATGAATATTTTAGGTTTGTGGAAAGTTCCAACTCTGTTACAACTACTTAATTCTGCAGTTTCAGCATAAGAGCAGCTATAGATAATAAGTAGACAAATGGGTATGGCTGTCTCCCATTAAAAACAGGTAATTTGGTTCATGGGCCACAGTTTGTCAAACTCGGCTCTAAAGAAACTCAGCCATGAATTTACAGCAGCATTACCAATAGGACATCAGAACAGCAAACCTACTCTAAAGAAGGTGGCATCATTGAAAAGAACCTATGCAATTCAGCAGTCAGGTTAAAAAAGGCTAAATTTTTCTCATCTCCTAGCTTAGCAAAAAACGACATCTTGCTGCCAGGAGCTCTCATATTAGAAATCTTACCAGAAAGAGTGAAAACATTTTACAAACATTAAAATAGGACTTTGAAAATAAAGATTTTAACTTTCCAATTTGGTTACAAGTATAAAAAATCATACCTATATTTGTTGGAACAATATATAGAGACTTAAATATAATATTTAAGGATATAAAGGTAACATCAATTATAACAGTAACAGCTATATTGAGAGGAGAAGTGGGTATTGTAAATAAGCCAAATCTTTATCTGTGATAATAGGAAGTCAACAGATAATGTCTAATGCTAAAATGAATATGCAAGTAATTGGAATTAGAAAAAAGAATCAGTTAAAAAGTATTGTCACAAATGAGAAGGACTTAGTGTTGAATGAGGAGTCAAGGGAAAGAGTGGTATGCATGCATGTGCTTTTCATTACGGGCCTTCTATTTTAAAAATAATTTTAGATATGTGCAAGTCACTTTGATTTTAAAAATTTAAAAAGATGGAAGAAATCAAGAAGTCTTTATAACTATGAAACAAATCTGGCATTCTCTTTCTGACTACTGCTTTTTTGGAACATGCTGTTAAACTACAATAAAAGGTAATGCTGTTTTCCAGGACCATGGGCATTTGTCCTATCTGTCAACGAGTGAACCTGAACAGGCTAAACATCAAATGTAAGACGACACCAAATTTATTTATTTATTTTTTCAAATTTAATTTTTAAAAAATGAAATTTAACTCTTTTCTCTTACTTCTTCATTTTTCTCTGCTTAGTCAGCTATTGGATTATACAGTAACTGGGCCCACTACCCAACCCTACAAGGAGCTGAGCAAAGCCTTTTGAGCTTTACTTACAACTTGCTCAAGCAAGGCATTCCTGGTGACTCTTGAGCAGAATTTACTTTTCACTTTTCTCTTATTGTCCTGGTCATGCACAAAATGGGCACCATAGTTTGTGGATTTGCTTCCCATAAGGCATGGTTCTACACTTCAACTAATCTCTTTATAATGTCTCAGTTATTTCTTGTCTTTATAGAAAGTATAGATAACAGGGTAAAAAATGTTACTTAATATATCAAGAACATAATGATTTTTGCCATTTTGTAGAAGTCAATGTCATAACATCTAAACATAATGTAAATATTCAGAACTAAAAACCCTCTAAAATTGAGGATTCAGATTATATTCATAAAGACAAACAAATAACAACAACTACAACAACAAAATAGACTGTCATTCTTGGCTTGAAAGCCAAGATTTTTCCACATAGATCTCAACATGGCAATCTAAATATTCCTGTGTCCTTTAAATCATTCCAGTCAGAAAACAGACTTATTCTGTGTGCCTTGCTCTCATGAATTCTTGCATTCTTACTGGTTTCTCTGTTGTCACTGTTTATTGTTGTCACTCCTTCCTCCACAAGACATCAGAGTGATCATTTTAATTATAAATCTGACTATGTAATTCTCCTAAATTATGTTCTTCAATTACTCTTTAATCTCCTCAGGACGAAGTCGTCTCCTGAGTCAGCCTTCCCTGATCCTTCCATTTAACTTGTATATCTTTTCTCCTAGAGGATAATGCATCCTTATCATGCCTCCATCACAACACTTAACCCTGGGGATGTATAAGGTGAATTACTATTTCTTTTCCTTCACCCAAATTTTACACAAGCCTACAAGCCTTTTAAAAACAACTGTCATTTAACGAATGAATATTTTTATTTTTTTGTGAATTATAAATTCTATATTCATTCATTAAAGTTTATGTAGCACACATCTCATGTTAAGTATGGTTTAAAGAATTGAGGAGTGAGAAAACATGGTGGAGTGAGAGATGTCTTCAGATCTCTCCCCTTGAAACAACAATAAACTGAACATCTAAACTCAACAAAAAACACCCATACTGCACACCAGCATGTCTCAGCATGGGATCTGTACATATGAGCTACCACAGGTCAGAACCCTAGTTATTGGGCGGTGGACTGGGAGAAACAAAGAAGCTGCCTCTCGCAGACGCTTTGCTCCTTTCAGGAGGAGGGGGAGGGGTGAAGGTGCGGCAACTTCTCTGATCAGCCTGTCTGGAAATGCCGGAACTTCTTTACTGCTGGCAGCAGGGCCCAGTAATCAGGGCAGAAAGCAGAGAAGGGGGACTGGACAGCAGAGAAACAGTTGATTTTTACCGGCCCCAGTTGCAAAACTGAGGCTGAGCTGCAACTCCCAACCCCTAGCCCAGATGGCCCCTCCTCCCATACCCTCTGAGACCGAACACCGCGGAGCCCCAGGGGAATCTGAGCAAATGCTACCAAAACTGTTGCTAACACTGACAGGGACTGAAACTGAGAATAGAAAGTGTGATTAAATATCTACAAGAAAATAAAAAAAACAAGACATTTAGGCTTTATATAAAGCAAGGATCCAAGAAGCTTAGACACCACATACTTGAAACCAAAGGAAAAGTGACTTCTTTGCAGTAGGCTAAAGAGAGACCATTATACAATAAATCTTCTTTGTAGAACCAGCAGAATACTTTTTCATTAATGCCCAGGCAGAAAAATAGTCCATAAACACCATGAACAACAAGATGACAAGGCATCTCAGAAAGAGAAAAATCTCCATAAAATAAGCTTACAGACATAGAAATATGCGACTTACATGACAGAGAATTCAGGATGGTACTTCTGAAAAAAACTCAATAAGATCCAAAACAACTCAAATCAACAATTTCAGGAATTGAAAAAACAACTAGATGAGCAGAGCAAGGAGATTGAAACTCTCAAAAGGAACCAAATAAAACTTCTGGAGATGAAGAGTACACTACGAGAGTTGAAAAATGAAATAGCAAGCTTGGGAAATAGACCAAATGGAGGAAAGGATCAGTGATATTGAAGACAGAAATCTAGAAACACATCAGAAAGAAGAGGATAGACACCGAAGAATGAAAAATAATGAAAGAGAAATACAAGAACTAGCTGATACCATCAGGAGAGGAAACATAAGAATAATGGGCATTATCAAAGGTGAGGAAAAGGATCAGGGACTAGAAAGCATTTTCAGACAAATAGTGAACAAGAATTTCCCAAATCTAAGGAATGAGCTGGTGCTCAGAATTCAAGAAGTCAACAGAACGCCCAATTATCTCAACCCCAAAAGGCCTTTATGAAGACACATTGTATTAAAGTTATCAAAAATCAATGACAAAGACAGAATTCTCAGGGAAGCCAGGGAGAAGAAAATGGTAATTTATGAAGGAAAATTCATTAGATTATCATCGGACTTCTCAATGGAGACCTTACAAGCCAGAAAGAAATGGAATCAAATATTCCACCTATTAAGTGAAAGGAACTACCAGCCTAGAATAACGTATCCAGCTAAACTCTCCTTTAGATATGGAGAAGTTAAGACCTTTACAGCTTAAATAATAATAAGAGAATTTCTACAGCAAGATAGTAATGAATGTTCAGCATACATAGAAACAAGTTGAGATAACAATGACTGAAAAGAGGAGGATTCAAAGATCCAAATTCACAAAGGGAAAAGGAGATAAGGCACATGCAGAAGAAAATGGGTGACCGTATATATATACCTATCCTTTTCATATTCGTAATGGTAACCACACACCAAAGATTCAGAACTGAAGTATATAACATAAAACAAGAAGAACCAGAGGGAAAACCCACAGAAGCCAACCAAAATAAAGGAAACAGAAAACACAAGGACAAGGAAGCAATGGAAACACCGAGCTACCAGAAAGCAAAAGATGAAATAGCTCTAAGAAGACCTCATATTTCAATAATCATCCTAAATGTAAATGGACTGAACTCACCAATAAGAATGTGCAGAGCTGCAGATTGTATCAAAAGCAAAACCCAACCATATGCTGTCTCCAGAAGACACATCTCAGCTCCAAAGACAAATATAGACTCAAAGTGGAAGGGTAGAAAATAATATCTCAAGCAAATGGTATTGAAAGAAAAGTGGGAGTTGCAGTACTAATATCGGACAAAACAGACTTCAAAATAAAAAAAGTAAAAAGATACTGAGAGACACTTCATAATGATAAAGAGAATCATGCACCAAGAAGACATAACAACTGTTAATATCTATACTCCCAATCAGGAAGCCCTGAAATATGTAAAGCTATTACTAACAGAAATAAAGGGAGAAACACACCAAAACACTATCGTAGTAGGGAATCTAAATACCCCAATGTCGGATATAGACAGATTATCTAAACAGAAAATCAATAAAGAAATAACATCCTTAAAGACATACATTGGACCAACTGGACATAGTTGACATTTACAGAGCCTTCCATCTCAGAACAGCTGCTTACACATTCTTCTCTAGTGCACATGGAACATTCTCAAGAATCGACCATATACTGGAATGTGGAGATAGCCTCAACAAATATAAGTGGGTTGAAATTATACCAACCATACTCTCTGATCATAATGTTTTGAAACTAGAGATCAACTGGAAAAAGAAATCAGGAAGAACCACAAATACATGGAGATTAAAAAATATGCTACTGAAGAATAACTGTCAGGGAAGAAATAAAAAGAGAGATCGAGAGATACATAGAAATGAATGATAATGATAGTACAACACATCAAAATGTTGGGACATGGCAAAAGTGGTATAAGAGGAAAGTACATATCATTACAGGCCTATCTCCAAAAACAAGAACAACCGAAGTAAATAACTTAATGCTTCATCTTAAAAAACTAGAAAAAGAAGAACAAATGAGGCCTAAAGTCAGTAGAAGGAAAGAAATCATCAAAATTAGAGCAGAAATAAATGAAATTGAAATTAAACAAACAAACAAAAAAACAATAGAAAAAATAAATACAAGGAGTTGGTTCTTTGAGAAGGTTAATAAAATTGACAAACCCCTGACTAGACTCACTAAAGAAAAAAGAGAGAGGTCACTAATAAACAAAATCAGGCATGAAAGAGGGGAAATTATGACTAACATCCCAGAAATACAAAGGATCATGCAAGAATACTATGAAAAATCATATAACAGCAAATTTAATAACCTAGAAGAAATGGACCAGTACTTAGAAAAATACGATCTTCCTAGACTGAATCAAGAAGATCTGGAAAATCTTAATAGACTGATCGACTGTATGGAAATTGAAACAATTATCAAAAACCTACCAAGAAATAAAAGTCCAGGACCAGATGGCTTCACAAGGGAATTCTACCAAACATTAAAAAAGATTTAATACCTATCCTCTTCAAACTCTTCCAAAAAGTCAAAGAGGATGCAGTACTTCCCAACTCATTTTATAAGGCCAATATTATTCTGATACCAAAACCTGGTATAGATAACACAAAAAAAGGAAACTACAGACTAATATCTCTCATGAACACAGATGCAAAAGTCCTCAATAAGATACTAGCGAACTGAATACAGCAATAGATTAAAGAGATTATACACCACAATCAAGTGGGCTTCATCCCAGGGGCACAGGGATGGTTCAACGTATGCAAATTAATCAAAGTGATACACCACATAAACAAATTAAAAAATAAGAATCATATGATCATATCAATAGATGCAGAAAAAGCCTTCAACGAGATACGGCATCCATTTATGATCAAAACATTTAACAAAAGCGATATAGAAGGAAAGTACCCTAACATAATAAAGGCCATATATGACAAGCCGTCAGCCAACATTATGCTTAATGGTGAAAACTAAGACCTTTCCCTCTAAGATCAGGAAGCTATCGCTTCTCTTATTCAATATACCATTAGAGGGTCTAGCAAGTACAATTAGGCAAGAGAAATATATAAAAGGCATCCAAGAAAACGAAGTCTAACTGTCAGTATTTGTGGATGACACAATTCTTTATATAGAAAACCCTAAAGACTCCACAAGAACACTACTAGAAACAATAAGCAAATACAGTAAAGTTTCTGGATACAAAATCAACATTCAAAAATCCATAGTGTTCCTATACTCTAATAATGCAGCATCGGAAAAAGAAGTGGAAAAAATAATTCCTTTTGCAATTGCAACAAAAAGAATAAATTTAATGAAACATATGAAGGACCTATATAATGAAAACTACAAGACCCTATTCAAAAAAATCGAAGAAGATACAAAGAAATGGAAAGATATTCCGTGTTCTTGGATTGGAAGAATCAACATAGTTAAAATGACCATATTACCTAAAGCATTATACAGATTTAATGCAATCCCCATCAAATTCCCATTGGCATTTTTTAAAGAAATAGAATAAACAATCATCAGATTTGTGTGGAAGCACAAAAGACCCCAAATTGCCAAAGCCATCGTGAGACAAAAGAACGAGGCTGGAGGCATCACTCTGTCCAACTTCAAACTATGCCTCAAAGTGACAGAAATCAAAACAGCATGGTACTGGCAGCAAAACAAATATATGGACCAGGGGAACAGAATCAAGAGTCCATAAGTAAACCCATATTTATATGGGCAAATAATTTTCCACAAAAAAGCCAAAAGGAAAGCCTTTCTTCACTGTATCTGGGAAAACTGGAAAGCCACCCACAAAAGAGTGAAACTGGACTATTTTCTATCACCACACGCCAAAATTAACTCAAAATAGATTAAGGACTTGAATATAAGACCTGAAACAACAAAATGCATAGAAGAAAACACAGGAACTAAGCTCAAGGACCTTGTACATAAAGAGAATTTTATATAATTTGACCTCAAAGGCAAGGGAAGTAAAAGCTAAAATAAATGAATGGGACTACATCAAACTAAAAAGCTTCTGCTCGTCAAATGAAACCGTCAACAAGGTAAAGAGACAATCATCAGAATGGTAAAATGTATTTGCAAGCAACGCCTCTGATAAGAGCCTAATATCCAAAATATACAAAGAACTCATACGACTCAAAAACAACAAAAAAACCCCACAAATGATCCAATCAAAAAATGGGCAAAGGATCTGAACAGACACTTCTTCTTAGAGGACATACAAATAGCCAACAAGAATATGAAAAGATGTTCAACCTTGCTAGCTATTAGGGAAATGCAAATCAAAACCACAAGGAGATGCCATCTCACACCTGTTAGAAGAGCTATAATCAACAGGACAAGTAATAACGAATGTTGGAGAGGATGCAGAGAAAAAGAACCCTCATAACACTGCTTGTGAGACTGCAAATTGGTACAGCCACTATGGAAAACAGTATGGAGGTTCCTCAAAAAACTAAGAATTGATCCAGCAATCCCTCTACTGGGTATTTACTCCAAAGACTTGAAAACCCATATCTGAAAAGATATTTGCACACTGATGGTCATAGTAGCACTATTCACACTGGCCAGGACATGGAAGCAACCAAAGTATCCTATGATGATTGGCTAAAGAAGCGGTGGTACATATATACAATGGAATATTACTCAGCCATAAGAAGAGATGAAATACTGTCATTTGCGACAACCTGGATGGACTTCAAGATAATCATGCTAATCGAAATAAGCCAGAGAGAAAACGTTGAATATCACATGATATCACTTATATGTGAGATATTAACCTAAAAGCAACAAATGAACAGGACAAACAAACAGAGACTCATGGACATGGACAATGGACTAGTGGTTACCAGAGAGAAGGAAGTAGGGGAGGAGGGGAGAGGTAAACAGGGTAAAGGGGGTCAAATATAAGGGGTTTGGGGGAGGGTGAAGTGGGTAAAGGAGATCAAGTATATGATAGCTGAAGGAAACTGGATTTTGAGTGTTAATCGCACAATAGAATATATAGATGTCAAATGATAATGTACACCTGAAAATTATATAATCGTATTAACCAATGTTACCCCAAAAACTTAAAAATAATGAGTGAGAAAACAAAAGAAATAAATAAAGAACTGAGGGCACAGCAGTGACTAAGAGAAACAAGAAGACAACAATAAGAACAAAAAAATAAATATGTATCAGTTGGTAATTACTGTGGCAGAGAAAAAGTAGGGTAAAAAGGAAAAGGAGTGTGAGAGGAAGATTGCTACTTTCCCTAAAAGGTGTCTTTGATAAGTAACATTGTCCTAGAAGTTGGAGGAAGTGAGGGAATGAGAAAGGAGCCATGGTGTTCTTGGCGCCAAGAGCTTTGCAATCAGGTGAAACATCAAGTATGAAGGTCTTGAGACAGGAGCACACAAAGTACGTTTGGAGAACAGCAAGGAAGCCACTGTTTCCAAAGACCGGTGAGCAAGGGAGAGATGAGAGATGAAGGTGAAAAGGTAACTAACTAGGTAGGTAAATAGCCTTTTACTCTGAACAAGTCAAGGGGTGAATGGAGGGTTTTGAGCAGAGAGTGACACAATCTGGTTTACTTTTCAAGAAATCTTCTGGTACCATGTGTGGAAAATGTACCACAGAAACACAAAGGTGGGAAAAAAAGGAGAGATGTTGATGGGTTGGGCTGGTGTTGTAGCTTTAAAGTTGTTAAAAAATGATTGGATACTGGAATATATTTTGAAGGCAGAGCTGACAGAGTTTGCTCATGGACTTTTGTGTCATATAAAAATATATGAACTGTGTTTCAAATGAGGGAAATTTGTGATCTCACCCTAAAGAATGACCTCATGACAATAGTCAATATCCAAATTAATGTTGGTCCTGCTAAGACAATTAGATCTTTGGGTATCGATGCACTTAGAGTGAGGTAGTGACAATCTACTCTACCCCTACAAATCACTGAAACAGATCAACAACTAGGATGCAGTTTTCACATCACAAGGCTGGGAAGTGACTGCTGATATATTGACAGACGACTGGAATGAAAGCAAGAAACACAGCCAAATTCACCTAAAATACGTGGAGACTGTGGTAATGAAGGATGGTTGAAGAAATAGCAACTGTGCAAATACCAGAAGAAGATATTCTTATGGAGGAAGTGTAGATTCACAAGTACAAAAGGTTATTTGTAATAAAGTAGCAGTTTATAAGAGCAGTTTATAAGAACTCAGACTACTCTGGTGTTAAATTTGGCTTTATTATTTACAAGCTAATGAACTTTGTAATAACAACCACCACCACCACCACAACCACTTTGGCCAAGTTCTTTAATCTAAGTCTTGGTTTTCTTGTCTGTAACATGGATGTATGGGATTCTTGAGATTGTTAGCTCTGTGAGGACTGAGAGATGATAATTCATGTAAAGGTTGTCTCAAGCATGTAAACATTTAATAACTCTTGCCTACTATTAATATCAAAGGGCGACTACATTTCCTGAAGGATGAAGCAAGGGAGGAAATCATAGAAAAGAGTCTGGCAAGAGCAAAATATCAAGGTTTCTACCTAAACAAGGAACTGCATTAGACCATCTGGAAAGCCCATGTGCTTCAAGCTCTAAACAACTCATATAACACACCTTCCCATCCTGTAAGTTTATTTACTCCTTTTCAATGAGACAGGATGAAAACAATAAATGAGAGCCTATAAAAGATCATGAGTACTTGCTGCTGTTTCCATTTTTCAAAAAGTCAACAGGAACTGTTATTTGGATTTAATTCTGAATAAAGACCTATGAAGTGCAAGGGGGTAGGAACTTGGGGGAAAAATGACCATTTTCATTTTAAGATACCTAACAGCCTGGAAAATGACCTTGGCTATAATTGTAGATACTAAACTTTAGGGTAGCAGTTTAAAAAAAGTACATGGATTGGGTATAATTTCATGATCAAAGATTCTATAGAGTGAGAGATAAGTGTCTATAAAACAGAATTCAAACAATACAGACACAATTATCTCAATGAAGAAGAAAATTAAAGTGTATTAAATAATTGCTGCACAGAGAGCTCTGAGCTCGGTTATAATAAAGACACATAGCTAATTTGCAAAGCAGAACAACTCAGGGATGATATAGATGATAACTGCACTGGCTAACCTAATTGAGATGGAGAAGGACCTGGACATTTTGGGAAAATGCGCCTATAGAAACGTGATGAAATTTAAAAGGAATATTTATAAAATGGGAAGATGAGAAAAGGATATATATGTTTGGACAGCTAGAGAATATATACGGTTTATACAGATATATAATGTGGGCATATAAATAAAATATGGCATCTTTTCTCAGCATCATTAAGTCAATTGAACAAGTATAGAACCAGGCCTGGTTTAACAGCAACTCATCTGAGAAAGACCACTGGGGATAAGCTGGTGTAAGCTCTCTCTCTGCCAACAGTGTGTGGCAGCTGTTCACAAAGCAAATGCTGAATTATTTGAAGCACAGTAGAAAAGGTGTGTGCCTTGTGTTTTCTGCATTGATTACAAAATATGTGGAATATTGGGTTCAATTCTGAAAAGACTTAGGGAAAAACTCCAGTTCTCCAGAGGAATGTTATCAGAATGATGAAGTATCCAGAAATCATGTCAGATGAAGAGGTTTTGGTTGAGAGGTTTTGACAATCTAGACTTGAAAAGAAAGATTTATGAGGTTCACATGTTATCTTCAAATATTTGAAGGGTCATGATGTAATATAGAAGAAGGACAAGGTTTACTTTGTTTAAGTTTAATTTTGCAGAACAAGTATTAGTGGGTAGTGTTATAAGGTTACATACAGTGTTACAAGGAAGCATATTTTTAATAGCAAAGATTCTCGATTTATTGGAACTATTTTCAAGGGAGTGAGCCCCAGTTGAGGTAGTGAACGCTTTCACTGTGACAGTTTTCTGATAACGGATAGATGGACTGTTATAGCTACCTTATCTCATTTGCTTCTCACAACAACCAGGAAGTGGCAAAAGCATTTTATTTTCAATTATTTTCCCAATTAAAGCAAAATTCATTCTTCTTTTCTTTAATCATTTTAAAGTTTATATGTCATTAGAAACTAGAAAGTCACCAAACTAAAAAGGCACTAACCACTGCTAATAGCCAAGAAGCAGAGCTAGAGTGATATTTGCATAAAGAAAAGAAAAAGCTTAGGCTTTGAAGAAAAATTAATAATAATAATAATTAATAAAAATTAATAATAATAATAATAATAAAGAATTGGTATTATGGAACTCTAAAATTTCTTAAAATTGTTTAAAATTCTTCTTCACATTCTTCACACTTCTTATTTGACCACTTTTCTCTTCCCTGTCTAAATTACATTTTCCTCATCTTGGCATTCCTTAGCTTTCAAATGGCATCTCCACAATGCAGTCTGATCGCATAGTGTTCAGTGATCTCTAAATCTCTAGGCTCTTCGAATTTCAATAGAAATTTACATGTATGTTTTGTTCACTTATGTTTCTTCCTTCTCCCTTGTCTTTCTATCTTCTTTCTACTTCCTTTTTTTTTTACCTTATATATTATACTTTCTGTAGCTTTCTTCTTGAGCCTGAGCCCTTTACTTGTTAACCACATAGTACCTAACCCAAGACAGATTACTTTGTAGTCATTAAATAAGAAAAACATGAATATCATTCATTAGAAGCACAAAGCAAAAATGGACTTAGACACAAAATAGCAAATTTATATTCTGTTATTCATAGTAAACTTGAAAAATAATGATTCACTTTGTTTTTACAAAATAAAGGTTATAAAACATGACTACAAATTCTTCCCATCTCTGTATACATGCCCCTTGGCTTTGCTGCTCCTCTCATCAAGAGGTAAAATCTGTTTCTCCATCTTGTTAAATCTGGGCTGGCCTTGTGACTTGCTTTGAACAACATAAAGTATCAGAATTACATTGTAGGAAGTCAGCACCAAGACTTAAAGAGGCTATGCAACTCCTTCTTCTATCTGCTTAGAACACTACCTTGAGACTGTCATATCATGCCTGTTGGTGGAGAAAAGATATGGAACAGAGATGAGTCATCCCTGATCAGATCCTTCCCCCAAGACCAACCACCTCACAGCAACAGTGGCCAGCTGAGGCACGATTCATAGGAGTGACCCCAGGTGAGATCGATAGATAAAACCCCTAGTGCCAACTGAGCCCAGCCCAAATATTGACCCACAGAATTATGAGTATATGAAATAATTATTAAATGAAGCCATTTAGTTTTGTGATGGTTTGTTATATAGCAATGGATAACCTAAATAGGCTACAAAGACAAAAGTCATTAGTTAAATAAATAGACAATTAGACTAAGGACACAAGTATCACTCGGGAACAATCGACTAATTACTTCATGCTAGATGAACTACAGGAAGCAAATCATATAGTCAGATTTATGGCCTTAATTCGCATCTTACTGTTTGCCAGTGTAGAATGCATACGGTCTCTCAGGAAGCATTACTGAGAGTGTGGCATTATTAAATAATCGTAGAGCATAAACAACCTTTACTTCTTTACAAAAGAGAAATTCAGAACTGTATCCAATTTTTACCTTATCCCCCAAATTGTGTTTTAAATAAGAGCCTACCATCTTTATTATATTCATATTAACCTTAAAACTGCAAATAAACTTCAAGTTTGGAAAATTTCTATATGTGGTAGGCAGACTTCTATACTGGCCTGCAATGATCCCTGAATCCTGGTGTTCGTGCCATTGTGTGATCTCCTCTCCTTCAGTGTGGGGCAGACCTAGTATACTAAATAGCTAATAGAATATGGTAAAGGAGATGTGATGTCACTCCCATGATTAGGTTACAATAGATTATGATTTCAATCTTGCTAGCAGACAGACTTGCTGGCTTCAGTGAAATAAACTATCATATTGGAGAGGCTCACGTGACAAGAATCTGAATTTTCTCCAGCCAACTGGTAGTGAGGAATTAAGGCCTTCAATGCAACACCCCTCAAGGGACTGTATCCTGATAGCAGCCATCTAAATGAGCTTGGAAGTGGATCCTTGTCCAGTTGAGCCTTCAGATAGGATCACAGCCCTAGCTGACACTTTGACTGAAACCTTATAAACAACACTGCAACTTATGCCTGAATTTCTGATTCGCAGAAAATGAGATGGTAAATGTTCTTGTTTTTAAATTTTAGGGCAATTTGTTATGTAGCAAGAGTTAACTAATATACTACAGTAATGTAAGTGATAAAAATTATTTCTGTTGCTATGTGGGTCTTTTTCCTCTATTTTGACTATTAGCCTTGAGAGAATGCATAATTTTTTTCTCTTTCTATATAAGCTGTACCCAGTCTTCTCCTATGTCCTTGGAGTACTTTTTTGAAAATAGGTGTCAAGTTTTCTTCATTCCATCAAATATTTCAGCAATACAGAAAAAAAGCCAAAGGAAAAATTTTTGAAAAAATTTTTTGTATGTTATTAAAAAGCTCTTCAAGATTACCTTGTCTGTTACAAAAACTCTATACAAAACGAATGTTCAATGTAATCTTAAGATTCTATATTTCACTAAGTAAATACGAGATATGTAAGTTCTATAATCTGGGTTTAATTTATCAAAGAAATCATTACTGTAAAGTATTACAACTACTATAATCTATACCTGTCCTTTATATATTTGTTCTAGCTTATTTTTATTTTGTATATATTATACATTTGATTTTATATTATTTTAATTGCATTGTACTTTAACTTTCACTTCACTTAACTTACACTTAGTTTTTTTGTTGATAATAAGATATTTATTTATTTATTTATTTATTTATTTATTTATTTATTTATTTAACAAGTTTACTGACAAGTGTCTTTTTTATTCATATCATATTGTCCATGGAGAATGGATAAAGCCCATCTTTTATTACATCATTTGTTCTTGAAACCTATGAAATAAATTCTTGAGTAAAGCACAAAAATCTTGCTAGAATCTGTTGTTGATCCTATTTTCAGTCCATTAATAGGGTAAAGGAGTTTCTAAGAATTGAAAAATAATTTGATCTCTACTGTAAATCCTTTAAGTTGATGGACAAGAACAAAATTTGCATCTAATAAGATCAACTCATCTAAATATAGGGGAAATGTGCCACAAACACAATTTTTGCCTTGTGAAAAGTGAATTGTGAAACTACATTTGGAATACTGCCTACATTTCTCTTTGTCATGTTGTAAGAAAATATAGCTATAAAAGAGGAACGAAACTAATAAAGAGAATGAAAGATTTTAAAAAATAACTAAAAAATAATAAATTCTAGAGCAGAGAGAAGGAGCTGGCTAAGGGGTGGCAGAGGAATTAGGAGAGGTATATAAAGTAAGTATTTTGCCTTGTATGCCATCAAGTGCTGCTATGACCTCAAACAAGATGGCAATAACAGAATCAAATATTAGACTAAATAAATCACAGTTTGACACTCACTTTTATATCCTTTTTGTTGTCCTTTTGACTTTCTTTTACCTGCAGATAAGTTGCTGAGAAATCAACAGTTAAAACTTTCTGTACTATTCTAGGAAGAGAAAAAAATATGGTGACACTAAGCCAGAAGATAAGGCTGATAGTGTAAGAAATAATGAGTTTTGTATAGATAAAGAGATGGAATGAATGACAGGAAGATTTTATGTGTTTCCATTGAGACTAGGGAAAGAGGGAAGGTCAAAAATAAGAAGAGTGCCCTATGGGCTTAGGGACACAGAAATGATTTTTTTTTTTCAATGAAATAATGTTTCAAAATGATAGATAGTCTGATAAGCAAGTTTTTCTTATAGTGGTTTAGGTTCAGTACTGCCCTGAAAAAGAGATAGCCTTTCAATGACCTTTTCTAGCCCATGATTAAAATTCAGCTTACCAGGTTTTTCATTATCTCAAGATATGTGTAAAATAATGATTCCACCCTAATCTGACTTGGCTCTTTTAGCCTGGGAATTTCTGTTTTACAGTCCTCTGGCCACAGAATTTCATTTTATGATGCAAAAAGTCAAAGAATATAGATGATCTTGATAGTTTCCTATGCAACATAGCCTCTCACTTCATTTAAATGGAAATGTGCATTTTCATGGAAATTCAAGCCTGTATTGATGAACAAAGATAAGCTGCCACTATTAAATAGTGTAGTGATATACAAGAAAAGTGTTCTAGAAAACTCATTTAAAAAAAAAAGTAAAATTTATATATATAGTGAAAGGAATTATAAACATGTGTGCGTGTCTCTCTCTGTGTGTATATATCTATCTCTATCTCTCTATCTCTATCTCTATCTATATCATCTATCTATATCTCTATCTATCTATATCTATAGCATTTATATCTATATAGCCTAGATATAAGATAAATTAAATTTTCTAAGGATTTATCATATATTTGGATGGTTATACAATTGAAAATCTCAGGACAGAGGTTGTGTATAGAAGATAGGTTGAATAAAATGTCTTTGATAAGCATAGTGACTTAATAAAAAAAAATTAATTAGCACAGTATCTTTTATAAGTAGACATTGGCCAACTAATAAATGTTTATCAGTGAACATATTAAGAAGTGTCATGGGTTAGGTGTGATATCATTTTCCATGCTATTTTCTTTCTTAAAAATTTAATGTGGTATTTTGATGTTCATTTTTTTAACTCATTTGAGGAATATTTAATGATTACATATTGTATCTCCCAACTAGAATCCTGGAAAGCATTCTTACCTAATTCTTTGTTAAAAATCATGCAAGTTTTGTAGATTTTTCCTCAATAATGAATTGTGAATCTATTGCTACTCTCAATGCCATAAACAGATCTGAATATCTTTTCACTGATAATTATTAAAATCTGATGTCTTGCTTCTTTCTCCCACCTCCCCTACTCTATTCCACCACTGTCCAGCATCTACACTGCTACTTAAGTCCTTTAATTTACACTTCCACAGAGAATGCCTAATACACACAGGATGATGATGAAATAGAGTCTGAGAAGAAACAATCAAATAGGTTGGGGAAAAATAAAAGATATAAGACAACCTGAGGAAAGTATTTACAGTAAAAAGTTGGGCAAGTAATCAGTTGTACAATTATGACATAAATGTTACATAACTCTGTTAATTCTTTA
The DNA here is from genome assembly GCF_902729225.1 of Pteropus medius. Classification (NCBI taxonomy): domain Eukaryota; kingdom Metazoa; phylum Chordata; class Mammalia; order Chiroptera; family Pteropodidae; genus Pteropus; species Pteropus medius. Next base: position 999,858 of record NW_024348082.1, on the reverse strand, counting down.
GTTTGGCTGAACAATGCTTTATCACACTGCTGCTATTGGAAATGTCTACACATTCATAAGATTTTTCTTCATGCACAATTAGAGTTTTAGGAACACAACCTAGTGGGGTTAAACTAATAGAGCAGTACTGGCCAGAAGCACAAAGAGAAAACTTATAAGAGCTTTGTCTCATAAAGCTTTTTTACTTTTTTATTTTTTCTGAAGATTAATGGTAAAAAGACGCTTAGCATATTATTTGAAAGTTGAAATAGTCAAAGATGAGTAAATATAAAAAAGAGACACTGATCTATATAATTGACTGCATAGTTTAAATATTGTCTTTGCCAAAGGAAAATAATTCTATTATAATTTACTAGGATTTAGATACAGTAGGAGGAATATGATATTAAAATAGTCTCATTAATAGTTATTGTTTACTTTGGCAGTATCTGTTTTACGTTTTGGGGGCAAAATTTATGTTTTAGTTGGAAAAAACCCAAAACTAAAAAAAATTTAGTTTGTTTATACTTTAGATACTTTAGGTTTTACCTTTTAAAATTATGATTTCAGACACTGATATTTAATTGATATACAAAGGATTATGAGAGAAAATGCTTCTGCTCTATCTATGAGAGTATTGAACACTGCAGTATAAAAGGACATGCAAAGGAAGAAAGCCAAATATAGAGTATAATAAAATTATTCAACCTCCTCTCTTCTCTCTTCTGCTATCTTAAGAAAATGAATTCTCAAACTAAATGAATATAACGCAATCACTCTTTTCAATTATGCCTTTAATGCCTGTTGATGTGCTTTATGTTCAGTAGACAAGGACAGAGATTCTGGTTGCATTCCAGGTTCTCAATCTTTTTGATATAACAGCCTTATTTTGGCTGTGAGCATTAGGATTAAGTGTGTAGGATCCTTGTGTCAGCTTTCAGAGGGAAACTTGGCCATGTAGGAGATGAGATGATCCACTGTGCATAGGGAATCAAATGATATAAGGGACTCTCTCCAAATGTCCCTGGAATCCTTGAGATTAGTGCTAGTTCTCTGTGTGCCTGGTAAAAGTCAGCTCAATGGGTGTAGGCATACAGAGCCTTGAGCTTAGAAGGGCCCTGCCATTTGTTTAATACTTTGTTGTCACTGTCTTGAAATTTTTAATCTCCTTTTATCTAAGTACTCTGAATATTCATTTTGCACTAGTCCTTGAAAATTATTTAGCTGGCTCTTCTGATGAAGAACTTTGAAAGGGACAAGGCAAGGTGCTTTCTTTTGGCCTTTGCACAGACATGACACCTGGCTGGAATAGTCATGCTTTGGTATGTTCTGCTCTCTCCAAAGGATTGCACAGATACCCAGCTTCCAAAGAAGGCCACTATCCTCCTTCAGGATCCCTCCTCTGTTTCCCTTCTCTGTTTAGTAATACATTCCCTTTCTCCTTTTTAGCTGCATGTATGGCTGCCTTGTCAGAGATTATATTTCTAAACTCTCTTGCATTTAAGTATGTCTATGTGGTTGTATTTGGACCTTTGAGATGTGAAAAGACATGTTTGTAATTCCAGATAATTGCCTTAAAGACAAAGCTAAAGCGACTGAAGTCTTTCCTTCTCATAGGCTGGAAGACAGATATGCTGGTGAACCATCTTTGACCATTTAGAGAAAGATGATATTCTAGGGGAAGGCACATCAAAGAACAGAAGGAACTTAGGTGCTTTCATGACTTCCTCAATGATAGCTCCTCTGCCAGTAGGACTTCAAAGAGGAATAAACATTCTTCAGTCTCTGTCACATTAGCTTAGCTTCTGCTCTAAGTAATTTACAGAATAAATTCTTGGAGGGGGGGATGATTCACAATAAATTTGTATTTATCCAATTTCACTTATATGTGGAATCTAAGGAACAAAAAGAACAAACTAATCAAAAATAGACTCACAAATATAGAGGACAATCTGGTGATGGCTAGAGGGGAGGGGGTTAGGGGACTGGGAGAAAGGGGTGAAGGGTTAAAGAAGTACAAATAAGTAGTTGGTAGATGATCATGAGATTGGGGAGCATGGCATAGGGAATGCAGTTAGCATTAATGTAATGGCTAGGTGGAGAGCCAGAAGAGAGAAAGAGCAACTTTCTATAAACTAAATAAATGTCTAATCAATATAAATATCTAAACTATATAAATGTCTAACCAACGTACTGTATACATGAAACTAATAATAAAAGAAAAAATTTTTTAAATTTATATTTATTCAGAATGGTTGAATAATATAGTGTTCTGAATATCTGAACATTTTACATAGAGAAAATTACTAATTTACATTCAAATGATGTAAAACTATATTGGTCCAATTTTTATCCTCGATGATACTAAGAATGCTTCTTGATCTTGTAGAGCCTCAAAATCACCAATATAAGTACTAATTATAAGACATGTCTATAGATGTTGGGGCCTGAGTAAATCTTTAATAACCTATAATAAAATCCTGAAGTTACATTTTTAAAAATAAATTCCTGAATCACTCTAATTTTATTGTAATTCAGCTCCATACTGAAAGAAGACTACAGGATATTAAAATAACTGTGTGAATTTACTAACTGTTTGAAACTGAATTAAGGCAATTAAAATACTTAAAAATAAATACATAACAGGTGCAAAGTTCCAGTCAAGATGGTGGAGTAGGTAAATGCTGTCTTGCCTCCTCCCATGACTGTATGAAAATTACAACTAATTATAGAACAATCAACCTGGAAAACCATCTGAAGACTAATTGAACAGAACTTCTATAACTAAGGATATAAAGAAGACTCTACATTGAAACTGGTGGGAGAGGCGGAGACATAAAACAGACTGGTTGAGCAACGGGAGGGATATCTTGGCTGCGGAGGTCCCTGTGGATGTGCAAGGAATCCCAGACCCACACCAGGTTCCCAGGCCTAGGGTTTCAGTGCCAGGAAGAAGGGTCCCCACAAAATCTGGCTGTAAAAATCAGTGGGAATTCCAACTATCCCCAGTGAGAAAGAAGGCTGCTGCAAACCCAGACATTGCTTTAAAGGGCTCGCACACAGATTCACTCCCAGGCACTCACCCTGGGCTCTGGAAAAGGGACAGCAGCTTGAGAGGTGCCAGAGATATAGAGAAAGAACTGAGTTGTGTGGCTTCGATGTGAGGGCTGGAGGGACAGCTACCATTATCCCTGTGTTGAACCCTCCTCCTGTGTGGTGTGCAGGCAAGCACCATCTTGCCTGTGTTGAGCCCTCCCCTACATGAAAACATCTGAATCTGCACTGGCCTGGTGAAATACTCTTGCTCTTCCCTGGTGACTTCCTGGGACCACGCCTCAACCAATTGATGAATCGAGGGAGGCACATTCCTGGCTGATTCCTGGCAATCAGCTCCACCCTGCCCTCTTAGCACAAGGCTCTTTTAACAATAATCAACAGGCCCCACGTGGCCAGCGACCTCCCCTGGTCCAAGCCACAGTATTTCTAGAACAAATCTCTGAGATCTGCAGGCCCGAGGAGGGTGATGGCTAGCCTTGGTGTGATGAGAATTTTGCAAGTGGCCAAATGCCCAGGACTGACATGAAATCTGAATCTGTGCTAACCTGGGGAACATGACTTGCCCCAATTTGGTGACTCCCTGAGACCCTGCCTCAACCAACTTGAGTACAGCCTGAGTCTCAGCAGATGAGCCTTACTGACAGCCTGCAGGTAGCCTCAGGCTTTGGCGTGCCCTGAGCCTTTAGCTAAATTGTACCAGGCCCACTACTGGTGGTAATTTGACTTGGTTCGCAGTGTGGCCTATCTCACATGCCTCCAGGTTCAGCACAGGCAGAGACCAACTGTGAATCACTTGGTACCTCCTACCAGGTAGCTCCAGGAAGGTCACAGGCAGTAGCTAATCTTGGCCTGCATGGGAGCCCCTTTCAAGGGGCTCCAGAACCAACACACCTAGAAGCTGGCATCAAAACACAATAGAACATCACCTGATAAGCCCCCCATGCGGCAAACCCAATTCAACAGGCACATGAATCCAATGAGGCAAATCCTACTGCATGGGGTCAGCCCCATGCCTCCCTAAAAGCAGCTCCCACCCTGTGGGTGTGGCCAGTTCTCACTGCTAATTACCCTGAGTGTCAATCCCACCCACTGGCATGCCAAAAGCAATCAAGGCTTAACTACAACAGAGAGCACACACAACCCACAGAAGGGACACTACTGGAGCACCCAGTACAAGTAGTCAGGGAGATTGTGCCAATGGGCCACACAGGGCATCCAATACATAATGCCATCTGGCCAAGACTGGGAGATGTAGCAAATCTACCCAGTACATAGAAATGAACACAGAGATGCATCCAAAATGAGAGAAAAAAGAAAGAAAGAAACACATCCTGAAAGAAAGAAAAGATGAAAACTCCAGAAAAAACAAAAACAAAAAACCAAACAAACAAAAAAACTGAATGAAATGGAAGTAAGCAACCTATCAGATGCAGAGTTCAAAACACTGGTTATAAGAATGCTCAACGAACTTAGGGGAAAAATAGATGATCTCAGTGAAACTTAACAAAGAGATAGTAAGCATAAAAAAGGACTTAGAAACCATAAAAAGAACCAGTCAGAAATGAAGAATATAATAACTGAAATGAGGAATACACTGAAAGGAATCAACAGTAGGTTAGATGAAGCAGGGAATCGAATCAGTGATTTGGAAGACAATGTAACAGAAAACACCCAATTGGAAGAGCAAGAAGAAAAAAGAATAAAAAAAAATGAAGATAGTTTAAAGAACCTCAGAACGACATTAAATGTACCAACATTTGCACCATAGGAGTACTAGAAGGAGAAGAGAGAAAGCAAGGGACTGAGAACCTATTTGAAGAAATAATGATAACAAACTTTCCTAATCTTGAGAAGGAAATAAACGTAAAAGTCAGGAAATGGAGAGAATCTCAAACAAGGTGAACCTAAAGAGGCCCATACCAAGACACATCACAATTAAAATGCCAAAGGTTAAAGACAAAGAGAATCCTAAAAGCAGCAAGAGAAAGGCAGCTAGTTACTAACAAGGGAGTTCTCATAAGAGTCAGTTGATTTCTTAACAGAAACTTTGCAGGCCAAAAGGGATTAGCACCAAATATTCAAAATGATGAAAAGTAAGAATTTACAAGCTAAGACTATTCTACTGAGCAAAGCTATCATTTAAAATCGAAGGTGAGAAAGCAACTTCCAAGACAGGAAAAAAAAAAATGAAGGAATTCATCACCACCAAGCCAGTATTACAAGAGATGTTAAAGGGAATTATTTAAGAAGAAAAAGAGAGGGAAACATAAATATGAATAACAAAATGGCAATAACTATTTCTTTGTCGATAATCAAAGAGGAAACCATAAAAGACCTCAAATAGCCATGACGATCTTGAGAAAGAAAAACAAAGTTGGTGGTATCACACCACCTTATATCAAACTATATAAGACTATAATAAAAAAATGGCATGGTACTGGCACAAAACCAGACATGTAGATCAATGGAACAGAATAGAGAGCCCCCAAATAAATCTATGCCTTCATGATCAATTAATCTATGATAAAGGAGGCAAGAATATGCAATGAGGTAAATACAGTCTAATGAATAAATGGTGCTAGGAAAACTGGACAGATACATGCAATAAAATGAAACTTGACCACCTTCTTAAACCATGTACAAAAATAAACTCAAAATGAAGAAATACTTAAATGCAATTCCCCAAACCATAAAACTTCTAGAAGAAAACATAGGCAGTAAACTCTCTGGTATTATTCTTAGTAATATTTTTTCCTGGCATATCTTCTCGGGCAAGAGAAATAAAAGAAAAAATAAACAAAGAGGACAACATCAAACTAAAAAGTTTTTGCACAGCAAAGAAAACCAAAATGAAAAGAATTCTGAATAGGAGAAGATATTTGTCTATGAATAGGAGAAGATATTTGTCTATGATACTTCCGATAAGGGGTTAATATCTAAAATTTATAAAGAATTCATACAACTCAGCACACGCACACATGCAAAAACAAAAAATCCAATTGAAAAATGGGCAGAGGACCTGAATTGACATTTCTCCAAAGAGGAAATACAGATGGCCAATAGACATATGCTCAACATCACTAATCATCATAGAAATGCAAATTAAAACCATAGTGAGCTATCTCTTCGCACCTGTCAGAATGGCTATGATCAATAAATCAAAAAACAACAAGTGTTGGAGAGGATGTGGAGAAAAGGGAACTCTCATACACTATTGGCGAGATTGCAAATTGGTACAGCTACTATAGAAAACAGCTTGGAGGTTTTTCAAAAAATTAAAAATAGAACTATGCCATGACCCAGCAATTTCACTTCTGGGTATTTATCCAAACAAAACCAAAACACTAATTTGAAAAGATATATGCTCTCCTATGTTCACTGCAGTGTTATTTATAATAACTAAGATATGGAAGCAACTTAGAAGCTAATCGATAGATGATTGGATAAAGAAGAGGTTGTACATATATACAATGAAATATTACTCAGCCATAAAAAAATTAAATCTTACCATTTGCAACAACATGATTGGAGCTAGAGGATATTATTCTAAGTGAAATAAGTCAGACAGAGAAAGACAAATACCATATAATTTCACTTATCTATGGAATCTGAAGAACAATATAAATAAACAAAATGAAAACAGGCTCATAGATTAAAAGAACAAACTGATCATTGCCAGATTGGGGGGTGGGGTGGGTGGGTGTTAGGACACTGGGTGATAAGGTGAAGGGATTAAGAAGTACAAATTGGTAGTTACAAAATAGTCACAGGGATGTGAAGTACAGCATAGGGTTATAGTCAATCTTGGGTACTAGACTAATTGGGGATTACTTTGTAAATTATATAAATGTCGAATCACTATGCCATACTCTTGAAAATAATTTAAAATAATATTGAATGTCAATGCAAATAAAAAAGTTAAAAAAATTAAAATTAAAATTAAAAATATATAAAAAATAGAAAAAAACCCCATAATTTTACTTCTCATTTCCTAAAAATTTTCAATGATTAAAACTGCTAAGGTTAAAAATATTATGTTGATAAACCAGTTATGAAACTATTAAGGAATCGTATCTTCAAAAATGTAGATTTTATGTTTACCTGCCCCAATGACTCTCTCAATGCGAATTCTTGAGGGATCAATCTCCTTTGCAAATTCATGTACTGCTAGGGATGGGTCTTCGTATGTATCTGGATCTACGTAAGTTTTAATTCCTGGGAAGCGTACTGCAACAAAATAAAAGATTGGTTTCATTTAAGAGTGTTTTAACAATTACACATCATGTGAATAATTAAAATGAGGAATAACATACTGAAGTATTCATTCCTGTTAATTACTTATGTTCAATTCTCTTCTGTCCCATTCCTCACCTGCCCCCACTCCATTAAAACTCTGTTTGGAATAAAAAATTTACTTAACCTGTTAACGTAAAATGACCTGGTGGTTTAATACAGAGTGAGCTGTTGGGTTCCAAAAACCACATTTTTATTAAATTTCTGTAAAAATTTAATCAGCTTACTTATCTACTAACAGTCCATACATTTCTCATCTGATCTAGCTATGGGCATAGGAAAATGAGGCATAAGCCTCCCTGCACCCCTTGAAACAAGCAAGCCTGCTAACGTCCCTCCTGAATACTTTGTACATTAAAGCATTAGATTTTCCTGAACTGATGATGCCCCATTCCTGTAGTTTCCCCCCTTCCAGAAACTGTCAGGCAATAAAAATAGACCCCATGGCACAGTGACAGAGGACAACACATAATAGCTCTTTCCTGTCTTCTTGTAGTTGCTTCCATGGCCCGATTGCACATAGTTTTGAAAAAGACCCCCTGTCTATCCTGGAGGGAAAGATAGGATTCAAAGGCACAAATCTGGTCATTGGTTGTGTAGCTGCTACTATTTCTCTGGTTGGGTGGAGTTCTCATAGCCAATAGGCAGTAAAGATAATGAATTAGGATGGCTTGGAAAACTTGAATGTGTGATTGCCTATTCATTTGCAACTTCTCCAGTATCAGAAGAAGCCTGTGGTTATTCCTCTGTTTTGTGCATTGGTCTATGTTTTCCACATTAGATTACTAGCTCCTGACCTCAAACCTCTTAGTACATTTCCAAATACCTTACATACGGTTTTATAGGTAATAAGCACAAAGCAAACCTTTATTTAATATGAATTAGTAGGGATTAAAAGATCAGTGCAAATTTGTGGCACAGTGGATGATACTTGGTTTTGTTGCTTCTTAAAGTTTGAAAGCCATACAGTATGCTGAGTTAACTGCTGGCTAGGTAGCCTTAAAAACATGCTCTTTCAAGAAAATTTCAAAAGCAAACCCACAAAAGGTAATAAAGTGAGTTTGGAAGGGGTAATGAAATGCCCATTATTAGCAATAATTTGTTTCATGAGTTCTTCTATGCCTGCTGCTTTCTTTTATTGCCTTTTGCCTACTGTCTTGTAGTACAGGATATGCACCTATGAGAAGACTGGTACTTTTAAAAATAGCACTAGTAAAGCATATTTCTAAAGCATACTTAGACCTGACAATAATTCTAAAAGGCTATGCTTTTCTTGACTTTCCAAAGTTTAAATTGGAGGTAAGAACAGATTATCTCTGTTCTTAGATAAAATATGTAAATGATATTTTTATAATTTACTAGAAGTTGTGATTTCAGATTGAATACTATAAATTCAAATCCAGTGGAGTAGTATCTAATTCGATATATGGTCATGTTGATGACATTACTTTAGGCACAGATAATAGGTATTATTTATTAATCCATATACAATTTAAACAATTCAACCATTCGATTATTTAAGGTGATACACATTTCTAAGGAATAAATTGATTATTTAATAACACTTATTTTTTGGTAAACACAATATATGAAATACAGAAAAATAATAAAATTAGTTCCAATTTTGACTGGCTGGTTACTCATTTAACTTATCCAAGTCTTCTTAAACATTGGTTCATCTTTCTTTTACCTTCTTAGCTGCCTCGGATTATTTTTATTGCTTCTTGCTGGGCCCATCTGGTTTAGTTTATGCTAAACTGCTAGTTGGAAAACAGATAATAAATGCCCCAGGAGCATCTCTTCCTTCTACATTTCAGTTTTAAATGCCCTGGAGTGAGTCTTAAGGTTGCTCAGCATAAGTTATCTGTCCAGGTGTTTGGATCCAGGTTTCTGCATCTGTTTCTAGCACTTCCAGCTCATCTCATGCCTGCTATTGGCAGTCTCAGTTCTCCTTTCCTTGCCAGTACAGTGAGCTTCAATCTCATTGTACAAAAGAACAACCTTATTAAAAATGCATATGTCTTGGTCCTACCCTGGACCTTCTTCATCAGAACTTTGATGAGGAAGAGTGGAATACTCTAATGCAGATGATCCTTAGACCACACTATGAGAAATCATGCCAGCCTTAGAAATAGCCCTAAATCATCCCTCTAGTTTATAATTTCCTTACTTTAATCCTTTCTGTCCCCTGGATGATGATATAGTTTGAAAAGTCCCATGCTACTTTTGTTCATTTTGAAGTAGAAGATGAATTTAAATAGTTAAACAACTTGCCTCACATGTTATCTCTATACTGCGGTTAATTAGAGAACATCCCTTCTTTCTTGTTAATTCAGCATCTCATGACAGAGGAACTGTCTTGATAAAGCAGTTTGCCATTTGGAGGTGGAGATGGAGGTGGGTGTTGGGGAGGGGAGGGTGGTAATTATCAAACCATCTATAATAGTAATTATAGCTTGTTTGGTTGGAAAGAGATTCTTCAAATGAATATAACCTTGTAGTCAGCTCAAGGATTTCATACATATTCTAAGAGTTAAAGAGCCGATTTTCTTTTTTAGTGTTAATGAATTGTAAATTGATTTGTTATATATTTCAATGACAGTCCTTATAAGAAGGAATGAGGATTCCATATTTCTATGGCTAATGCTCCACAAAATGAAACCAACTCACATGCTGGAGACATTGGGAATGGTAAATAATAATATATAATCAGTCATCTTGTATTTTTAGCATATTCAGTCTGTCATGTTTTTCAGCAAGCGGAATTAGGGAAAAGGCAATATCACTTAATAAGGAACAGGTATAATTTCCATCAACAAACCTAGAAATCACATGAAAAGTCTTAATGCTGAAAGGCTGGAAAGTGATTTTTTTGCCTTTCTCAACTCACTGATCCAAGTTTACAATGAACTCTTGAAGTGCTGGAACAACATAAAACAATGGAGGAAAGTCATTGTACTACTTACAATGCCCATTCTGTAAGTGGTTTCTTCTTTTCTCTTCTGACTTCATTTTGGCCTTTATGTACCATTGGCACCTTTTAAAAAGGTAAACAGAATCTTATTTTTAGAATTATGTTGGATGAAAACCAAAACCAATTAAAATACACATAACTCATGGGCTAAGTCCTTATAAAGTCCACCTTTAAGAATATCTTTATATCATGTGAAAATACTCCATGGAAGGTTTTTTGTAAGCATCAGAATGAGAGCCAGATAAGTATACAATACTCTAAAGTGGATTGATTCCAATTATAGGAATCTTAGAAAATATTTTATAATCAGAAATAATCATCATGTTCTTCCTTATATGACTTCTAACAGCTAGAGTTGGTGAAAAACATTAAAAGTCAAAATGAAAAAATGTCTTTGAGTCAGAATCTCAAAAATCGAGACGACCATCTTTCACTTTCAGTGCTAAATAATATGATTTTTTTTTAATGTCAGAAATTTGGCAGAGGCACATTCTGTTCTCTCTCGGGATAATTATACTATGAAGAAAAGAGGCAGGTGCTTATCTCTCATGATTTCTTCAACATGAATAAATTCATCAACATCCATATGATCTGACATTTCATCAAACTGGTAATTCCAAATGGTTACAGAATACATCTGTGATACACAATCCATTCTTTCAATGTGAATTTTGCTTTAAATCCTATGGCAAATTGAGTATTTATTCAAAAATATCTTACAGTTTTCATAAGATAATTTCCAATGAATGCTCCCTCACCAAAATGCTTAAGAGATATTTCAAAATGAATTATTGTTATCTTATGCAATTGAAATTGTTTTTCCTCTATGTAGAATGTTAAAGCAGTTTTTGATGTCATATAAATTGGCAAATATAAAAATTTAAAGCTAAAAATAATTTAGAACTAATTTTTCTTCATCATTAAGTTCTCTTTTTAAGAGGTATTCAAATTCTGCTTCAGGAATCCCAAACAGAGATAACATTTGAGATCATCTCTCAAGTTTATTAGGCCAAAGTTATTTAACCTATAATGACTGTAATGTCTTCTTTTAAGTTTGTCATATTTATGTGTTAAGGTAGTATTTTCTGATATTTTAATGAAATGCTTTTCCATATGTGTATGTGCTATTTATATCAAGTGCTGAAATACTCTATTCTATGAAGAAATAAAACCTTAAATCACATTATACAAATCCATGTAACTTAAAAATTACATCCAATTTTGCCATATATTGAATCATTGTTATATAAAAAGTCATTTAAATCAATTTCCATTATGAAGTTGGAGTCATTTTCTTTTTAAATTGAGAATATCGCTATGTTGTACACAGCAAGGACTCCTCACTGCAGATATCCTGAAACAGCTAGAAAAGGAGTGGTTGACACAACAAACTGAGCATGGCAAGGAAAGAACAGCATCTGACAGCATCTGGGACTTACTCAAAAGGGACAAGAAGAAAAAAGAAGGAACCTGATTCAGATTAGTTTTATTATATTTTTATTTTTGCAAATAAAAATATTTTAAAATCTTTAAAAAATTATTAATATAATTTGTATATCAGTTATAATTGAAAAATAAAAAAATATTTAAAAAAGTAAAAAAATTTGAAGATAAATGACACTGCTGTTTAAATAAAATCATATTTAAGAAAATACCCTAAACTTCAAAGAAACTGTCAAATAAGAAAATAAGAATCTTTCTGAATCAAATTAACCATCATATCTAAATTATCACAGTCTAACTGACATGATATAATTGGTATCTTTGGAGTTAAGATCACCTTACTGGACTCCATCACACTTTAATAACTGATTAAACTTTCTGGGCCCCAAATTGATTGTCTTTAAATTATGTGCAACTCCATGATAAATAGAGTATTATCAAAATATCAGTGCCTACAAATTCACAATGCATGGACAGCACTTATGTTATAAACAGCAATGAAAATATAGTAGAGTTTATTCTACTTAACATTTTTCTAATAAGGTTTACTAAACAGGTAGTAATCCATACAGTGTTGGAATTTTTTTAACCTAATCAAATTGTGATGTTACATGCACCAAAATGCTTTCATTTCCTTATTTCCTTCCTTTTCCCAGACTTGACACATTAATCCTCTTCCTGATATATATTTTTTCCTTTCCTAGGCATTGTTGTCTTCTAATCCTTCTTTTTGCAAGAGAGTCCTAGATAGGGTCAGACAAACTCTAACTTCTTTTTTTAATAGCCAGTTGTCCTCCGCCTAGTGATTAAGAATTTCGTAGGTCACATTTGGTATTTGTAGGCTATGGTATTTAATATTTTGTTTTTGACCTAATGATTAGTTGATTCAGAGATGCCAAAATTTGTTTTCTGTCCACTATAAAAAATAATTATATCAAAGCTATGATGATGGCAAGAGGCTGTCAAAGGTTAGCGCTAGGTATAAAGGGAGAAAGAAATAGGAGAGTGCTGGAAACAGTACCTGATGGTGGTGGCATGGTATGTCCAAACTAGTACTTTTTATTAGATAAATTTATCATTATTCCTTGCATTTTTTTGTGTTTTTTTTTTCTATTGCTATAGCTTGCATTCTTCCATCAGATAATCAGTCCCCCACCCTCACCAATGCAGGAGATCCTGAGATACTATTAATTATAAGAATAGTACTATGTTTATACACATGAAAATTTTAAGTAAACATAGGGTAAATTTGCCCTTTTTACAATTAATTTCATAAAGAAGTCACCATTTCAACTTAACCAAATTAGAAAATACATATGTTTCTTTGTTTCTTGATAAATTCTATAAAAGTAGATTTTTTACAATTAAATCTGATACACTCTTTACAGGTAGCAGTTACCTTTGCCAGGAACCCACAATTGCTAAGTGCCTTCTTAGTAGTTGTCAACTTATTGACCTAAATCTTTCATCTTCCAAAAGTGCAGATAATTTTTCATATATGCATCTCTTCTCTTTTACAATAATGTTAAATAAAATATGTATGTAGGTAGAGTTTAAAATATAAATAACACAAAGGGTTTTTCTAGTTCACTGAAGTACTATTTCTGAAGGTCCTTATTTGTTATTTTTGCTCATTATCAAGTATTAGGGTTTTCTAGTAGAAATGATGTACTTAAGCTGGAGTAGACATGGGTGTGTATTGTTTGACTGGAATTCTTATTGCAGTTTTAAATCAGGATATTGGTATTATTCAGGATGTGTGCGTTTCAGATTATCAATAAAACTCTAGAGGTATTCTTCTATATTCCTATTGATAATCGAGATTGAATATTTCTCCCCATGTAGGAATAAAAATATGATAGGAAGATATTCACAATTTCTGACAAAAGTGTGGGCCTAATATCGATAGTTCAATAAGAAGTAACACTTATTCTTTTAAATAATTTCATACATATTAATCTTCATTCATATCTCTGTATTGTCAGCACTTAGCAACAATTTATATACGTAGACAATATGTATGAAATCTAAGGTTTAGATTGGTGAAACTAGTCAGCTAGTCAGGGTTCAAAGCTAGGACTTTTGCTCTGTTAAATGTATTGTTACTTTAAATTTTCATCCATATTTCTCTAAAGTGGAGAAATATTGGATTTATAAAACCAATTAATATAATTCTAATATAGATACTTTCAATATTTAATGGATTAAAAATAGCACATTTTTGTAACACTGTTTATAAGGAAACTTTATACAAATTGTTCAATCAATTTTTTTTAAAAAAATTACACCTTTCATAGGGTAATTTAATTGTAGTAAAGGAAACACTAAGAGTTAACTTAATGAGTAGAAATTTATCATTCACAACTTTTAACGTGTTTTTATCAAGTTTTTGGTTGCTTCACATTCAGAGAACAAGCCATAGTGGTTCTGTTATAAAGTTCACTGACAGAGGAGAATCTACACTGATACCTTTTTCTCTCAGGTGTGCTTTGTTACATTTTAAAGCATTTGAATATACAGTGTATGAAAAGTATGGTTATTTGCAAGTCTTGGAAATAATCTGGTACACTTCAGTTACCTCCCGGTGATTAAGAAGAACAAGGTAAGAATGACGAGGAGAGTGAATCCCCCAACGGCCGCGGTGGCTATCACGAGAATCTGCCCCTGTTCTGCTGCCATGTCAGAAGCTGAAAACACAGATACAATGTTAACAGTTCCCTGGGTGACATTTTGCTACCAAAATTATTTTACAACTTAGTATATGCTTGAAAATATGGTAATGGATACCAAAAAACCCCATCATATTTGCTCTTCATTGGGCACATAGGATGCAAACCCAAAAGAAAGACTGAAGATTGGGGTTATAACCCTCAGTATAACCCTTTCTTCTATTTTACAAATATACCAAGAAAATAGAGGAATTCTTAGTACTTCACGTCTTATGAATATGTATTGCAAAATTAAATCAGCAGGTGGACTAAAGGATTTTATTTATACAATTGCTAATTAATTGCCTTAAACACTTTGGCCAACAGACCAGGTTTTATACACTCTTTTGGAGTCTGCTTCCATAAAGTGGACAGGTTGTATAATTCAAGAATGACTTCCTTTATATTTAATAGAGCTTAATTTAAAAATTGAAGTTATAACTTCCCACCTCCATAGCACAAAAGGTGTACATTGTGGGTGTTTAGATGTTTGACTGGCAGTAATTAAGAAAATGATATTTAAAAGTTTCCCTTTTTGAAGAAAAGGCTAGATAATATATTGTAACAACATATTACTTTTCTCATTGACGAAAGTCATATCTTAAAACCACCTGGGTGTTTCATTAACCTTTTAGGGATTGCTAAAAATATATTAGTTCAATTAAATCATTAGCACTCTCCTCCTTTGTATTACTAAAGCTTTAATCAGATGTAATTTTTAGGGAATAGGATATGGGCAATTGCATAATAATAGAGGTAAGGAAACTGAAGCCCAGAGAAGTTAAAGAATTTGCTTAAGTTCACACTTGATTATACTGGAATTCAGGCTTCTAGATTTTTTGTTTCATTTTTCCTTCCTATTCTGTAACTCACATTAATAATTTAGTTAATGATCAATATTCTAAAATATTAAATCAATCGGTCCCTTTAATATCCCTTAACTTGAATAAAGCTTGATTTTTATTTTGATCACTATAAAATATTTATTCATCTAATCACTTATAAGCAGCAAATTGAATCAAAGACAGAATTTAACTAACAAGCAAACCACTTAATTCTCTACCATATTAATTTATTAAACTTGAGTACTTTATGGCTTTCACAGAAGTAGATCTTTCTCTGGGAATCAAGTCTGCAGTATACTATGTGCAAATTTATATCCAGAGTAATTTCCTTGTAAAAATGACATATCTACTAGAGAATATCTGAACCTTAAATGTTATTACTGAATCAATAAGAAACCAGTCAGAGCATTTAAGATGCCTCTTAAGAGATCGAAACCTAAATAAAAACAAAAGTCATTTATGTTGTTTTCAGTAAGAATTAAACATTGGAAATAGATTTTAGTCACTACGATTTAATCAAGATATTTTCAAGCAATCTATTAAAGATTGAGTTTTAACTCATAATCTGTACAGAGACAAGTTAAATAGTTGCATTTTATCAGTATATAAAGTACTAAAGATTTTTTATTAGGTCCTTACTGAATTTCTGAACCTTCACACTAGCACTGATGTCATGGGAATGAATGTGTTCTCTAAAATGTCACATTTTCTCATTGAAAATTATTCAATAACAAATAGTAAGAAATAGATGTTGTAGAAAATATTAACTTTATGAAAATAAAGAAAATGGCATTTAGAAAAAACTTAGCAACTGTTGTATTTATAAAATATATAATGTAGTTCAAGAGTTTTAAACCTGGAGCGTATATTTTTGTGGTAGCCAGGTAGCAAGTAATTTATTGAGAATATGTATTCAAAATTCAGATGGAGAAGAAGATTATGTAATTGCATGCCTTTTGAAAATCAGATTATCTCGTTATAAAAAATTGTGTTGTTTTACTTGAATAACATCTTAATAACTCCCCTTTTTACTAAAATACCTTCTTTTTCTCTCCTGTGATTACATATTTATGAACTTTGCTTCAATTAAAATTTTAATCGGATAATGTTAAGGTGTGATACTTTGAAAAGTGTATATTCTTACCTAATTGTTTCTTAAACCTCTGTACTAGGAATCCTAAATCCTAATTTCTTTTGTGGAGAATAATATATATAAATATATGTTATTTGAAAATAAGAGTGTATAATGTGATGCACTATTATACCGGGAGTAAATGCTATGGATAATGGTCTGGGATGATTATAAAAACATTACAGACATCATCATCATCAACAATAGCCACTACGAATTTAACAGTAAACCGTCCTTCAGCACTAGGCTTAGTGCTTCAAATTCATTATCAAATTTACCTGCACAATAGTCCTTATAGGTAGGTTCTACTATGATTCCTAGTTTAAGTGGTTATATATAATACTTATCTAAGGTTACATTTTTTTGTACACAGGAAAGCTGGCTAACCAACCCTGATTCGTTAGTCTGCGGGTTCATAGTATTGACAGTATTTTATACCATTATACAACCATTTTCACTAACAGAACAATTGACTAGATCTAGCTTTTTTGGATGTCCTAGAACAAGCTTGCCTTGATTGACCTTGGTTTCATGTCTGTAAAATGAGACTGTTGAATTAAATATCTTTGTCACAATCTTTCAGAGCAATTTTACTACGATATTGTGTCATTGATTTGCTACTTGATATTTGGTCTTGTCCAGAATGTCCATGGAGACATTTGTCCATGACTTGTTAAATGATATATTTAAATTTGTTAAAATTTTATTTACATTATTTTTATTATAATTTGTTTTCTAGGAGTGGACATTTTGAACAGGACCAAATATCAAGGGCCATTTGGTGTAGACCAAATATGTTCATGGATGTTTCTGACGGGACTGAATTTCAAGGACATTTTGGCATGGACCAAATGTCTCTGTGGACATTTTGGACATGATCAAATGTCCTTCAAGAGTATTATGCATAAAGTTACAATCAAATATTAGGAAGAATAAGATTTGCCATATGGAAATAAGAGGAACACTCAAGACCTGCTGTAGTCTTTGTCCTGACAGAGATAATTTCTACCTTCTTATCTACCATATCAGTGTCAGTCAATCACAGAGTTCTATCTTTATCTCAGAATAAAGTCCAAAGCCCTTAACTTTGTTAACAAGGCTCTCTACAAATGCTTTAGTATATATTCCCAGAGTCATCTCTTATCATTCTCTAACCATGCTAATTTCTTCCAGTTCCTTGAATGTGCCAAACTTGCTCTCATGGTGAATCCCTAGCCAGTCTGCCCACATGAACATTACATCATTTGTGAAGCTTTTTTTCTGATTGTTTAGATTTGTTAGGTCCCCAGACATACATTCCCACAGACTCTTGTATTGTCTCTACCAATAAATGTTTATTGTTTTATTTAAATTAGTATTTTTATAATCTATTTTTTGATTGGACTGCAAATTCCATAAAGGCAGTGACACACCGCCCTATCCTTTCCCCCACCTCCCCAAAACAAGAAATTTGCAGGTGCAATTAAGTTAAGGATATCAATCATCCTGGATTAATTGGATGGACCAAAACTCAATGACTATAGGAGACAGAATAAGAGAAGACAAAGAGAAGTCCATGTGAATACAGAGGCAGAAAGTAGAGTTTT
Source organism: Pteropus medius (assembly GCF_902729225.1). Classification (NCBI taxonomy): domain Eukaryota; kingdom Metazoa; phylum Chordata; class Mammalia; order Chiroptera; family Pteropodidae; genus Pteropus; species Pteropus medius. The sequence continues at coordinate 981,841 of NW_024348082.1, read as the reverse complement.
GCAGCTATAAGCCAAGGAAAACCTGGAGCCGTCAGAAGCTGAAAGAAGCAAGAAAGAATTCTCTTCTAGAGCTTTATGTGCGAATGCACTTTTACACTTGATAACTGTGGAGAATAAATTTCTGTTGTCTTAAGCAGTGAAGTTGTATGCTAATTTGTTATAATAGCCCTAAGAAACTAATACAGTATTTAATCTATAGGGCCTGATACATGTTAGTAGCTCAATAAATAGTTGTTTGTAAAATGGAAAAAATGATGGTTTACATTGGATGATTCTAGTAAGAAAAGGTCACATTAACCTAGGGGTAATCCATATCCTCACTTTCCAGTTGACACATAAAGAAGATTTACCCTGAAGGTAACTATACTATGACTGTAAAATAAATCTACACAAGTTTAAGCAGAGGAATCCAGTTATTCTGCATGGTTGAAGACAATGCTTCTCCACAGGCAGGGGCGACAAGAAAGCACAGACTTCTACATTTAATCAAATTGAATAGATTAAGCTTAGAAACGTGAATCCAAGGTAAAGAGTCTGTTAGTTCATTTGACAAATGTTTATTGAGCACTTATTATGTGGTAGGGACTGAGACACACACTGGGGATACAGTGATGAACAAAAAAGACAGTTGCTGCTCTCCTGGATTTACAATTCACTGGGGAAGACAGACAATGAACAAATAATTACAAGTGTAAGAATCATTACAAAAGGGAAATTTCAGGGTGCTCTGGAAGAGAATAAGCAGCCCTTGACAGTGTGAGTCAGCAGAGTAGGAATTTATAAATACAATGTGTTAGAAGGAGGAAGAGGAAGAGGAAGGGGAAGGCAGGGGCAAGGAAGAAGTTGTTCCTTGGTTATAGGCCTCGAAGACTTGATTAATTTAAATGGACATTTAGACAAATAAATAAACCATAAAATCATCTACCAAATGGATTCCATAAAAGTACACTATAGCTATAAACTCCTTTGTTATGAAAACTTGTCTGTTAGCATCAGCTATTCATTTTTTGATTCTGAGAAGATTACTAAAAAAAAAAAAAAAAAATTATTTCTAATTAGTTTTGTTGGAGAAAATGTACAGTATAATTTACTCATGTTAAGTTACACCATGGAGAGCAAAACTGTCTTTAAAAAGAAGCACAATGAAATCCATAGTAAGAAATGAAATGTATTTGTGACTAGTTGATTGGAAATGTCCCTTTCTTTAATGGAATAAGGTCATAGTCTTAGAAAAATCTAAGTATATTAAAATGATATGTTTCATTGTATGGATTTGGAAAAAAGCATACTTCCTTAAGAGGAAGCAATTTTCACAAAGAGTTGCAAAATTGTTACTGAACAAAGACTTAGCACTTAGTTTAAGTGAAGTTTACCTTAGTTAAAGAGAAAAAAAGTGTTCTTTACTTGGATTCCAAATACTTAAAATAAGATAAAAAATAGATTTCATTTCTTTAGGAAAGTATGAGAGAAAAGCAATTTGGCTATTTTTAACCAAAGAAATTTCTATAGAGGCATATGATTTTGTCTCTCTGTAATCAAGATTATTCTAGTTTATATTTACATTTCAAAGTGAAATCTGTTATTTGTATTCTGTGTCATTTTCTGTGGAATAGCTTTTTAAAGTTAACTCTTTTCTGTTATGAATATCTTTTTAAAGTTACTGAAGGCAGCAGATACATGATTTTTGGGGGAGGGGGAGTCAAATATTTCTCAAAATGCTGCCCAGTAAAATAAATGGTGTATATGTGCTTCATATTCACGTTTATTTATGTCTCCCAATTCTTGATGAAATGTATAAATTTTAAATGATATCATCTCATCATTTCAATAAAATGATTTTTTAAAGTGCAGCAGAAATCTCAATAAATATGATCTTTTCAGATCATATATGGTAACTAGGAATGGTGTAACCCTATGAAATGAGGCATATACATAAAGACATAGCAACATATAATGGAGACTAATCTATAAAATCTAAATGCATCAGTATGGTCATGTAGACATAAGAGTGTGAGATATGAATGAAAGCTGAAGAAATATTTCTCCTAGATGAATATAATCTTGTGATACTCTAGATAGTTATTTTCTTGGTTACTTGGACTCAAAAAATGAGATTATTGATTTTACATTTCCCTACATCTCTACATTTAGAGTCAAATATTTTTTATGTTGTATACTATCCTCTCTTTATTACTTCACTTCAGGCATCATATGAATAGGTTAGTTTTATAATTTTCTATTAGATAGCGTTTCCACAGTGTCTCTTCCCAATCCATCCTACATTATGTAGACAGATAATTATTCTTCAAAATAATGATTAAAAATACTCAGTGTCTTCCCTATTGCCTAGAGGGTAAAAGCATCCTTTCTCAGTGAGTATATCTTTCTCAGAGATGTCCAGGACTGAATTCTTAGACTCAGCTCTCACAAAATTATCTCCTTTGCCTTCAGGTTGGTCATCAATTCTGTCATTACTAAATTTTAAGTATTTCTTAGATTCAATCTCATTTTCTCCTGGCCCCACAGTTATTTTCTTAATTTAGATGCTCATTTTGTCACATGCATTTCAATTCAGCTAGACGGCAACTATAATAATGTGCAGTAGAGAAATTGCAAACAAGATGGACAAAAAGAGCCTCTGAAGAGACATCTGACAGATGTTCACATATGAAGGAACGCATAGTTTACTCCCTAAAACAGCTTCGATGCCTCACATTCTTACTTCAGACATGTTTATTGATTTTCAAGTTCACAAAATGGAAGCAAATTAAGTAAGTTAAGGCCAGGGGTGAGATATATGAGAGAGAGTTGAATGGAAGTACATACTGCTAGGCTGACTGAAAGAAGAACTGGGAAAACTGAAAATCTGACATGTGTCCAAAATATAAATTACTCAGAAGCCAGAAATTTAGGATCAAACAGCCCTATGAAATTCAAGAATTATGTTAGAACTGAATACATTAACATGATCATCCAAAGTTAATTAAAACATGCTGAGATATGTCTAAGCTATTTTATTTAAAAAGGCAAGGGTTTGTGGATGCATGATTAGAAAAATATTTTCTTTCCAAAATATTTAAAAATGATAAAAATAGTACTTTTAAGACCAAACCTCTGCCTGAAAACTTCAACTATCAAAAACGATTCATTTTCAGAATTTCCATTTTTTGGCATATTTCCACCATACTATAAGTTTCTTGAGGTCAGAAGTAATATCTTTCAACTTTCTACATCACATAGAATTAGCACAGTGCCTTACATAGTATAGGAATTAATGACTGTGTATTTTCACAAAGAGATAAAGAACACATTCTAGATTAAGAATTAAAAGCCCCTGGCTAAAGGAGAGTTTTCATATGTGATTTATTTGATAATAATGCTTAAAGATGTTCTAGTTACATAGATGATCCTTACACATTTGAATTTTGGAATTTAATATGTTCAGAGATAAATTAATAGTGTGAGTTAATTTTTTAAATTCACATATTCCTGCCTAGGCTTTGAATGAAATAAATATTTAAATGAAGAAGTATTGGCCGGTTTTTTTTAACGTTTTTCTTTTATATTCATTTAATATTTGATGCCATCTATGACCAGAAAAAATACGTCTAAGATTGGAGGGATAAAAAAACTGGGAGAGAATAGCAAGAGATTCTCTGTTCCACTCAAGTAAACCAGTTACTGAATTCTCAGCTACATGGAGACAAACCTCATGGATCATTTCAGTTGCAGTAGAGACCCTTAGCTGGGCTTATACTTTTTCAAAAAGTGATTTCACAGCTGTGTTTTCCGCCACTGCTCTGCCAGTTCTCCAGAAACAATGTAATATAGTACATCAAACTGTGGCTACCTTGAGACACAGAAAATTTCAAGATTCATTCTTCTTGATGACCTTAATTTACTTGTCAGATAAAAATGCCAAATGACACAGAAATAATTGGAAAATGTAAGTATGGTACCACCTGATGGAGAGGCAGAAGCAGAGGCAAATAATGCAGCATGATGAAACACTTTCTTTTTTTTTTTTGAGATCTTTGTGTGCATTAATAAACGGTTGAGATGCCTTGCTACAGGCAGGCTTCATGTGACAAATATCAAAGAACAAAGAAAAGAGATTGAGACATTGAAATATCTGGAGCTACTGTTAACATTCTAAATGTTAATGGTTTAATTAGTAATTGTTGCTGGCTGTTGAGATAAGTCTTTGATAATATTTTTTTATGCAATTTAAAAACTTATGTCTTCATACATACATAGTCCATTCTTTTTTTTTTTTTTTTAAGATCCAGTGTGGAATAAAATTTCCTTACAAATTTCACAAATTCCTTGGCCTGTATTCAATGATATCCAATCTCAAATACTATTCAGCACATACCGTAATATTAATGGTGGGTATCTACATATTGGTAGGCATATATATGCACTAAAGTTCTACTTCTTAATATAACCATTAGTGTGGTTTGAGGTAAATACCTTTGTAATTAAATGTATTGCCATTAGAGATCACAAATTTCATAACTCAAAGATTTATTTAGAATTTATTTTTCATAGAAAAATATTCAAAGAAAATAATCCTTATAAAAACACACATTATTTAGAAAAAAATCTAGAAAATTTCTTGAGAAAATTCTCATTCATCAACTCATTATATATTTAAAAACAAGAAAAATATTAATTATTTAGAATATGCTAAACACTGTGATACAGGGATTGGGAGACACAGAAAACTAAAGCATGGTTTCCTGTCCTCATAGCAGTTTCATTTTAGTGAGGGAGATAGATAAGTATACCTTAATTGTAATATAGTAAAATTGTTTCTAAAATGGAAGTATGTGTGAGGGTGATGTGGGATAACCTGCATTGGAAGAAATGCAGGAAGGTTTATAAGAAAGGTGATTTTTAAGCTAAAGCTTAAATGATTAAACTAATTTGCACGTCACTTGGGTGATGAGTAGATATTGAGACATTCTAGTTGGAAGAAACATCACAAATATGAAGACACAAAACAGTACAACATCTTCAGAAGTTTTTTGCATGTACTTTGAAATGTCTGATATATAGATCAACGGGCAGAATAGGAAGATGGAGAGGCAAGGAATGGATCATGAAAATTTAAAGTAAATCAGTCAGCATGTTTGTATTTTTCTCAAGTTAATATTTGTACTCAGGTTCAGGAGTACGGTAGATAAAGATGTGAATTTACTCAGAATTTTAGTTCTTACTGGAGATATAAGCTCTTATAAACACATGGGAAGAACTTATCTGAAGATAAATCCAGCATAGAAGAAAGCAGAACTGAAATTGAGAAAATACTGAGGACATGGATGGACAGCCTGGATTTGGCCTAATCTCACACTACTCCTTGACTTTATGGTAATACACAGTAAAAAAGTCCTACTTTTCATTAAGGCAGTTGGATTTTTTTGTCAATTGAAACTGAGAGTATTATTTAGTATAATGAACCAGAATTTGACTGTACTTATCTGTATTCACATCTTATGGGAAGGGAGGGTAAGTGGGTCTTAATATTGCCCAACTATATACCAGTAACTTTTCATTCTTTATTATGTTGCTTAAGCTGGATGTTTTCTATCTCAATTTAATATTTAAAAAAATTTGTTTTGATGTTGAACACGTCCTCTTGAATCTGTTTGACCCTGCAACTGGATGGATGAGACTGGAAGGTTAGGTGAAATAGGGTGGCAGTGGGGGTTACTTCTACAAAACAGTCTCTTGTTTTACAAACAATATCAAACGCTCTGCCTGGAGAGATTCCTTTTTTTCCCTTTTATTAGATTGACAGTTTCAAGGAAAAATCAGTCCTATCTATCCTCTATTTAATATGTCTCATGTACTGACTTGATAAAAACTGCATGGATATAAAAACAAAGAAACCACCAACAACAACAAAAAACAAATGAACAGACATTTCTAGCAAGTATGGCAGGACAGCATGTTAAAATCAGATTGTGGAAGAATCTAACTAATTCAAGCCCATCTAATTATAAACTCATTACCACTAAATCTGGAGCTAAACAAATCCTGTGAAAGACCTTTACTTAATTTCCACAGTTAATGATAAAACAGATTTGAGGCTTCAGTTGTCCCTTATATAGCTTCAGTGGAAGTATTTATGGAAGCACAAATAACCAACAATGTTGAGAATGGATGGGGACAATTTTTCTTAGCTTTATGGACCCAAGCACAGTGCCCTAAGTAATTTAGACCCCAGGCATCTAACAACATCCTGCTGCTCTTTGTGCCAAAACTCATTTGATCATCCCTTGAGAGTAAGTTGTAGAAGTTTTTGGATCATTATTTGAAACTGTTTGAAGCTTGTTCTGAATAACTGACCAAACTATTTACCTCAACTTCTAACCAGTCACTAGAATTGATTCTGGGAGGATTCAAGAATAGCCTACTTTATTTTAAAAAAAGGCCAAACCTAGAGTCCCATGAAACTATGACTCAATCAATTTTCTCAGTGTCACCTCAATTATTTGTTATGCTTTCCCTTAAATCATGTTTGTGAGGTCTCCAAGTTAAATATTCTATATTAGAAGTAAGAGGGTTTTAGGAACAGCATTGCCTTACTACTTACTACTGTTGTTTTCAAGAAAATAAAATTGTTTGTTTTGCATGAAAATAAAATTGTTTGTTTTCACTAAGTTTTGACATAAAAGTGAGCCTTAGTATCATGATTCTGAAAAATTGGGAATAAATACCATTGTAAAAATGAACTAAAGGGAAAAACTTCCTGACATACTCATTCACCATTTCATGTAATATAAAACTAGTGTTTTATTTTTTCATCTTTTAAACTAATATCTTCATGATATGATACCAATTATAGACAAACTATGTATGTGCTATCTTGATAGGTAGAAAGATAAGCTTCTTTCTATATATTGATGATTGGGTTTAATTTTCAACAATTAGAATTTATTTCTGGCATCCTACTCCTACCAGAAAGAAGTGTGTGTCATATGCTTTAATGAAACAAATAGTTTTCTTGGAGACAAAAGGCAATCGATCAAAACTCTATATAAAACAAGACAACCTTTTCCATTTTCTATGAGCATACTTTTTCCATAGCTTATCCTGGAAAGCACACTGCAGAACTGTGAAGCTCAATATAACTTTTCCATGGGAGCATTGCTCCTAGGGTGTCTTTTTGATGATTTGGAACACCTGTCTTGAAAATTTTCCAGGCCAGATCATCTCTTTTCTGCTGTATCCTGTGGTGTGGAACTCTGCACTTTCAATCTAGAGTATGCCTAATTGTGGGAGCAGATACAAATCTGCTTCCTAAGGACAATCTTTGTTTCGCCTGCTGCCTATTTTAGTGCAAATATGAGGAGGTTTTATTTTTGCATGGGCAAAAATATTGGTTGGGCATTCCAGCTTTAACAGTAGAAAGACCTGTATATTTTCGCCTTATTTTTAAACCATTTGCGTCATCCATCAATATGAAAATAGAGAATTCACATTTCAAGCCCTTATTTAAGACTAAAGTCAAAATTCTTAATAAGCATCTTCTGTGATATGTTTAGCCCTGCCTCTGAAAACTGTCTCCATTCTTAGGGTTTGGACATTGGAGGACTGTTCTCCCTGTCTCTGGCTCCAAGTCATATCAATTGGATTAGGGATGGAGAACTGACTCAGACTAGGCCAACCACATTCTCTCTTCAGGAATTTGGGATTAAGATTCACTCAGTTTGAAGGTTTGGGTGCATGGTTAAAATGAAGGAGACATGTGAACTTGCAAGCCATGAGGCAGATAGATATCTTTCCTAAATGAATATAGATGAAGTAAAACTAGTCTTTAGAGAGAGAAACAGAGATGAATGGCTGTGTGAACCAAGAAAAAGATTGGCTGCTTTTCATCTTGAGAGCTTTCTGGTTTCTTCTTTCAGTCCTTGAAGCCTATTTTTATTACACGTGTTTCCACTGCGACCCTGTCTGAGACATTCCGTCTCTCTCTTTGTTTAACCTAGATCATAATATATTTGATATCTACAATTAAAGAATTTTAGGGTATTCTAATTTTCAGTTCCTGACCAAAGAACGAAATATTTAGAAAAGAAATTTGCAGGGTGATTCTTTTCATTCACTTCTTAGATATATTTTCTCTTTTGAAGACTTTATGCATGTGGTGTAGCTTTTCTTTCTCCCTTCTCTCACTCGACCATGGAAAAAATATCTTCGATCAGCGACACATTACCTTGGGTCTGCTTTTATTAAAAGCTGTGGTCAGAAAACACCATATAAAACAAAAAATGATGCATTTGTTGAAAAATTCTGCTTGAGGCTGTTAATCTCAATGCTCTCTAGCTTTTCTACAGCATTTGCGCTTCAAATCATGAAAGGCTGATCACTTCTCTATCCTCTGGCTGCTGCCAGAAATCTCAGAGGCAGAGATAGTGCGCACGTGGTACACCTCTAGTAATAATTATCAAAAAAGACTTTGTTCCATCTAGTTATGGATCAATTTTCTAATTCTAGTTCTAATTTATTAAACATTTTGTATATGTGTTTTAAACTGCCTCAAATGTTTTTAGGAAAATGAGAAATGCAAGTAAAATTCACCATCTATTTAGTTAGTCAAGCTTTCTGAGAAAGCATCCTATAAAAATTAAGATCAACTTAGACATGTTAACACACATATGGGAAAAGTCATGCCACTTATTGCTTAAAGTATTCAGCATTCTTCCTAGAACATGAAATTTAACTACACTTATAATACTCTTCTCTCTAGTATGTGACATTAACGACTTACATTAGTTTTTGGCATGTTCTATTAAACAAAATTCTTGATTAAATAATTCTGGATGATTAACAAAAAATGTAATAGATGTCACTTCTATCCCCTTTTAAAACACATAAATTTCTAAATTCCATATACTTACTGGATAGACTAGTTCATGTGTTAAGTTCTTTTTTTCCTGGCAATGGAGGTGCATATATCTAGCTTCAAGTGAAATTTTCTATACTGCTTCTCTTCTGAAGATTAACAAAAAGTATTTTTTGAATTGTTATTTTCCAAACCGAGCTATGCTATTCTTCACCTGTCCTGATTTCCCAATTTCTATAATACAAGCTGTTGGAAATCTTAAGCTAAGGGTGCATGTGGGACTTCCTTAACTATCTTCCTAGGCATGGACCAAGTGGGATGCTCCATCTCTCTTTAAATATGCAGGTCCTTGGGCCTTGGAGGCCTCTAGAGGTCAGAGATCAATGCAAAGGTAGAATTACCCCATCAATTTTTTATTAATTCACTTTTTACCTTCCTTTCCAGTAAAGTATTTCTCCCTGTATCTTAAGCAGTAAGAGTATTAGGGAAAATGGTGACATAGACAGAGTTTCATGGGCAGAAGTGTTTTTTTGTTTTTGTTTTTGTTTTTTAATAAAAACTCATTAAATTTTTCTTACCTGCTTCTATTAATAATCTCAAGGGTAGGGCAGAGTCTGGTCATGAATGATATACTTTTACAACCCTTAAAAAAATTGCTGAATCCAAGTGAGGAACAACTGTAAAGGTACATAACTTTAAGAAAAAAAAATCACTGGTTGTGTCAGTCAATTGGGTATCTTAACTGCATATTTTGTTTAATACAATTTGAAATCTAATCATCTTAGAGTATACTTAAGTAGGAAGAGAGCAAGAATGTCTAAACAAACATACAAACAACGCCCCCAAAACCAGCTAACTGGTTGTAAAAAAAGTGCATGCAGCTCCTATGACAGATAAACACAGTGAGAAATGGGTCTCTAATAGACAGGAATTAGCTCTCAATGATTTAGAACAATTCAAAAGGAATTTTGAGGTTTAGTACAGACCATGAGAGAAAAAGAAGAATGTGCTTAAGGAAATAAGATAACCCCAAGTCTTCTTGGTATGATTTCACTTGGTGTTCTTTTTGCCTGCTGAGCAATTTGGATTAATTTGTAAAGGAATAAAGTAGTTCTCTTTCCAGTCATTATGCAAGATAAAAATGTGTTTTTATTAAAGTTCAAATATTCTAACCCATAAGCTGAAAATGTAAAATCTTCCCTCAAACAAGACAGTGTGTGATTATTACTTATAGACTAGCATAACTAATAACTACTCTGAACCAAAATATAATTTCCAATATGCAACTAAGTTTGATTTTCTTCAGATTGCTTATTCCTATGCAAATCAGTGAGATATTTAATTTTAAAAAATTTATAGTAAAGTAGGTAGACATAAGTGTTGTCATTTTTACTTGAAAATGGAGAGGATTCCACAGAAGTTAGCCTCAGGGAGGTTTCCTGCCAGAATTATATTCTTCTTTTGCCTTTTAAATTTTTTCTTCCTTTATTATGGAGATGAGTAGCAGCACAAGCTTGTTCAAAAAAATCGTACTAGACTCAATGAAGCCTCAGAAGAAGGGCAGTCATTCTTATAATAACAAACACTTTTAGAGTGCTTACATGTGCCATCTGTGGTTCTAGATGCTTCATATGTATTAACCTTTTTAATCTTCCCAACAATAACGAGATAGTTGTACTATCTCTATAGATGGCAAAACTGAGGCACAGAGAAGTTAATTAACTTGCTGTGGTTATGCAGACAGAAGTGGCAGAACTAGAGTTTAAGTATGGGCTGGTTCCATACTTAAACTCTGTGCTATATTGTCTGTTGGCACTGAGACCTTTAATGATTTAAATATTTAAAAGAAAAGTGGCCCAACCCATAAATAATTTGATTACTATAGAAACAGGAAAGACAGTGATTCTGGGTCCACAAGATGTGTGCCTATAATGGGGCCAACGAAGGTTCCCTGACTTGCCTATTCTGCTGGTTAAGATCTGGTATCTCAGAAGTTTAAGCGTGGAACATCCTTGGCCTCATCCAGTTCTTCAGTGCTTAAGCCTTGGGAGGCCAACTCATCCTTATATATCACTTATAAAAATTAAACAAAAACTAACACCAAGACTTGTCAACTAAGCTCAAGGATAAACTTAGGTGTGAAAAATAAATGTCGAAGGAAGAATCAGAGAATGACCTGAACGATATAGCAGAGTCTTTACATGTTTTGTTTTTTAAAACAATTTTGAAGTTCTTAGAATGGAATTTTAGAAAATAGACACTAGAAAGTGGGCGGTATTCTTATCCCCATTTTTGCAGATGTGGAAACTGAGGCATAGAGTGGTTGGTTAACGAAAGAATTTTCCCAAAGTCTGATATTTAGGAAGTGACAGAGACAAGATCTTAATCCAGGGTTAAGTCTAAAGCTTGAGTTTTTAGCCAAAATTCTTCTTCACTAGTTCTCTTTAGCTGTCTATTTATCTGTGGAGCATATGCCCAATTAAATTGCATGAATTAGTTGCTGCCATGAAAAGTTTCCTTGTTCTTTCTGCTTATTTATAACCTTCCTTTTCTTCAAAGCCAAGGTTAAGGTCCTTCTCCATGAAGTTTTTGCCAGCTGCCTAGGTCACAGTAATAATTAGGATTATAGTGATAGTTAATATCTAATGATCACATTAGGAAGTAGGTGCCCCTTGTCCTCCTCCTCAGCTTTACACTACTCCAGAGCACTTCTCATCATCTGTCTTAAATGTTTCCTGGGACACAGATTCTGTAATGGAGCTTTGCACGAAGCAGGTTTACTGAGTAGTGCCTTCAGCATGGACAGGTGTGGGAGAGAGGGAAGCAGAAATGGGAAAATGGAGCAGATGAACTGTGATATGGTAGCTACAAAACCTCAGCAGACATAAGGGAGTTCCGCGCTGAGATGGCTCTTTTGAGTTGTCCTGAATTGAACAATGAGACTAATCTTCGTACCTCATATTGATCAGTTGTGGATTCTCTCTGCCCGTGGGGAGAGGGATTGACTCTAAGGCACAAAGCTTCTTTTGCACAGAAGCAATATCTGGAAAAGAATTCAGCTATGAGCCGTCAGCCGGCAGCACTCCCATTAGCTAAGAAAATAAGTACCTGGGTCCTGAAGGGAAGATCTCAACAATACACCAAGCTCTGCATCACGTGACATTCTAAATATTTTACTTACTGTTGGTTTATTGTCTCTCTCTTCTCTAGAATGTATTCTCTAAGACAGCAAGGATCTTTATTTCTGCTATCCATAGCATGTAGGACAGCACTTAGTACAGAGGACAGAGTGAGTTCTCTTGAATATTTGTTGAATAACTCGGTGTACAAACAAAGGAATTAATTTTTAGTTTTCTGTTGGGAAAACCAAAGCTTAAATAAACTAAATTGCCTTCCTTAGGTCTTAATACCTAGGGAGTGGCAGAGCTTGGCCGGATCCAAGTCCTTAATCACATCCTTAGGAAGTTTCCTATTTTTAGAGCAAGGGAGGATAGTTTAGCACATTCCTTTATTTTATCAATGAGAAATTAATATCTAGAGTGAAGAATCTTCATGAGCCAAAATACCAATTGAATTGCTTAAATGAATGTATCATTTTGCATTCACCAATTAGAACACAAAACCAAGTAATCTAGCCTGAAATAAGTCTGTGACACCTTTGTGTGGCATATTAGCCTTGGTGTATAACTTTACTTTACTAACATACCACTTTGCTTTACTAACATACCTATATAATATGTAGATTCATGAAGTGTCCCAGATAACTTAATTTCCAAGACTTCCAAAACCGACCAATTTTTGTTGAAGGTTTGGCATGGGATGGCTCAGCTCCAGTTTTCTCAGGATGCTCTGGTGAGAAGGTTCTATATAATTCATTGTGTCTTGAAAGTCCAGAGACCAAATATGAACTGTCAAGGACAAATATGTAGGCTTACATGCTGGCAGAGAGCAAGCATGTGTTAGAATTTAATAATTCCCAAGGTTCCAGCACCTTGGCTAGGTGAGTTCTTAAGGCTAAAATAGTCTCTAGGGGATTTGGAAGTTATGACAGCTATAGGAGTGATGATATAAAAGATATTTGGAAGGTTTTATTTTTTAGTGTGAATGAAATGAAGGTAAGGAAATAATTAGATGTTGGCAATGGTTCCACAGCTCACTCTGCTTGCCTGTCTCCAAAACTACAGACAACTGGAAGAAAAATAAAAACTCAAGAAGGTTTTAGCCTCGGTAGCAAGTTACAGAATGGCAGTGCATGGCTCCTCCTTATGCCTTCCGCCCCTTGTCTTATATTTGCTGTACCAAGTTCATCACTCCCATCACTTCTTACTCTTTACCCCCTACCCTTGTCCTCTCTGATGAAGCTACTGGTTCTCTAACTGTAGCATTAACAACTCTGTGACTCCTTTGTGTGGGATATTAGCCTTGTTGCATAACTTGGAGGGCTCGTTAAAACAGAATTCTGGGTCTCACACTGAGTTTCTGATTTAGTAGGTCTAAGGCAGGGTCTGAAAATTTGCATTTCTAATGTGTTCTCAGGTGATTCTCGTGCAGGGCCCACATTTTGAAAACCATGGTTCCAGCTATATTGAAATTCTTTCAGTTACTAGAAAGTTCCACACTCTTTTATCTCTGCACTTGCACGCGAGCACACACGAGAGAACAAAAGCTCCACATTCCTCTTATCCCATCCCTTACTTCGCCCTTCATCCCCTCTTTTTGGGGCTAAATTTTATTCAACTTTAAAGTCCTCTTTAATATATCACTTCTTTTTAGAAGCTTTCCTTAATGCAAAGGTGTTTGGGTTTGTCTTCTTGTGCTCCCTGAAACATCACACAAAACCCTGTGTTGTAATCTTGTTTAATTTTCCGAACCTCTTACTAGCTTTTGGGAAAGCAGGGAATAAGTTTATCCTTTGAATCCCCAGTGCCTACCTCTATATCTAGCCCATTTATTAATATTTTTTGATTGAGTTAAGGATTGAATAAATAAACAATTAAACAATCTTTGCTCACTCTCATTTTCACTGCTTTCTTTAAGTGCCTTTCACTTTCTCTCTCATTATGTCAAATTTAGGAACAGATTTTATATCAAATTTATAAATAAACTGTTCACTTCCAAGGATAACAACTTATGCAACAATATTGAAAACACTGACAATATCATTTCTTCGTCTCAGAATGCAAGTAGGAAGTGTGTATGAATGCAGAATATATGTATTATGTACATGTATGTATATCCGTATATACATATGTATAGTAACTTCAGTAAGTAATATTGCAATGTTTATTGTTTACAGAAATGCTAAAAGTGAGTGCTAAAAAAAATCATTTAGTCTGCTCTGGTTTTGTATCTAGAAAATATAAGGTAATTATTTAATTTAAAAATAACTGTAGTGCAACAGCATTTTTAAAGGATGCTGTTTTCCAAAAGTTTAAGAGAATATGAAATTCAGTTTGTTGTGAATCAGCTATTTTATATCTTATGGTAAAGTTGCCATATTCTGCCACTTTGCCTATCTTTACAGTACAGTAATGTGCTCACGCATGCCATGCTTAGGTTTGTGCACACACAGCTAAATCTTTTAAAGGGCACCTGCTATTTTGCCAAGAATTGCTGTTAACTCAATTTAAATTCAGTGAACCACTGTTTCCCCTGAAAGAGCAAAGTGTAACACAGCTTAATTCTTCTACTTCTTAATTCTTCACACAGGCCTTAGTAGAGCTGGCTGGGTTTATTTTATAAACATCTGTCCCTTCAGTATTGTGACTTCACAGTGAGATACAGCAAAAACAGACTCCTTGCTTTGGGTTAATACAAATTTAAAATATATTACATTAGATAATTTAAAATTATTTAATGCATACTGATACTGTGCAAATAAAAATTCAAACTATGTCTTTATGCTTTTACATAAGCAGATAACATTTAGTATTTATATATTTTATATAAAATATTTTTCACCTGACTTAGGTATTTTGATAGTCCTTCATTCAACTCTCAAATTTTTCAGCTCTGAAAAATGATGGATTACCAAGTAGATTGAATTCAACTGGGAAATAGGAAATAAAGCTATAAAAGAAAACAAGGCCCCCCTGTGCTGTGTCATCCTGGCAGTCCATAACTTCCCAAAGGACAATTTCATCCCACCATCACGTGTTTCTATTCTTTCCCTGTAAAAATCTATGTATCTCCACTAGCATCACTCTATAGTTAGCTGACACTCCCCTAATGCTTTAAGACACTATTCCAGAAGTAACTACTCATCAACACAATACTCTTAATCCTGTCTTGAGTTTAGTTCATGATCATGCAATAGATGAGGGTGAGAGGGTAACCATAATTAAGAATCATACCAGCAGTTACAGAGTGGCTCCATATGGTTATACTGAGATATTAGGTTTTCTTCACTTTGGCCTTGATGGTTTCCTAACAACTATAATATAGCATTAAAAAAAGCCACTTTAAAATATGTCAATAAAATTGATTTATATAGTCTAAAGAATGGTTCTAAATCCTCAAGTACTATTGTATAAGGAATATATATTTTCCCTAAATTTGGAGCAATTCGAAATATCTAAGAAACACTTTTGCTCTCTAGAAGAACTCATGGTTGTAAAGTCAGATAGCTTGACAGAAAAATTCAGGCAATTTATATGACAGCTGATAGAAAATAAGGAATTCTTATAAGAGTCTCTAAGTGTGGGTTAGCGATGAGTTTCTTAAAAACAGAGAACATAAATCATTTATCTTTATTTTTTCCTCCAGCTTTACTGAGGCATAATTGACAAATAAAAATTGTATATATATGTATATATATATTTATGGTATCCGATATGATGTTTTAATATAAGTATATATTGTTAAATAATTACTACAATCAAGCTAATTAACATAGTCAATATCTCATATATTTATTGTGTGGGTGTATGTGCATGGTGAGAATAGTTAAGATCTACTCTGTAGGGAATGTAATCAGCAGTAATGTAATGACTAGGTATAGAGCCAGAGGAGAGAAAAAGCAATCAGGGGGATCGTGTCATAAACTATATAAATGTCTAACCAATGTACTGTATTCTTGAAACTAATAATAAAATAAAATTTATTAAAAGATCTACTCTGTTAGCCAATTTCAACTATACAATACAGTATTAACTATAGCCACCATGCTGTAGTTTAGATCTCCAGAATTTATTCATCCTGCATAACTGAAACTTTATACCCATCGACCAGAATTCAGCATACTGTTATTAATATATGCACAAACTAAAAAAATAAAAGTAAGGTACTGAAAATATATAAGTAGAATAATAAAATACATGTTTTTTATTTGTCTGAAAATTTGTTTGAAACGACAGATGTATGTTCATTGAATATTTACTGGTTAACATTAATTCATCTGATATTCATTGGATGCTTTCCATTGTCAGACATATGCAAAGCAATATAAGAGGTTCAAAATGTAATAAGAGGTGGTTCCTTATCTCAAAAAAATTTCCAGTCAAGTGATAATGACTTACATCCCCCAAAATCATATTTTGTATATGGTGCTGTAGATTACTGACATAAAATAAACCTATATTCTGTTTTAAAAAATAGATACACTGCTGTTTATTAGTTTCCTTTTAGATATGAGCCAAATTATAACACTGCACATTGATATGCACATTTTACAATTCTAAAGACCTGTTAATAGTTAATGATTTTCCTTCTAGCTCATTTAGCAAAGTTATGATTTTTAATATTTTTCCTATTAAGGCCTTCAGTCTGTCTTATAGTACATAGGCCTGGCTCCCATCATTTAAAATCTTTATTTGATCCAGGCAAAACTGAAGCAAAACATTTTTTTTTTGTCAATTCAGGCTTTTTAAAGTGAGAATTCCATTTTCTATGCAAATAGTTACTCTTCATCAAGTTCCTGAACATTCAAGGTAAATGGACTAACTGTATTAATTGGCCCCTTTAAAGTATTATACTTGGTCTACTGTATATGCATTAATCCAGAAATCTGCATTAAAACACGCATAGCTCTCTGAACAAGACCATGGCAATTTGTAAATAATTATAGTCTTCTGAAAATCTGTTTTTATATTCAAATACTCATTATTCTAAGAAGAAATATAATTAATTAAGGGATTGTGAAGAACTAGAAGTAGGAATCAAAAATAATCAAGAAAATCAGAAGTAATGGCCAAGGTGAATAAGAAATGTAAAAACAATGAATAGGTAGAAAGGGAACTCAGTCCTGGTTCTGAGCACTGTAAGAAAAGGGCCTGAAGCCATAATGTCCCCCTTTCGACACTTACTAGCTGTGGGAAACTGGTAAGTTACTAAACTTTGTGCTTCAGTTTTATGACCCATAAAATAGGCATGGTAATAGTACCCACTTCAAAGATTGCTAAGTGCCTTAGTAGCCATAAAGAATAGAATAGTGCTTGAATGACAGTTAGAACTTAATAAGTGTTATCTGTTGTTATGGAATCTCAACGTCAGTAGTTAAATTAAACTTCTACCACAACTTTCTAAGCAAAGCAGGGATTTCCTTTATGACATGTTGAATAAGTATCCAACTAGCTTCAGCACAAATTCTTACTGTGAAGATCCTTCATTACCTCATAAGATAGGTTAATTTATATTCGAACAACCTAAACACTAAAAAATTTTTTTTTCTTACTGATGTTTGCATTTCGATAGCTATGGCTGCCAACATTGAAAATGTCTTATTGATTGGAGATTATATCAAATTGAAGTCTTATGTACTAGAATTCATCCTCTCTAGGAGACTCATAAATATAAAATCTGCCTACTGCTTGATTAATTAACTTTTTTATTACTCCACCAGGGTCAGCTGGTCCTCTTTCTGCTTCATGCTTCACCATTAATAATAATCCTAAAATTTCTGGCTGCTGTTAATAATGATTCAGCTAATTTCATCTTAAATAAGTGAAGCAGTACAGATTGTTTGTGCTTCAGCCAATGTGGTGGAGCAAACATAATGGAGATTTTTAAAAAAGAAGTGTAAGGAAGAAAATATATTAAACAACAACAACAACAAAATGTCACTTAAATCTACCTAACATATCTAAAATTTAACAATTAATTTATAATTAAAATTGCATACATCATGTTTCTACATGACTCAAGCCAGTTACAACTTATTACCTAAAATAAAGCAAGCAATATTGCTTATTTGTGACAAATAAAAACATTTGATTCTTTCTTTTTAGACCAGTAGGCAACATGCTATTCGTTCATATTTTAGCCTTTTGAAAATTATATGTTCTTCATTTATTTGATTAATGTATATTGGAAACTAATTATGTGCAAGAAACTTTAGAGACACAAAGATAAGCAAGCTATAGTTGACCTCAAAGAGCTAAAAATTTAGTAAAAAATCAAGCACTTTCACAATAAAATATCATAGAGTCTGAGAAAAGAGTAATGATTCCTTGCTGGACTGATCAAAGTCACTTCAGGAGGGGCAGCATGTAAGCTGGACTAATCATTTGTAGAGTGGTAGATTTTGAAATATTCCAGTTGAAAGTCATAAAAGAAGTTTAGGAATAAGATTAAGAATTTTTTTTGTATAAAGCCTCCATACATCTTCCCAGAGAACATAGTAACTAGAAATAGAACAGGAACAATGACAATTTGGATTAGATTTGAGGGAGACTTGAATATTTGTTGAGAAATTTGTTGAGAAGTGTACAAAGTAGAATATTAACAAATCAGCCAAATAGGGGCATAAACAATAGATTAAGGAAGAGAAACTAGAAATATAATCTAGCACCTTAATTTTTAGGATCATTTCCCATATATAAATTGTTAACATTAATCAAATGCTTAAATATGAAACCATACTAAAAATGGCTAAATATTATTGGTTTTCAAAATAACTAAGTGGTTAAACTCATTCATTTGTATCTACATCATTTTTCTTTATATATAAATGTGTAAGATGTGACATAATATTCTATTTTTAAATACCGTGATTCAGTAATTTACAGTTTGGTTAGTTAATGTTGATTATGATGATTTTCATTTATTTTTTTATTTTATGTGATATAAATCTAGTGCATAGTTACTACTTTTGGTAATTAATACATTTAAAACTGTTCACAGATGTGGCTTTTGTGCTACAAATTGCTTTATGTAGCTTACAGGTGAAAACCTAAATTTACTTGTTAAAATTTGAGGTATAATTAATCTTTCAGAAAAAAGGAATATATATATATATATATATATATATATATATATATATATATATATATATATATATATATATTGGCAATATATTTCTCCAGGGTCATGTGGATAACGATTAAGACAATGAAAGAATTATTATGTGTAAAACTTCAGTTTTCTTTAAAAAAATTGGCTTTAACCTATAGATTCTACTCTCTTTTGATAGCTTCATAAGCTGATTTCCAGTACTTAAGTACAATGTTCAAGTTGGCTGCAATCTAGCAAGATATATTTTATTTTGGTTTTAAAAACACACACAAAAAATTATTTTCTTTTATTCTAAAATATATTTGAATATTAAATAAATCTTGGTGATAGTTTAAATTAAAAAATGTTTGACTAATCTTTAAATTATTTTTATCTCTCTTAAAATGTGGGGTATAATTTTAACAGATTATAATTCAAAATTGAATCAAATATGTTTTTTCAAACAATTTATAAGGATATGGATGTTATTATTGGTTATGTAGATAACTTTTTAATTTTAATTCTTCTCTTTTTCTCCATTGAAAAGAAGCATATTTTCTCTAGGAAATAAGCACAGAAATAACAAATATGATGCAGTTAAAATTTCCTATTGTTTCATTCATATAAGCCAAAAAACCATACTTAACATGTGTGCGTGTGTGTGATACTTTGGGGCATAATATAAATTTTATATTCATTCTGAGAACATTTTTATATTAGACAACTTCTAACTAACATCTATCTTTGATCTATCTTTTCAGATCTACATAGAATATTTATATATTCTTGTTTTCTTACAATTGATTCTGTAGTTTATTGTAATTTTGTTAATTTCTAAGAAAGTAAGGAGAATCAATTATAGTACCTAATAAAATATCCAGTACATAATAGGCACTTGGAAATTGCTGTTAGTGGACATAATATGTATCTATACACTCAGTCTAGCAAGAGATTAGCACAAATATGAAATACCAGTAAGCATTAAAACACAAAAGGAAAGTCTTTTCTAATTATATATGAGTAAATATCTATCTATCTATCTATCTATCTATCTATCTATCTATCTATCTATCTAATCTATCATCATCTATCATCTACCTACCTACCTATCTACCTACCTACCTACCTACCTACCTACCTACTTACCTCTATCTCCATATATACTTATGTAATGAGAATGAGAGAGGAAACCAATGGCTCTAGTTAGTGTGGCTCTTTTGATAATGTTAGCAATTATAATTAGTAACCTTTACATTTATTATCCAGTTTCCACTAGTATATTCAGACTCTGGGAAAAAAAAAAATTCAACTACTGGTCTGGAAGAGCAAGCGGTCACCATGATTGTTCTTCAGATGTCACTATGTTTTAGAGCACAAGTAGTTGGTTAAGAACATCACAAATTTTAAAATAAATTATTTTATATTATTATTATCTTATTGGTTGTTAGCAAACTAAAAGTTGAAAGAAGTAAAATAGATATGGCTAAAGAGAATTAAATCGTAAATTATTTCATTTTGCTTATTTAAAAATATTTGAACCAGGCCATCTTATGAGACAGTACCTAATCTCTCCTCCCCAACTCACTCCCCATCTCTATGCATACATATAAAAGTAGTTAAGCAGAATACACAAGAGATAACAATAATAAAGTTGACATTACAATAGTTCAGGCATTACTTGAGAAATAAAAGCTATAAAAATTTAAAGATGAGCAAAGGGGATTGAAGAGAAAAAGACTGAGGCTATAAATTGGGATTCATATCCTTATATTCTTGAATTTATACTAAACCTATCCATATCCTACTATGACATTATTCATTGAAATTCTCTTCTGGATATAAACAGCATGCTTTGAAACTGCAATTTAAAGCTAACTGGATGAAAAAAGGTTCCTTTAAATGACTTTCCCTTAGGCTATAAATTGACTTGGGAGCCATTCTATGTACCCAAACTCCAGGTTTAGACAAACATATTTTTCAGATTCCTCTCAGACATTTTGGCTCTCAAGGGTCTAATAAAAGTCACTTTCATGACATTTACAAATCAGTAATTCAGAACATGGTTTTTGCTGTCTGCTGTTGATATTCTAGAGTTCTAATCCTGCACTTTACTCATTGGATATCAGATTTTGGTAAAGCTACTTAAATTTCTAAAAAGAGATATAATCTTGCCAGAATTAAAATAATAATTTGTGTAAGTTACTCAGCATTGATTCTTATACCTGTTACTGGTCATGTTACTCTCTAATTAAAATCTTCCTGTGGATCTTTGATATCTCCATAAGGCCCAATATTCTTAATATGGCCAGAAGAGAGCCTTCATTTTGGTCCCTGTATAATCTTGCTTTTTAGCTCCCACCATTTTACCTTTCATGTCTCCTCACTGCAGCCATGCCAAATTATTTGCTCTTCCTTAATTTTTCATGCTGTCTCAGACCTTAGTGTTTTTGCTATTCTTTTACTACTCCACTTTCAAGAATGAGCCTCTACTTCTCAACCTACAGAAACTTTTCATGAACCATTTGTGCTGAATTAGGGCCTCTTCTCTATACTCTCATAGTACCTTTTGCATATCTTTATGATAGTAGTTGCCATCCAATGTTGTATTTTTTTATTTAATTCTTTTATTTTCCTCCCACAAATCTAGACTATAAATTATGTAAAGGTAAAAGTTGTAGCTATTATTATTATTTTTATTCTCAGATTATGGCACATATTAAGTGTCCTACATGTTTTTTGCCAAATAAATAAATATTGCACTGGGCCATTGGTGAACATGGAACCCATCTGCTAAGAAATTTCAAAGTTGTTTTCTTTTATATAACATCTGAAAGAATTCTAGTCCTGAAAGTGTGAGTTGAAACTTAGAGTTGAAACCAAATCAAATTTTTCATATTTAGATCAAAATTTATTGTTTTCTTACTAGACTAGCTTACCTTTTTAGAAGTCCTAGATGAACACAAATAACTTATCTAGATTTAGTGCTATAAGTTTGTCTGAGAGTGCATTTCTAACTTAATGATGTAATACATTTCTAACTTAATGATGTAATACTTAAATAAAGGGTTTTACAATAATTTTCTATTCTTGAATTTTTATATGAATACAGGTATTTTATCAATGATGGGAAGAGAATATCATTATAATTAACTATTTGGACATTTTTTAAATTATGAACATTTCAAAAGATATCCTTACAAAGATAGCAGTAAGATGGATATAAAGCCAAAACAGAATTCAATGGTAGAGCTGAGTTTAGAATAAGTAAGGCATTTCAAAGCCTATATTACATGATGTTGGAACACTTCACTCCTTTAATCTCCCCTTTTAGTTTTCAGCGTGTTGAGGCTGTGGAATTAATTTGAGTTTCTAATTAAGCCCATGCATCTATATTTAAACTTATAATGTACATTTCAGTGGAGTCTGTCTCCTGACCATTGTTTTTATGAATGTAACTGAAATAACAAGCCAAAGCTGTATAATTTTGAACTAGCTGCTAAAATTTTTTGTTCATGGCTTTATTTTCTTCCAAGTTTTCATTACTATCATATTATGATGCCAACACTCGTGAACAATTAGGCTAACACCACTCACTGAGACTTTCTATGTTATAGGATAAATGATGAATTCTGCATAAAGAGATAAATTTGGGCCACATTACAATTGTGGTAGTGCAAGGCATTTTGGAACTATTTAATGATAACAACAAAATATTAACTGAAATGACTGCACGACTATTTACAAGAACAGAGTTCTGTTCGGTAAGACTATTAAAAATCTGAGACATTAGATTTTTAACTATAAGGACAATGAATTTTAACTAACAAAATGATACTAAATTATCATCATATTTTATATATTTTTGTAAAACTTACTTTCATCTCCTGTTTCAAATTCAAACTTCTGACTGTAGCCACTGTATCCTGTTGTAGTCCTTACTCGGATATGAAATATGTACTTGGTTGCTGGCTTGAGACCTGTGATGATGACACTGGGGGCCTTGGATCTCGTGGAGGAATAGGTGAGCTGCTCATGCTCCTGGGGACAAAAAAGAAGAGAATGGAAATGAAGCAAAATTATTCTACTTTTTCCTAGAGACATTCCAAAATTAAGCTGAGGAATTATGCTCAGAATATCAAAAGCATTGAATAGGAGTAAGCATGGTTTTCCATAATTTAGCATTTAGTTACTTATCATTAGGATGCATATGATATGGTTTTGATTTGGAAATTTATTAAGAAAGATGATCAATCTTATATAAACTGCACTTGTATGTTTGGTGGTTTGGATTTCTGATCCAACTCTGAGGAATGGTGGTGGTGTGAAAGCATGTTTACATGGAACGGCAGCTGCATCTTGAACAAAATGGGCAAATCAGATCAGATCGCACCACACCAGCAGAGAGCAAAGAGCAAGGGTGGGAGAATTCAAGGACCCGCTACTCACTTCTACCCGCAGGTAGTGCCAAAATGCCGGCGCTATCCGTGGGTAGACCTGTGGGTAAAAGGAAAAATAAATTAATTGGTTTTTAAAGTTTGAAATCTTTTAACCCAAATCAGTTGCTTTGTTCTGTGATTCCTCCGTAGTAATAACTCAGTGATTCCTCTGTAGTAATAACGAGTCAACTGAATACATAAAACAATAAAAAATTTTTACTGGAGGGAGAATTGATTCCTCCCCCAGATACCACAGTTTGTATTTAAAGATGTACAAGTTACATAGTGATTTGAGGTATATTTAAAAATAGGGTGTCCATTAAGGAGGATCAAAGACATAGAAAGGCATGTAGGACTTACCACGCCTGCGGAATCCAGAGATAGGATTGGAGGCTTGGTTTCCAGTCACCTGCAGTTAGCTGCCAAACCACCTGTCCTCACTAATGGGAAATGGATTTGCTGCAGGTAACTGAATGATCTAATCTGTCCCCATCTTTTCAGTGGGCTCTCTTGCCTACCACCTCAAAACATGATAATTCATTTTACCTGTGCATGTAAGTGACTATAAATAATATGCTCATGATGTGACAAATTAAACTTGACAGTTTTTGTGTAGTGTTATTGTTCAATAGCTTTATAATGTTATTTTAATAGGATATCTGCAAAAAATTGTATTCGTATGAACTCTTCTAAATTCATAAGTCTAATTAGGCCACAAAGTCCTTAAGTTAATTAGCCACCATTCTCATTATAAATCTAAAGATGAGATTCTCAGGCATGAAAGTGACTTTCAAGGTCATTAATTGAATCACTCATTTTATGCTTAAATTCTACCTCTAATATTCCTATCAAGATTTCATTTAGTAAATGAAGGGGATTATATCAAACTAAAAAGATTTTGCACAGCAAAAGAAACCATCAATGAGACAAAGAGGCAACCAACTAAATGAAAGGAGACATTCACAACCAAAGTCTCTGATAAGGGGCTAATATCCAAAATATGCAAAGAACTCATACAAAACAACAATAAAAAACAAGCAAACAAACAATCCAATTAAAAAATGGGCAGAGGACCTAAACAGACACTTCTCCCTAGAAGACATACAAACAGCCAACAGACATATGAAAAGATGCTCAACTTTACTAACCATTAGAGAAATATGAATCAAAACCACAATGAGATACATCTCACACCTATTAGAATGGCTATCATCAACAGGACAAGTAACAACAAGTGCTGGAGAGGTTGTGGGGAAAAAGGAATCCTCATACACTGCTGGTGGGAATGTAAATTGGTACAGCCACTGTGGAAAACAGGATGGAGGCTCCTCAAAAAACTAATAATAGAATTAACATATGACCCAGCAATCTCTCCTCTGGGTATTTACCCCCAAAATTTGAGAACATTTATCCGTAAAGATATGTGCACCCTAATGTTCACAGCAGCATTATTCATGGTGGCCAAGACATGGAAACAACTGAAGTCTCCCTCGATAGATGATTGGATAAAGAAGATGTGGTACATACTTACAATGGAATATTACTCAGCCATAAGAAAAGATGAAATACTACTATTTGTGACAAGATGGATGAATCTTGAGATTTTCATGCTAATTGAAATAAGTCAGCCAGAAAAAGTTGTGAACCATATGATTTCACTTATATGTGGCATATAAAACTGAAAGCAAGAAACTAACAAGACAAAGAGACTCATGAATATGGGTAATAGTTTAGTGGTTACCAGAGGGAAGGGGGGAATGGGTGAGGTCGATCAGGGTAAAGGGGATGAAATATATGGTGACAGAAGGAAATTTAACTTTGGGTGGTGAACATACTATGCAATATACATATGATGTGTAATTGAATTGTATACTTGAAACCTATATAATTTTATTAACAAATGTCACTCCAGTAAATTCAATAATAAAAAAAGATTTTATTTAGCCTTTGTCTAAAAATCTGTGTTGTTCAGGAGATCTTCCAAACTAACAAATGAAGTTATAAAAATCTCCACATATGTAAAATGTGTCAAACTGCATTTATTTGCTTGTGATGCTTTAAGATTTAGAACAATGAAAATTATTTTCCTTAACCTACTTTTTGAGATAAAATCCTTATTTTAAAGATTATTTTCAAACTTTATGGATTTGTCAGAATTTTATATGCTACATGGTTATTCTGCGTCTAGCTGAAGAATTGAATTTGCCACCAATACCACCAATAATAGAACTGTTTATTAAACATGAAATACAAAGAAAAATGAGTTAATAACAGCAAATTTTAAATTAAAAAGGCAAAACAGATGAATTGCAACTTATATTTATCTCTAAGTAGTTTTGAGATTAGAAGGTAAGTACCTACCCAGCATAAAATCAAAGGACATAAAGTCTATAATATCACTGATGGCAGTAATTATCTGTTAAGGGCTAAAAAAAAAAGAGCTTTCTGAGATCAAGCCTTTATAATTAGGGGCTTAACACACATATTGTGGGGAAAAAAGTATACTAGTAGAAGGGATGATATTGTTTCTGGTAGAAATTTGCAAAACCTTTTAGATTGCTGAATCTCACATACGACAGGAGAATATTCCACCTTTCACAGAATTTTCTGAAACATAACAATTATGGTGAATTTTGAGTACTATTTCACAATATGAAATGATGACTGTGAGAAAAATTTTACAGCCCTAAAAAAAGAATTTAGTCTTATCCTCAAAGGGAGAAGATACAGATTTAAAAATTTACTTAGACTGGCCTCATAATAATTACATATTATTATGGCTTTTTTGCTTCATTGAAATACAGCTAAATAGTAATTTCTTACTCAGCAAAGTTATAGGGAGTAAAGGACATCTTCTGCAAAAAGCTTTTTGCATTTTTGCTGTAGCTACATCCTTGGAATAAAAATCCTCACTCAGGTAGGAAGTGTGTTCACATGGCTCCTCAGCCTAAATCTCAGTAGCGTGGTGGCTGCTGCCTTGTCATATGTCTTGCCATCACTGAGCATGTCATGGACGGTGATGGCTCAGAAAGCACCGGTCATGAAAAGTTCCTCTTTCGTCGTACAGCAGCCCTCTCTCCTCCTGGTGTTTCCAAGCTTTTGGGAAACCAAATTAGCACTTATTCATGATAAGCATGGGGCACAATTGTCCCAGAATTTTGGCTAATCGTCTTTCTGCTGACATATCAACTTCTATTCAAAGCAGCTGCCACCAGGTAGAGGCTTTGCCACAGAGCCGTCTAGATCTCTTTATTCATCCTGGCAGACTGAATTCTAAACAGGCTTGAATAGGATGTGTGTGAGGCTTTCTGCAGTTTGTGCCTTAATGGAATTGCTAGTTTTATGGCACATGTATCCTCTACTTTGCTAGGTAAAACATTCCATTGTTTATAAAGCTCTATTTCTCATCTTTTCTAAAACCATAGCAAAATCCACCTCTCATTTCTAATATTATTTATTTTTGTATTTTCTTTATCAAATTTTCAACTTTTAGCTTTGTTTCTCTTTCTAATTCTTTGTTTTCTACGACATTTAGCATTTGCTTTTACTATAAATTATTTCTTTTTTATACTTTTTTGTGTTATGTTGTCTTTAACTTGTTGCATTTTATGTTTAACTCATTGTCAGTACAGCGGACTCTTGAACAACATGAGTTTGAACTGCACAGGTCCACTTACATTCAAATATTTTTTGGTAAATATTCAGACAGCCTTCATATCTCTGAGTTTGGCATCATGGATTCAACCAATGATGAATTGAAAACAGTATTTTCAATCTGCAGTTGGGAATGCTCATATACAGAGAGCTGACTTTACGTATTGTTCTATATCATTTTATATAAGAGACTTGAGTATCCCTGGATTTTTGCACCTACGGGGGCCTGGAATCAATCCCCCTCATTTACCAAGGAAAAGCTGTAGTTAAGTTTTTGGAGACTCAAAAGATATACAAGGATTTTTGACAGCCTGAAGGTCAGCGCTTTAAGCCCCCGCATTGTTCAAGGGTCAACTGTAAATCTTTTTGGATATACGATTCTTTAGATTGGGGCTAGGAATGCACTGGGAGACTGGAGAAGCTGGGCTGGACCTTCCCTTCCTGAGCATGCTGACCCTGTCCTACCTCCAGAATAAAAAATCTCAACCTGAAAGGACCTCTGATTTTCTTTACTGAGCAAAATTTTTTTTTTCAATTACCGTTGACAGTCAATATTATATTAGTTTCAGGTGCATAGCATGATGGTTAGACATTTATAAAACTTATGAAATGATCACCCCAATAAGTCTAGTAACTATCTGATGCCATACATAGTTGTTATGTTATTATTGACTATATTCCCTATGCTGTACTTTATATCCTTGTGAGTGTTTTTATAACTGGTAATCTGTACATTTAACCCCTTCCCTTTTTTCACCCATTACTTCACCGCCTCCCCTCTCCAAATCTGGCAATCATCAAAATGTTCTTTTTGCCTAGCAGTTTGTTTCTGTTTTGTTTGTTTTTTAGATTCTACAAATAAGTGAAATCATATTGTATTTGTCTTTGTCTGAGTTATTTCACTTAGCATAATAACCTCTAAGTCCATCCGTGTTGTCGCAAATGGAAAAATTTAATTCTTTTTTTATGGCTAAGTAATATTCTATTGTGTATACGTACCACCTCTTTATCTATTTGTCTACTGATACACACTTAGGTTGCTTCCATATCTTGGCTATTGAAAATAATGCTGCAACAAACATACAGGTGCAGATGTCTTTTTGAATTAGTGTTTAGGATTTCTTCAGATAAATACCCAGAAGTGGAATTGCCGGGTCATAAGATAGTTCCATTTTTTAATTTTTGAGGAATCTCCATGCTGTTTTCCATAGTGGCTGCACCAATATGCAATCCCACCAGCAGTGCACAAGAGTTTCTTTTTCTCCACATCCTCTCCAACACTTGTTTGTTAATTTATTGATTTTAGCCATTTGGAGAGGTGTGAGGTGATATCAATCAGTGTGGCTTTAATTTGCAGTTCTCTGATAATAAGTGACATTCAGCATCTTTTTATATGTCCATTAGCCATTTGTATGCCCTCTTTGGAGAAATGTCTATTTAGATCATCTGCCTATTTTTTAATTGATTTGTTTGTTTTTTTTGGTGTTGAGTTGTATGAGTTCTTTATAAATTTTGGATATTAATCCCTTATCGGATGTATCTTCTCCAAGAATGGAGTAGTGAATATCTATCTTCTCCCAATCAGTAGGTTGTCTTCTCGTTTTGTTGATGGTTTCTTTTGCTGTGCAAAAACTTTTTAATTTGAAAAATAAACCTTGTTTGTTTTTCTTTTATTTCCTATGTCCAAGGAGATATACCCGCAAAATATTACTAAGAGTAATGTCAGAGTTTGCTGCCTATGTATTCTTCCAGGAGCTTTATGTTTTTCAGTCTTATATTTGTCTTTTATCCATTTTAAGTTCAAATATATAATTTAGGTTTACTAATTTCACTCAAATTATTGCACTACTTATACTCCATTTGTCTTTCTATGATGTTATTAATCATTTCTAAACATTTATTAATTTCTAAAAATACATGATTTTTAATATTTTTTGTGGCAGATTCAGGATTATTATTTGCATACTTTTATGGGTCAAGACAGGTTGTCAGGCAGTAAATAAATGGCATATAGCGAAGCTCAAAAGGCATAACCCAGTGGGTTGCAAAGCACAATGAAATGTGGATAGAACAGTGGATGCTCATTGCTGAGAACATTGAGGGTCTTCTACATTAATGCTTATTGGCTGAAGGTGAAACAACTTCTGTTCCGTCTCCTTGGATAAATATGGATAATAGCACTAATTGTGGGGAAAATATTTTAGTAACAATGCACTTTAATAAATTGTTATGTATATTACTTCCTAAAATAAATATAAATAATAAATAAATATAATATAAATAATAAATAAATATAAATAATAAATATAAATAATATATAAATATAAATAATATTTATTTTATATATTTGTATCCACATATATTAAAAATTTAGTTTAGAACTAAATAGTATGAACATAGGGCATTGTGAAACAGGAGATGCATGTATTGTTGTCTAGAGATGTGACCTTTTCTTATGATTCTCTTCTTGTGGGCAGATCCTGCAGCTTAAATTCATTGCTCCTTTCCAGCTGATAGAAATCAAGACTTTTATGGGAGTTTAATCTTAAAGTCACATTGAACCTTTTATTTACCTAAAATTTTGAAACTAGCTTTATCTCTGCGTCAGCTCTCTATAGTAACGAAAAGAGATGCTCCTACTAGAGTCTGGACACTGTTAGCATTCAATCTGAAACTCTAATGTAGTGAAAAGAAAGGCTGTAGTGACCAGTCCTTATGGCTGCTTCCTTCTACAATCATAGGTAACATGACCTATATCAACAGAAGGCAACACACAGGGAGTGTTGGGTTGGAATTCTCCTCTCTTGGGCTTGATCTTAGTTCTACTGCTATTATGTACCTTGCTAAGTCACCTTCAAGACTGTGGTTTACCTTAACATAGAAGATTCATTTATTCCAGAAACATTCATTGGATGTTCACTATGTGTAAGATTCTAGGGCACTCTAGTAGATTTAGCTTACATAATCACCAAAGTTCTACCTAAGCAATTAAATTCTATATTTTTATGTGAAAAATACAAGTCCCTTCTCTTCTGCTATGATGCATTCTTATCACTCCTGATCTCATTTTTTGGGTTCGCCATTCCCAGTTATAGAAGTAGATTCAAGAAGTCCACCAAGCAGTCATCTGTTAGCTTGTTTGCTTTCTTTTAAAGTCCTTGTATCCAATGGGATTTCTGTAAGATGTTAACCCTTCGTTTTATATTTTCAATTTTAAAATAATTGGATTATATATGTGATTAAGATAACAAACATGATTTGTGTGATGCTTTATAACTTTTAAGGTGTTTTCACACATATTTTTTATGTAATACTCATAATAATCTTGTGAAGCAAAAAGAACTGGTAATATTTTTGTTCTCATTGACCATATGATGAAACTGGTCCAGAAAGAATAAGTAATTTGCCAAAACAAGTCACATAACTAGTCAGTGGCTTCTATTCAAGTTGAGAATTTCAC
The DNA here is from genome assembly GCF_902729225.1 of Pteropus medius. Taxonomy (NCBI): domain Eukaryota; kingdom Metazoa; phylum Chordata; class Mammalia; order Chiroptera; family Pteropodidae; genus Pteropus; species Pteropus medius. The sequence continues at coordinate 951,228 of NW_024348082.1, read as the reverse complement.
TATGACTAATTTAGGAAAATATGTCCAGGGCAAATACACTTATAGAGTCAAGGTCATTTATTTCATATTTTATGTTCTTGACCACTAGAAAGAACTTCAAATTTAAGAGAATATGTGAACCAGATAGTAATGATTTGATGGCATTAAATATTTTTATATAAATAGTTTTTCAATGGCAGAAACAATTCTCAACACCAAAGATTTTAACTAGTTATTTCAAAGATAAAATATTCTTGTTCAGAGCTGGGAATAAAATTTGTTTGATAAGGTCCAGGAGATTATCCTAGAATTTTTGATCTATAAAGTTACCCTGCATGGTTTTATTCACAGAACAGTACTGAGGACAGATTAAAGGATTGTTGAATTTTTCTTTATCCTTTTTAGTTATACAAAGTTAAAATGATCAGGAATAGGTAAAAATAATATTAAAAATTAACATTCTACTACCACAATCATTTTTTTAAAGAAAGTCTTAATTAATTCAACGATAAAGCTCTTCTTCCACTGGTTAGGTGACTGAAACTATAGATTCCTGAGAAAATAACACAGTATTAAAAGTGAACATAAATGGCTCTTGCTGGATGCATAGTTATTGTTTAATAAATGTCTGTTGATTGATATCCACAAAATAATATGTAGATCATTTAACATAGCGGGTATGCGGTGCAGCTCTGGTCATATATCATTGGGAGCTGCACTACTAAAACTTCTGTTCCAATACAAGAGCACAAACTTCTGTTCCAGTACAAGAACACAAATTGGAGTGGCTTCCAGCTCACATTAATTCTCCTTTGTCCAGATCTAAGTTAACACCACTGTCAGAGGAAGTTGGGGCTGGTTCCCAACGAAGCTGATTGCCTCAGATATAAAAATGAGCTAGAATGATTATAGATTTCTTCTCCAATGAAACTGAATCCATGAAGAAAGCATATAGACAGAGATACTACATTGAAGTTGAATGACCTAATCTTTTTCTGATGTTGTCTTCCTGAGGCTGGGACGTTCTATGTTTTGAAATCATTAAATAATCATCTGAGCTGGATTCTAATGCTGGTAACCAAGAGAGTTGCTTTCTTTTCTCACATTCATTTAAATACACTTTTGGAGTTTCTAATTTGGGGATAGAAGGGGTTAAGAAGCTAGTTGGTAGGGTGTTCTGAAATATTTTTCTTAGGTAAACATTGGCTACTGCTATGATAAAATGACAAATTATGCATAAGTAAGAAAAATGTAGAAGCAGATATTCTCAGTACACAACTACTTTCTAGCTGCACTTTTGGAGAAGTGTCATTTAGTATACCATAGCTATAATTTTCTATAATCAACTCCTGATTATCCCCAGTAATCCAAAATAGGAGATAACCCTAAATTACTCTGAAATGCACTCGTGACTTTTTTCTTACATTCCTTCCGATGTGCATCTTGTTTCACCTAAAATGAAAATTAAATGCATTCTTTGAATAATAAATGTTGAGCAATAGTAGGAGATAACACCAAGGTACACCTGATGATAGAAGAATATTGATATGGAGTTAAGCATTCATAATTGATTTTCAGAAAACAGATAACATTTGTAGATAATTAAACTGCTTGACATAGTGGTTAAATTTACTTTTAGAAAAAAATGGTTAAGTTATTATAGTGTGACCTTTAGAAATACTAATAGTAGGATGATATCAATGAAATCCTAATTTTAGTCAGTTCATCTATGAAAACTGAGAAGGCATAAATTAGGCAACACATACATGGTGCTTTGATTAATTCTACCTAATTGTGTAATATGTATTAAAAATTAAATTAAAATGAATAATAAGATAAGATGGGTTGAATTTCACTAGAGTGAGAATGCCAGAATATGAAAAACTATTTTTAGAATAGTCTTCACTGAAAAACAGTATCATTTGTGAATATCAAGTAAAGCCTTATGTTTGTCCAAATTAGCCACAGAAAATGGTGATATAAGAGCTGCTTCTAGCATTGAAAACAAAACAGAAATTTATTTAAATATACAAGCATGAAAATCCTTAACCTCATTCAGAATTGAAAAAAAGCACTTTAAAAAGAATTTTATTTTTCAATTAGAGTTGATATTCAATATTATTATTTTATATTAGTTTCAGCTGTACACATAATGTTTAGATATTATTACAATTTATGATGTGATCCCTTTGATTAGTGTAGTACCTACTTGGCACTACGCATAGCTATTATAATATTAGTGACTATATTTTCTAAGCTGTACTTCACATCTGCATGAATATTTTGTAGCTACCAATTTGTTCTTCTTAATCCCTTTACCTTTTTCACCCAGCCCCCAATCCCCCTCCCATCTGGGCTATCATCAGTTTGTTCTCTGTATCTGTGACTCTGTTTCATCTGTGACTCTGTTTCATTTTGTTTGTTTGTTTATTTTGTTCTTTAGAGTCCACAGATAAATGAAATCATATTGCATTTGTCTTTCTTTGTCTCACTTATTTCACTTAGAATAATACCCTGTAGGTCCATCCATGTCATTGTAAATGGTAAGATTTCATTTTTTTTTTTATGGCTGAGTAATATTCCATTATATATACGTACGAGCTCTTCAATCATCTATGATGGGCACTTAGATTGCTTCCATATCTTGGCTATTGTAAATAATGCTGCAATGAACATACAGGTGCACATGTCTTTTTGAATTAGTCTTTAGGATTTCTTCAGATAAATTCCCAGAAGTGGAATTGCTGGGTCATAGATAGTTCTACTTTTAATTTTTTGAGGAACCTCCAAACTCTTTTCTATAGTGGCTGCATCAATTTGCAATCCCACCAACAGTGCACGAGGGTTCCCTTTTCTTCTCATCCTCTCCGACACTTGTTATTTTTTGAATTATTAATAATAGCCTTTCTGACAAGTGCGAGGTTTGATTTTGAATTTCCTTAGAGCACCGATAATATTCAAATTTGCATCAAATGAATGTCTCAAGATTTATAATATAATAAAATATAGCTTTATCAAGATACTGTGACTGGAAATTGAGGAATATCTCATTATTGAGAGAAAACAAGTAATATAGTACATATAAACAGTCTGCAGTAATTGACAGTTTTTCATAGACCATAGACACACACACAGACACAATTTTCTTCTAGTTCCAATGCGGATATTTGAAAACAAGGAACTTTTTAAATATGTAAGAAACAACAAACAGTGTGAAATGAAAGTAGAGGAAATCAAGGCAAAGCAAGCTCATTTTCTAGCAATATTATATTAACCTGTATCATTATCAAACAGTGGATATATATTATTTAGTTACTCATATACATTAGCTAGTTTTGAAATCAAGTGAGAGAGAAAATTACCTATGATAAAGCAGTAAATTAAATTTAGGGTGAAAGAAAAGATAATCTTACCACAGCGAAGAGCTCTTTGTTCGCTGAACAAAACAATAACTACTAATGAAATTTAATAAGTAATAAAATAAAAACTCCTAACAGTCAAAAGTCCTGGACCAGATGGCTTCGCAGGTGAATTTTAACAAACATTCAAAGAATTAACACCTATCCTTATCAAACTATTCTGAAAAATTGAATAAGAGGGACAACTTCATTTTATGAGGCCAGCATTACCCTGATTCCAGAACCAGACAATATACTAAAAAATGAAAATTATAGCCCAATATCCCTGACAAACATAGATTGCTAAAATCCTCAACAAAATATGAGGAAAACAAATTCAGTAATACATTAAAAAGATCATACACCATGATCAAGTGTGATTTATTCCTGTGATGCAAGGTTTACTCAATATCCAGAAGTAAAACTTTTATTATTTGCAGATGACATGATAACATATGGAGAGAATCCTAAAGAGCCCACCATAAAACTATTAGAATTGATAAATGTATTCAGTAAAGTAGAAGGATACGAAATTGATATTAAGAAATTAGTTGCATTTTATATACCAACAATGAACTATTAGAAAGAAAAATTAAGAAAACAATCCCATTTACAACTGCATCAGAAAAATAAAATAACTAGAAATAAATTTAACCAAGGAGGTAAAATGCCTGTACTCAGAAACTATAAGACATTAAAGAATGAAATTGAAGATGATACAAATAAATGGAAGCATATACTGTGTTCATGGATAGGAAGAATTAACAGTGTTAAAAAGGCCAGACTACTAAAAACAATCTATAGATTCAATGCATCCTTATCAGAATGCCAATGGCATTTTTCAAAGAACTAAAACAAATAATCCCAAAATTTATATGGAACCAAAAAAGATCCCAAATTTCCACAGAAATATTGAGAAAGGAAAATAAAGTTGGAGATTTCGTAATACCTGATATCAAACTATACTAATACAAAACTATAGTAAACAAAATAGCATGGTACTTGCATAAAAACAGACACAGAGAATGATGGAACAGAATAGAGAACCCAGAAATAATCTATGGCCAATTAAACTATGACAAAGGAGGCAGAATATACAATGGGGTAAAGATAGTCTCTTTAATAAATAGTGGTGGGGAAACTGATCAGACTCATGCGAAAGAATGAACCTGGACCATTTTCTTATATCATATACAAGAATAAACTCAAAATGGATTAAAGCCTTAAATGTAAGATCCCAAACCATAAAACTAGAAGAAAACAGGCAGCAAACTCTTTGACATTGCTCTTAGTAATTTTTTTTTTTAATATGTCTCCCTGAGAAAGGGAAACAAAAGAAAAAATAAACAAATGAGATTACATCAAACTAAAAAGTTTATTTTTTTAAGGGAAACCATAAACAAAAGGAAAAGATAACCTACTAATTGGGGAAAAGATATCACCAATGATACATCTGACAAGGGATTAATATCCAAAATTTGTAAAGAACTCATTCAACTTAACTCCAAAAATACTAACAATCCAATTAAAATGAGAGGAGGATCTAAATATTTCTCCAAAGAGGACATACAGATAAACTACAGACATATGAAAAGATACACAGCATCATTAATCATCAAGAAATGCTAATTAAAACAAGCTATCACTTCACACTTCTTCAAATGGCTAAAATCAATAAATCAACAAACAAGTGTTGGAGAAAATATTGAGAAAAGGGAATCCTCATGCACTGTTTGTGGGACTGAAAATTGTTGCAGCCACCATGGAAAACAATATGGAGATTTCTCAAAAATTAAAAAATGGAACTGCCTTATGACCCAGCAATTCCACTTCTGAAGAAATCCAAAACACTAATTCAAAAAGACACATGCACCCATATGTTAATCACAGCATTATTTTCAATAGCTAAGATATGTAAACATGTAAATGTCCATCAACAGACAAATGGATAAAAACGAGGTGGTACATATATACAATGGAATATTGCTCAGCCATAAAAAAGTAAAATCTTGTATTTGTGGCAACATGCAACCTACAGGTTATTATGCTAAGTGTTATAAGTCAGACAGAGAAGATGAATACCATACGATTTCATTTATTTTTAGAATCTAAAAAACAAAACAAACAAACAAACAAACCAGAAACAAACTCATAGACAAAAGAACATTTTGATGATTGCCTGATGGGAGGAGGGGTTCAAGGGATGGGTGAAAAAAAGAAAAGAGATTAAATGTACAAACTACCAGATATAAAAAGCAGTCAGAGGGATGTAAAGCACAGCATAGGAAATATAATCAATAATAATGTAATAACGTAATAACGTAATGTATGGTGTGAAATGAGTACTAGACTTTTTGGGGCGATCACTGCATAAGTTTTATAAATGATTAATCACTACATTGTACACCTAAAACTAAAATATTATTGTACGTCAGCTATTAATTTAAACATTAAAAAAAATTTTTTTAAAGGAAAGATAATCCTACCATAGTGAAGAGATCTATGTTCTTTGGTTCTGGTCAGAAATTTTGCATATTTTAAACATTCATGCAGTTCGCTCTCAGGATTGGTGGTGCCAGTAATAGATGTTTTTTCCTTGGACATAAAAAAAATCTCCTTATTTTAAAGTTTGGATAATTTGATTTGTATAATTCTATTTATTTGTAATGAATACATTGCCTCAACTCAATGTATAACCCAGATTCAGAGAACTGGAAAAACTTATTTGTGAAAGTTTTTTTTTTAATTTACTAATTTGTTTTTATTTAAAATTTTATATATTTGTACTAGACTAAATTTTTTTCTGAAACAAATTTAGATTGTGTTAAATACTGTGTCAAAGTTCCTGAATTAATAAAATAAATCAGAATGGAGGATCTGAACAGAAACTTTTCCAAGGAAGATATAAAGATGGCCAACAGATACATGAAAAGATGCTCAACATCAGTAGTTACAAGAGAAATAAATGCAAGTCAAAACACAATGAGATTCTACCTCACATCTGTCAGAATGACTATCATCAATAAATCAACAAACAATGAGTAATGGAGAGGATGTGGAGAAAATGGAACCCTCGTGCACTGTTGGCGAAATTTAAAATTGTCGCAGAAACTTTGGAGAACAGTTTGGAGGTTCCTCAAAAAATTAAAAATAGAACTAACTTATGACCCAGCAATTGCACTTCTGGAAATTTATCCAAAAAACACCAAAACACTAATTCAAAAAATATATGTACCCCTATGTTCATTGCAGCATTATTTTCAATAGCCAAGATATGAAAGCAACCTAAGTATCCATCAACAGTCAAATGGATAAAGAAGAGATGGTACATATAAGCAATGGAATTCTACTCAGCCATAAAAAAAGAATGAATTGTTGCCATTTGCAATGGCTTGGAAGTTTTCTTTCATTTTTTGTTTTACTCTTAGGAATTAACTGTTTTCTTTTTACCTTATAATATTTCCAAATATAATTATTTAAATAAACTGATTTTTTTGAATTATATACATATTTAAAATTAATAAATTTGCTTTGGTACAGTACTGAAAAATAGTTATCTTTAAATTAGTACGAATTTGAAGCAAAGCACATAATTTAATATTGTTCAGGTCTAACATGAAGTAGAACGGCAAATTAATCAGAGTTGTAAATTATTATACACTTCTCTCATTGAAAAGTTTGGTCTGTGCTCCCTCCCCTTGAACCTTGCCTAGCCTATAATTGGATTTGATCAATAAAGTAAGGTAGAAGTGATGAGCTGCTGGTTACTGATCCAGTCACTAAAAAACTGGCAGTTTTCACTTTTGCCTTTGAGCTCTGAATTGCAAACTAAGACATATGAGTATCCTGATACTGTCAATCTATGTGGAAGCCCAAGATAACCATGTGGAGGAGCCTTAAAGAGACAGGTGGTGATGTGTCAGCCAAGAGGGGAAGGAGGAGAGAGAAAAGATGATGTTGAAATGATGCGCCACCAGTCTCAGGTGTTCCAGCCCCTAGTTTATTTTCTATCATTTCAACTAAGGTCCAAGAAATTGTGGAGCAGAGATGACCTGCCTCTGCTGTATTCTATTCAAATAGTTGACCCATAGATTTATGAAATATAATATTTATAAATTGTTATTTTTACGACACTACATTTTTGGGGATAATTTGAAATGTAGTAATAGGTAACTAAAACAAGTGGATTGAATATTAATCTGCATTTCATTGTCCCAAATTTAATATGTAATAATTGATCCTATTTCTTTGTCACAAGATTGGCTGATAGAATTTTGAAGATTCTGTCTCAATACATAAAATTTAAAACAACTTAAACATCCCAATTATCTAATTCTTTGGAGGGATTATAACTTTTTTAGTCTGAAATGGCAGGTTAAATTAGTCAAAATGAATCATTTGAAAGTAGTAACTGAAGATGATGTAGTTTAAAAATTTTTTTAATATTAACATTGGATAGTAATTACGATGTTACAGGCTCTATAAATACTCCCAATACCCAGAGAAATCTTCAAAGCTACTTTATAAAGTAAGTCTTACAGATGACAATACTGAGATGTGGAGAGGTCAAGTAAGTTGCCCAAGGTCACTCAGTAAGCTAATGATAGAGCTGGGATCTGAATCCAGAGAGTTTAGCTCTGTATTATGAGCTGTTATTTATTATAGTATGTAGCATTCAACATCAAGTATGTAATATAGTTACATACCATTAGGAACTATATATTAAGTACATTAGATTTTATATTCCTTTTTATTACTGTATTGTCACAGATGTAAGAAGAGTTAATGTAGATTCTATATATCATAAATAATCCACAATCCTAATGATGGTATAAGAAACTCTGAAATTCAAAGTACTTAATTTAACAAAGGTTTAAACAGATTCTACCTTGTTACTATTTCATGGGATTTTGAGTCCTCATCAAATACTATCAGTATCAGGAAACCTATTTACCTCCTCTTTTTATAATGTAAGAAAAGAGGCTCATTAGGAAGAAGGAAATGGTGATATTGCAACAATTAAATTATGTATCTAAGCTCATTTATGAAGGCAAATTAGAAGAATGAGACAAGTTTTTCCTTTATTTGCTGGAGATCAAAAAACTTAGAAATTTTCAAGGTTTTAAACTGGGATTTCTAATTCGGTTATAGTTTCAAGAGGATCTTCTATATTTACTGATAAACTTCTATATTTACTAATAATTAAAGCACTGGATTGGAATCTGGAGAAACAAGTCTGTCTTTCTACTTCTCACAAGATGGATGAATTTGAGCATGTCATAAAATTACTAAGCCACAGCATACTCAGATAAAAAATAATCATAAAACCCTCAGCTCCATCCACCTCACAATATTGTGATAGGTCTAATATGAATGCATATAAAAGTGACTTCTAAACTGGAACATCCTCTTCAAATGTATGATAGAGTGATTATTATTGCTGTTGATGTTACTAAATAAATGTTCATGTAGTTTGTGGAAACACTATTTAATTTATAATTTGGTTATTTAGTAAATTCATCGCCCAGAACCACAAGAACTTTCATCTTTTAATTCATATCAAGAAAATTAGTAGGCTAAATCAGCCAAATACCCAGGGGTCTGATGGCTTAGGTGATTAGATGTGCCGTTGATATCTTCATATGAGAATAACACCATTGTCTAGAGATTTCTTCAGATGACAGAGCCTCCTTTATAGTAAGTTACTTGGTCCTCAATCAGTTACTTATACCTGTGGGTATGATATATTGACTATCTGTTAACATACCCTTCATTGGTACAACTGGACCATTCTGAGATTAAAAATAGTGATTTATAATAATCTTTGACCTTGACATGTTTCTGGAGGTAAGAGAGACTATACTTCTGTCAGCTACCTCTGTCTATTTGCCATGTTCTAGACGAACATTAATAAAATACCTTCATGGCTGTGCTTACCAACTTGAACTGTTTTCAGAAGAACTATATGGTAGTATTTTAAAAAAACTTGTTAAACATACTAAGATGAAAATGTTAGGATGCATAATTCACTAAATAGGAGTAAAATTACCAAGTAGTTGTTGATAACAGTAGTTTTAATAGCTATACACATTTGGGCATATCTAAATTAGAACAGAAATATTTCATCCATCCACCTGTTGTGATTTACCATAAGAATCAAGAGACATGGAAATAATGATTGCATTGATGCCTTCTTTAATGTCTTTGTGTAAAATAGGAGGCTCAAACACAGGTTCTGGGAGCAATTTGCCTCTGACAACTGAAAGTTAGCCCTAAACAATTAATTTATATTGCATTCAACCATGAAGAACTGCAGAATACTTCCTCAGTTAAAACTTTACATTTTCTCATTATAGCCTTACGATTTTCTAATACTAAATGTTTAAGGAGAATCTAAATTACTTCTAACATTTTTACTTTTTCAATAATTTTGTGGAAATGTTGAGATTTCTAATAGTATTTAAGTCATCAGTTCTAATTAAAATATACATATATAAAAATTGGTTATAAACCTCTTTTCAACATATATAAATTGAGAAAACAAAATTTCAAAAATAAATATCTAAACTCATATAGTAAAAAAATTACCAAGAAAGTTCACCTATTAAAGAGAAATAACTTTTGAAGTATTAGAACACTTATAAAGATCAAATTATTTTCTAATTTTCCATAAATAAAACTCGAGTAAATAGACAAATGTCTATTTTTATTTATATCCCCTACAAAAATCAGATCAGTATGGATTCTACAAGGTCACTGTAAATACATGATATTAAAACCAGCAACATAAATGTTTTTATGAGCAGCAGGTGTGTTCTTTGAACGACTGTAAAGCTATTAACAGCTCAGTAAAGAGTACATAATAATAGGCTATTAACTCAGCCTCCCCTATAAGAGTACTTAGGAAGGACATTTAAGGCAAATATGTTTTAAAATGTATCTGATATGAATGCTTTACTAAGAGAGCTTCATTTAAACTTCATCTCATAAAGTAATGAATTTAGCCATCTTGATTTGAATATGCTCATCCAACAGAATTATTTAATTACTACGAATAAAAGTCAAATCATAATTTTCAAACCAAATATATTCTAGTTATCATCACTTGAAAGTGAATTCTAAATTAGATTGTTTTTTTGCAAATTCCAAGATCTGAGGCGATTCCACAAAAATCTACATTACCTCGCATGGGTATCTGCCATCTAAGAGTTGAATAAGCTTATTTCAATGAATGAATGAATGAATGAGTGAATGATTTCCTAAGATATTTTATATATTGTTGACATTTTGTTTCTCACCTTGGAAAAATTATTTGTGATTTGATTCTCACAAGGTTTTTTTGGTCTCAATGGTACCATTAACTTAGATTTACCTCTGTGTTCCTATCTAGAGATAGGATTCAAAGTCAGAGAGACTGGTTTTGTTAGTTTATTGGAACTATTTTTTCCCTATAGTTGCTACACTCATTAAGTCATTTAAAATTGTCTTTAAATTAAAAAAAAAATGAGGCTGCTAAAAAGGTTTTTGGTTACATGTTAATTATGAGGCATAGACAAATTTATGATGTCTAATGAGCAAAAAGTACTTGGTCAATTTTTTCATCAGTTTGAATAAGATCGTTACAATGAATTATTCGATTTATATATAAAACTATGTAATATTTACAGCTTAATAAACTATAACAGAACTTTTACTTTTTATTACTTCCATATAGCTTTTGCTTCAAATTCATGCTTCAGTGAAATAAAAAAGTAGCAAACAGAGTGGCAAAGTTATTTAATAAAAAATATTATAGCAATTTACTTTGGCATTGAGGATTGTTTTTTCCACAGCCCTCATTCTGAAAGCAAGGAACAAAGGATTCAGAGGAAAAAAGGATACATACATCATTTAAAAATATTTTCCACTTGGGAGCAGATTCCAAAATTATGTTGCAAGTGAAGATATTTATGGAGAGAAATAAAATGGGAAAGAAATCAAGCAGGCAAGGATTGCTTTTGGACCACAATATACAGTGCAGGTCTGATTCCTTCGAAAAGAGAGGTGAAGAAACAGGATGAAGTAGAAAGTACTCCCCAGATGGCAGTGCAATTCTGAAAGTCTTGCCAGGCATTTGGGGGCCCCAAAGAGAATGCTGTTCATTAGAAAAGTTCTTCATTCATCAAAAATGGTCTGACTGTAGTACAAGGAGTTCAGGACAAATGGAATTTTGATATGAATGTCGTAGTGGATTCTAAAGGTGCAGCAGTTCAAGATCCTCCTTGCAGAGGATTCTCTCCTGAAGGGAGATCTAAGTAGTAAATTCTCAAGGCTGCCACTGAGGTCAGAGAAATGTGAAAAACACTACATTAAATAAAGTTAAGTATGTTAATTTGCTTCAGGTTTTAGCTAGTATTTGATATGTCCCTGTGATCTGTTAAACTCCAGAGGTGGAAAATATATGCTACGCTTTCCAAACTGATTTGATAACGAAACTTTATGGTGATTAAAAAAATTCCACTGAAACTAGATCTACATACAGTACATACTTCGGGAAACATTAAATATATACAAAATTAATGTAAATTCTGAGATATCATAAGTAATATTGCACAAACTTTTTTTGGTCTCAGTGGTACTATTAACTTAGATTTACCTCTGTGTTCCTCCCCTATCCAATTCCCTCACTTTCACAGAGGTATTTACTATCCTGAATTTTGTGTTGATCATATTCCTGGTTAAAAAATAAGTTATCACATCTGTATGAGTGCATAAATAAAACATTGTTTAGCTTCACATGTCTTAATCTCTCTACAAATATTATCATACTGTATGTAGTCTTCTGGAACTATATTATATTTCTAAAGTTTATCATATCATGGCATTAAGTTTTGTTCATAATGTTCATTTGTACATTACTTTCATGTACATTTGTACATAATGCTCATTTATTTTCACTAATATATATTACTCATGTTTCAGTATACTACAATTTATTTATTCATTTTCCTAATAATGGAAATTTATATTTTTTTAAGCAGTTCTTTAAATATGCTAGAACATTTTCTTGATCACACATTTTTAGAGTATATCCATAGCAGTGAATTGCTGGGTTATTAAATAAAAAATGTAGAAATTTATGAAATTATTTTCCAAAATAATTTATCAATTTATACTCATTCTAGTAATGTAAGAGTTCCTATTGCTCCACATCATCTCCAATTCTTAGAAATATCAGATTTCTTAATTTTTGCCAATCTAGTACATATAAAATGTTACCTCATCTTAATTCACATTTTCCTTATTACATATGAAGTTGAATATCTTTTCTTCCATAGGTTGACATTTTTCTTTGGGTTGTTTGTTATTCTTTTACTTACTGTTTTATAGAATTTCTTTATGTATTTTGGATAATAAAACTTTGCTAGTTGTATTCATGTCAAATATCTTCTCCCTAATAGAGTCTTTTGAATGGAAGAGTTTTTAAAATGAATGCAATTAAAGTTATCAAGTTTTATGGTAAGAGCTTGCATTTCATTCATGAAATTTTTTCCTTACTCAACATGAGAGAGGTATTATTCCATATTTTTCCTCTAAAATTTAAAAAATATTTTCCTATCGCATTTGTGTTCTTAAAACATTTGGACTTAATTTTATAAATAGTTCAAGGTAGGGATCCAGTTTCTTTCTTCCAATGTACATTGCCCACCACCATGTAATGAATAAGCCATACTTTTCCTAATGACCTGCAAGGTCCATGTATGTGTAGATCTGTTTCTGTGTTCTCTCATATAATTCAGTGGTTGAGCTCTGCAGTGTTATCATTCAGCCTTAATGACTATACTTTAGAGAAAACTCTTAATATCTGTCAAGGGAGGCACGTAACTCTGACTTATTTTTGTCAAAAATGTCTTGTTCATTCATGTCTATTTTTTTCTTTGCTATATCAATTTTAGAATCAGTTTGTCAATTTCTACAAAAAGACCTGCTGGAATTTTTATTAGAATGACATCGAGTCTACATATCATTTTTGGGGAAAATGACCTCCCTGTGATAGTCGCTCTTATCTATGAATGTGAACTCTCCATTTATTTAAGAGTTTTAAAATGTCTTTCTATAAAGTTTAAAACTGTTTTGCATATATTGAAAAATATTTTAGATGTATTTCCAAATATTTTACATCTTGCTATTGTAAATGTAATTACTTTGAAAATTATATTTTCTGTTTGCTGCTGGTGTGTTGATTTTTTTTATAGCCAACTTCCATGTGTATTTGGTGAGACTTCTAGATATAGAGTAGTATCATTTGAGATACTATGAGTTTTCTTTTTATAACTTATAAGATTTTATTTTATTATCTTATTTTAATCTAACTGAAATGGCTAGATCCTAAAGTATTAGTGGAAGCAATGATAACCTGAATTTTTATGTAGCTCCTGTTTTCAGGAGATTTAGTTTAATATTTCCTCACTAAGAAGGATAGTTGTTTAATTTTAATTACCTTAAGGAAGTAATCTTATGTTCTTAGTTTTATAAGAATTATACTCAGGAATAGGTGTTGAATATCAAATGCTTTCTCTGCATCTATTGAGAGTTTTCTCTTTTAAGTTATTAACATGGTAAATTTCACTTATAAATTAACTACTGTTAAAATACCATGCATTCTTGAAATAACCTAATTTAGTGTTTTTTAAAACAATCTACTGTAATTACTTAGCTGTTATTTAATTTAGAATTTTGTATCTATGTTTCTGAATGAGATCTGACTATAGTTATTACTTCTCCTGCTGTTCTATTTCAGTTAGGAGGTTATTGTAATCATATAGAATGCATTTCTGAGATTTTACTCTTTTTCTCAGTTCTTAGGAAATGTTTGCATATGTTTGACATATGTTCCTTAAAGTTTGGTAAAATGACTTCTAAAACTGTCAGAAGCTCTTAATTTTAGAACAATTTTTATCCATTAATTCAAGTATTAGTTAAATAATTATTGTAACTATTAGTTAAAAAAACTATTTAAATAATTTTTCAAGTTATTTCTTCTGTCATATTTAGTAAATAATATTTTAATGAAATTTTTATTTAGTTCATGCAAGATTTCATACTTATGTGCATTAAGTTAATCTTGGTAAACTCATCTTTTCAAACTACAATATTGGTTATTCTATTAGATTATTATTCTCATTAAGTTTTAGTTTCTTGTTTCTTTTATTTTCATCAGTCTATCTAAAGCTTTACATAATTGATTGCTCTTTTCAACTTTAAGTTTTATTGATTTTCTCTATTGTATCTTTGTTTTCTATTTTCTTATATCTGCTCTTGTAATTATTTCCTTCCTTCTACTTTTCCTGGGTTTATTTTCTTTTTTTCATCCCTTCTGTTAAATTCATAAATTAAATACTTAGCTCATTAATTTTGTATTTTATTATTTTATATTATGGGAACTTGTTATATATCATCATTTATGAACTGCTTACACTGCATTGCATGCTTCTTCTATGTAATATTTTCATTATCATTCAATTAGAAGTAACTTACTTTCCTTTATAAGTTCTTTGTTGCATGCTATTTTAATTCATTATTTGACTTCTTAAAATACTATTTTATTGCAGTAATATTTAGATTTATGTATATATTTACTATTTAATTTATTCATTTCTTGCTTCCTTTACTGTCTTTTTAGAATTATTTTCCTTCATACTGAAGCCCATACTTTTAGGTCTTTTGGTGACAAACATTTTTTTTTTACTCTCTAAATGTCTTTATTTTACCCTTTCTCATAGATGATTCTAGGTTGACAAATGTTTGCTATCAAAAATTTCAAGATAATTTTCTGCTTTCTCTTGTGCTAAGTCTGCTTTAATTCTGTCATTCCTTTGTCAATGATCTCTTCTATATATCTAATTTTAAATTTGTTCCTTTTTTCTATCTCTTTTATATTTTGCAATTCTACTACAAAGTTTCTAGACATGGGTTCATATTTTTCCTATTTTGTGAATTCATTGATTCTAGAAAATCCACAGCCATTATTCATGTAAGTATTGCATGCATTCTATTCCTTCTATTTTTTTTTTTTTTTTTTTTGTAGAATCCAGCTTGGTTTATGTTACATTTTGTTGTTATATCTTCCACATGTCTTTATTCTTCTTTTATACGTTTTTTTCCTTTGTGCTGAAATTCCAAGCAATATTTTCAGATACATTTTCATGTATACTTAACTCTTTTTATTATTATTTATTATATAGATATATGAAATATATGACTGTTTAACCCACTTGTTGAGTTTTTCCTTACAATAATTGTATTTCTTTTTCATTTTAGTTCCATTTTCCTCCAATGTTCCTATTCTTTCAGTCTCTTCTCACTTTCATGATTATATTTGCTATTTTTTAAACATCCTATTTATAACTATTCTATGTATGATTCTTTAACATATGCAATCCTTGAGATTCTAAGTCTGTTGATGATTGTTTCTGCTGATTCATTTATGTCTTGCTTTTTCCTATGCTTGGTGTTCTTTGTGCTATTATTGTCTGATAATAATCTGTGATCTTTGAGTCTTAAATATTGAAAACTTCTCTCCAGAGAAGATTTACTTGTATGATTATAAGTAGCCAGAGGTTGCTGCTGAAATGGTGCCACTTCAGTTTTTCTTGAGCATCCTGACTCTTCACAAGAGTCCCAGGATCTGTTCCCCTTCCTCACTCATGACCTTACAATACCCTGAGCCGTATAACCTTGCTTCCAGAGCACTGAGAAATCTATTCTCAGAGAGAACCCACTGTACCAGATTGATGGCTGTGTCAGCTGTGTTTCTCCTTTATGCTCAGATTTTTTTTGACAGGCAAAGATGGGTCCTTAAAATTCTCTCTTTTATGGAGACCAAAATTAATATTAAGAGTATGCCTTATCCATACCTACTTATTTTTGCAAAAAAAACCCTTTAAGAATACTCACTCTGGCATCACTCCATAAGCCAATAAGCTACTTTCTACCAAGACTACGTAACACAGCAATTTTTTCAATAAAAAATACAAGAGAAATGAAGAAGTTTAGAAGTACCAAATCATTCATTCATACAATCACTTATTCTTTGATTTTTATTGAATTATCACACTAAGACTAGCAAAGTCTAGTTGCTGGAGATACAAAGATGCATCATCTATGATCCAAGGGGACTCACAATCTAGCATAGGAGGCAAGCATGGTCACAGAAAGGTCTGCAGTAACTTACAATTTCCTCTTGTCCTTGCAAAATCTTCTTATTTAGTAATTGAAATACATGTTTAAAATGAAATAAAATTGCAATGAGAGGCATATGGGGACTATAATTATTTTTAATATAAATTCGATCATGGACATACATTTCCTGAAATGTTTCTATTTTGAAATAATGTAATATTTTGTTTTAGATTCATTCCAAATGAAATATCTTGGGAAATAAATTTATAAATCAAATGATTGCAACATTTTAAAGAAAGACATTATAAATACCTATCTTTTGAGCATTTAAAAAGGAAAATCAGCGAATGCGAGGTATAAAATTGATTAATTTCTTGAATGATGAAAAATAATTCAAAGTTAAAATGGTATTATTAATAAAAGACATGAAGATGAAGATTTTTATAATCATGAAAGGCAAAAAAATTGTAATGAGAGTTAATCATTTTTAAGCATTTTAAACCAAATAAAGCACTATTTAAAATTTTAAAATATCATCCTTAGCAAGAATCAAAGGTTATAAACAGCATATGTGTAATACTCAATAGATATTTGCTGAATAAGGAGAGGAAAAGAGGAAGGATAGGTGGATGGGAAGGAAAGAGGGAAGGGTGAACTTGGTTTTCTTCTGCATGCTGTTTCAGCCTCATCTCCTCTTCCTCCCTTACTGCATACTCAAGCCTTAATAAATTGTCTCTCCCTTGAACTTGCTAACTTCTTTGAACTTCCTTTCTGTCTTGGGTTTTCACACAAGTATTCCCTTTGCTTGGAACGCTGTTGTCTTACTGTTTTGCCACAGTTGTTAATATTAGATGTCTCTCCATCGTGGGTTAGTACCTAAGCCAAAATAAAAATGTTTTATCTCTTTATTTAAAGTCGTATCCATAAAGGACTTTTATTATAGAAATTCATTTAATTATAAATTCTCATGTAACTTTAGAAAGCAAATGAATCTTGGATTTAATTTTTAGGGGACAACATGGTGAGAAGGAAAGAATTCTGTATTTGCTGTCAGATAGTAAGCAAAAATGTGTAGCTCAGGACCTGGCACATAATGGATATTTAATATATTTTAGTTTTTTCCTTCTTGCCCTTCCTGTCTTTGTTCTTCACCTTTTCCTACATAAAAATGAAATGTCAATACAAGGTAAGGTGTTAATTTTTAAGAATAAAAAGAAGTAGGTGTTTTAGAATTCTGTATTCTGCAATTATAATACTTGGGCCAAAAATTGGGTTCAAAATTTCTGACAATTAAGTGAAATTGAGAAATATATTTTATTTTTTGACTACAAATTCTATAATACTAACATTAGAAAATTAGATGTTTCATCATACAATACTTAACTAAAAAACTATAAGTGCTTTTAAAAATAAAGTCTATTGAATAAATCAGCAGACAAGAATTTTAACCAATGTTTTTGAAGGCAGAATATAGGCATATTATTGAATTTCAACTGATTGGAGTAATTTTTTTCTGTAATGTGTTGCAGACACTTTGTTTCTGATCATCTAATTTAACAAAGGGATAGAAATCAGAGAGTGTAAATGAATGTGTCTGAAATATCCATTTTGTGATCTGCTACAAATAAATCCTTAAATGAATTTCCTACAAGCCCCAGATTTCATTCAATTCAAAGACTACTTCCTTAATAAGTTCCTCTAATAAAACCAAGAAAAATAATTCCCTTCAACAGACTTTGTCAAAAACCTGGTAGGATTTTTAAATCAAAGGATATATAGATAATCAAGTTGGTGACCATTACACAGGACTAGTTTGTTTGTTTTTGCCCTTTTGCAAATTCACATCCTAACTTTAACATGTATCATGCCTGGGATAATTTGTACCCTTTTATATAGTTTGTCTTCATTTTAAAATTTGCCTTCAGCTGTATTTTCTTCTGAAAAATTTTATGAGCTTCAAGATGTCAAAGGAACAGATAAGATGAAATTACAAAACACCACTCACATCTGGAGACTAATTAATATTGGATGATTATAATGAGACATATCCAGTATTGTTAAGAGAAATACAATGTGATAAGTTAAAAACAAAGGAGTTGATAAATGCAGATGTTCAAATCAAGCTCACCTTGCCTTAGATTATAGATAATTACTCTTAATGACTATTTTAACTATTTTAACTTTTTTCTGTAATTTTTCAGTGACAGTAACATCATTATACATTATTTGCTTCATGTTATGAGCATCAGTGTTTGCATGACAAACAGTGCTAGCTAGAGAGAATTACTTTTTTAGAGTTAAGCCACCTGGATTATTTTGTTTTTACCAGAGTGACCCTTCTGCTCTGAGATAAAGACAATAAGGAAATGCTTGTCAAGACACTTTAATACAAACTATAAAAGCTTAGAAATTCCCTCTAAATAATTGAAGGCAACCATTAGGAGTATAGCCAACCAGTCTCTTAATGGAGAGGCCATGAGGGACAATAGGCACGGAACCTCTTCGAAAAGTCTAAGGAACATTTGGTGGTTTATAATTGATTTTTCTGGGCAGATTTCCTTTTTTCAAATAGTAATTATATCAGTGCCATTAATAATGGCTGTTGCAAGGGGCCTTGCTTTACTCTCCAAGGCAAGAATTATATTGGTCAGAGAAGCCTCATAATTATTTCTACTTATTTGAAGCAGAATACAGACTTAGTCTTTTCCCTCTCACTTGAGAATCTAAAACACTTAAGTCTTCCCTGAGGAATCCGGATAATAATAACAGAGCCGGGAAATGAAGCAGTTTACTACACATCACTTACTATACAGGAATAAGCTAAAAGAGTTTTGCTGCAATAGTTTAACTTCCAAATCACTTTTGAAGTAAGTATTTTTTTTTTCTAAATTTTAAAGTTCTGATGCCTTTCTTGAGGATGTTAAGTGTCTTTCTAAATTAAGAAAGTCAGCATTTTCTCAAAGAAATTTCTTTTTAAAGAGAGGTACTGATTAACAATTAGAAAAGATGAGGCAAATAGAGTGCAGAGGATTGTTTGGAGCATGGAAGTGCCTCAGTTTTTAGCTATGCCTTTATTAAGAAATTTATTTGACTATATTAGGTAATAAAAACTCTGATACAAATTTCTTGAGAAATGGCTTATCTTGATTTAATTTTCTACAAACACACACATACACACTCATACTAATTTTTTGGCTAAGTTTTCCATATAATGAGTTGATCTATTAATCTTCCAGTGACTTCTTATACAGTTATGGGCCACAGCACTACTTGGTTTTGATACTTTAACTAATATTGATTTGGGAAAAGTTCAAATATTTTATTTTTTAACGACCTTTATTATTTATACAATATTAACTACTTTCCTATAAATCTTTACTAATTAGGAGTAATCATATAGGAAGAGAAGACTTCTGTTGTTTCCAAGAGTGGCTTTACTCTTATAAAGCCAAGGCATTATGCTCTCATGGGATCTGGTCCACTTTAACTATCACATATTTTTAAGGTCTTGCAAGAGTTAAAGCAACATGAATTCTTAGTTATAGCCGAATATAAGGCCAAAGGTGTAAGTTTTTTAGTTTAACCTTCATAATGAGGAGTACACATCAGATTACTTGCTTAGAAATGTAATTAAGTTTTTTTAATTTACTTTTATTTTATAGACATAAAAATAACTACTTGGGCTATTTCAATGACATGACTGACTTACTTGAGAAAAAAAGAGATCTGGTATGTGTGAAGTTAAGGTTTATATGTTGAATTTTGGAGAGCATAGTCCATCTTCCAGGGAAATTCTAAACAAAATAAAATGGCCTTATCATTGAACTATTTAGATTATATTTTTAAACAGGCATTTCAGAATAAGTACATAGCATTTCTCATAGATAATTTTTCTGTCGAAGTCAAACTGAAGCACCACATATTCATCCAAGAACTGTGATATCATGGCTGCCTTCCAGGAGCAACCTTAATGAGCCCCACTCCTGCTAGTATTTGCTATGAAATCCTCTCCTATATTATACCAGGATTGGTCTGTGTGACCAACAGTATATGACAGAAGTGATAGCATCTTCTAAGATTAGATTATAAAAGACACTGCCTTTTTGGTCTTAAATGTGTACTCTCTTTTAGATGTGATCAGCCCCCAGGATGAGATGAAGCTTCCTGCTAATAGTCACATGAGTGAACTTGAAATAAGATTCCCCAACCTCAGGTGAACTTTCAGCTGATTGCAGCCCACAACGGCTTGACTACAACCCCCTTGGAGACCTTGAGCCAGAACCACCCAGCTGATCCACATCGAGATTCCTGATCTCAGACACTTTGTGAGATAATACATATTCATGTTTTTAAGCTATTACATTTTGAGGTAACTTATTATGGAGCCACGGAAAACTAATATGTTTGATCTGTAGACCAGTATCTTTTCCTATAAAGGTAGCCTATATATAACATCTTCCAGTTGGTGGTACTTTCTAATCAGAGGTGGTATAGAATATGAGAAGAGAACTGGCCTTGCATTCAGGACATTTTTATTGTGGTCTTGGCTAATATCACACAAGCCATAATTATTCTGTGTCTAGCTTCTTAATATATACCAGAGTTAGATTAACTTGCTCTAGTGACCATTCATATTTTTAAATTCTATAATTCTAAGAGGGTTCTCATGCTTTAAGTTTGAGAATCTCTTAGTAAATGAAACCTTGAATTACCATAATATTGCTTCTTTCTCATATATATCTATTTTCGTCAATGACTAATAGAGAAGACGGCTATTGCAAAGATGGTGAATGAGGGAAAAGGAATGTCTGGCTATTGTATATCCTCTACACAATCTACTTTGACCTTTAAGGATTATGAAGAGAGACAAAGAAGAAACAAGAAATGTGAGGGAGGACACGAAATGGTGGACACATTAGAGTAATTTACCCCATCTAGAGAGTAATAAAATAATAAAATCCGCCAAACTAAGTAGAACATCATGTTTCGTGAACTGTTCTCATATATAAAAAATTTGTCATATAGAGAAGTGAGAATCCTGTATTCGGAAAAAAAAAAAAAAAAAAAGCTTGTGCTGTCATCAACTTCTCTGATGTGTACTTGGAAAGTACAATAATAATGAAACTCTTTTCAATGGTTATGGACTATACTACTGGATATATATTTTTATAGTTCATCTGTATCTTATTTAATGTCAAATGTCTTATAGTTCATAAACTATGAAATTCATATTTTAATAAATCCGTTGTGATTTCCAAATTTGAATGTTGTCACATACTTATATTAAAGCTTCTGCAGTGACAATAAAATAATATGGGGTGGTATCAGTTGGTTAATATTGATGTGGATGCTAGTTTTTAAATGTAAGGACTGGTTCTGTTCTGTAGTTTACATATTAGTTACTGTCTTTTCATTTGTTTGACTTATTACCATGTCATCTATAGAATATAATAATCCTTTTGATGATCAAGCTTGCATTTTGGATATAATGCCATTCTGTTTGAGTAATAAAAATTTAGAGGACCTTTACTGAAGGAACTGGAACCCTCTTAAAACCAAAACTGGTACCAGTATTAAAACTAATGTTGATTTTAGTAGGTTATATGTATTGAATGCTTACTCTTTCCAAGAAGTAAAGGAAATAATTTACATTTAAAAGTCTCATTTAATCTAAAACTAGTTGCCTATGGTCATACTTCTAATTAGTATCAAAGTCTGAATTCTAATTCAGATCTGTCAAAATCCACTATGAGTAGACTATTACTTTCTTGATTCTCAAGGAGCTGAAAAGTAGTTTAAAAATAATATAATAAGATAATTTTCAATTTGGTTGATGAAAATTGAAGCAAGAGGTTTAAGGGCTTTTCCACGGTCTATAGCTAGTTAGAGACAGAGTTGATAGAACTATTCAGTTCAGTTTTAATTCAATTGCATTATAATTTTAAATTATAGTACAATTCTTTGCTTATGTGTCCAACAGTGAATTAACAGTGAATTAATGAGTCAGCAAAACTTAAATAAGGCACAGAAGAAACATGAAATAAACAATAGTGACTATACTAAGAGTCTAGTCACTTTTAATGTTCTATCAATATCTAAGTATACTTTTATTACAGTTTTTTTTCAAGTTGCCAGTAGGAAGTTAAAATCTAAGTGGTAATCATAAAGCAGGTAGATATTTTTCAATTATCTAGCAGCTAAATTGTTTGTCTTAAAATGAGTTAATAGAGTTAAATGTTAGTTATTTTTTTCCATAATTCAATTTAGGTATCATCACCAAGATTTTGTTCTCTACCCTCACTCAAGACCGTAAATGTACTGTCAAGAATTAGAAATGTGCGAACTCATTTATATTTTTCTAATCGTTTCAATAAAATCAAATATTGGTGTTGCAGTAAATAAGGGTTCTCTTGGTCCAAAAGAGCGGGTTTCCTAACTCTGGATACACTACAAATCTTGGATGTTAGACTTCCCCTCTGGCAGTGAAAAAATCTGCAAAGTGAGTCAGGCAGCCTATGCACAGAGTAGCTCACATATTTCTTAAGAGAAATTTTTATAAAAAGATTGAATTTTTTTTATCTTACAATATTTGGAAATTTACAGAGCCTAATAAAATCTGTGCTTAAAAACACACAGTTTAAAAACATATACACACTTTTCACAAGAGTATTTATTGGAGTGAACTATTTCCAGGAAGGAAACATCACCAATTTCCTGACTGTTTACCAAGAAAAGTTGCTACCCTTCCACACCCTCCGTATGTCCATATTTCCTTCATTAGCATTTCCTACTAAATCCCTGTAGAAAAATGGAGCCGAAGTATACACTCTGCAAACAGCCACCTCATCTGTTATAGAAAATACCTCAAGATAACTTTACATGATTTTTCACATAATTATGGGCTTCAAAATCCTCAGAAGAAACAAATGCGTCTTCATTCAATTTATAGATTTTCTTATTAAGTGCCGGATGAAAGACAGTAACAGTAGAGTATTGGAAGGGAATAAATTTAAGAATTGCTAATTATGTTTGTACTTCTACCCCAAAGGGTAATTGTTTAAAATAAGCAAAAATGTGGTTATATTTTTAACTGCATTTAAAATGAGAAAATCTTATATTTCTCCTTAGGGAGTATGACTCAGTCAACACTTTAATAAGGCCAGTGATCAAGGAGAAACTTGCTAAGAGTTATAAAACATAATCTAGTTGAGGCTTTTAGCTTGAAATTTATATTAGAAAATCTGGCAAGATTTACCTCCAGGCATTATACAGTAGTATTTACTCTTTCATCATTTTAACATAGAAAATTAGATGTCTGATTTGTATATTTGGCTTTTAAAAGTAGCAACATGATATTTACATTTCCCGTAAATGAAAGAATAGTTCTTTGAAGGCTGACTGAATACAGTCTGAATCCATGGCAATGTTATATTTGAATAATTGGTGTCTGTATATGAGATTTTTGTTTGTCTGATTTTCACCAAACTAGATTGAAAATTGGGAGGAAGTTTAAATTTGTATCCTTGTTACTCTCTGGAAGAAATTTCGTGAAGAAATGAAAATATAATAGAAAAATACTAATTTTGCCTATACTCCATAGCTACACTAATTCTTGGTAGGCATTATCTCAAATACTTCATCTAGAATAGTTTCTAATGCCTTCCCACCACCTTCCCCTACATAAAGGGATGCTTTGATCATCTAATAATTTGATATTGCAGATTCAATAATCTCTACTCTAAGCCATATGTTACATTGCATTATTTCTTCCAAACAGTAATTTTTAAGAGGAGGTGGAAATTTATGTGTTATTAGTAACTTTAAAATAGCCATATATTATTATAAATATAAAACTTGATTGTAAAGTGTAGAGATTTCCAGACTGTTGAAGAAATTACTCTTTCATCCTTAAGTTTTTATGAATTTCTTGTAATTTTTTATAGCTCATATTTTCATTGGAAACATCAAATCTTTCATTTCTTCATTACTCTTGATTATTTCTTATCACTTTGCATAGTAAAGCAAGACATAATAAAAACAATAAGTTTCTGCAATTATGGAATCTCAAGACTGAAAAACAACAGTTTATTTTGACTTCATCAAAAAAAGAGATAAAGACATGGAATTCAGGGAAGTAATGAAGAAGCATTTTAAGAAAAGCATGACTAGGAATATAGAAGCAATTGATTATGACTTTAGGATGTGAAATTGAATTAAAATGTTGTGGAATTTATAGGTGATTGAAATAAGGCAGGTTGGCAAAAAGTGTAATTAACGTGCAGACTTACCTAATATTACACAAGAACATCAGGGCTAAAATTGCACTTCTGGTGACTACATACCACCAAAAGAATCCCAGGCTATTTGAGCATGGTAAAGAAGGTATTGTTTTATTGTTCTTGGAAGCCAGAACATAAAGTTTAGATACTCATTATGTTTATAACTTTAATTTAGTCTATAAATTTAGGTATATTCTCAAGTTCTGAATAAAGTATATTTAGAATCCTTTTACCAACTTTATTTTTCCCTCTTTTTTGGATGTAGCAAATCTTTGACATATCAAATCTAGCTTCTACAATTTGAAACAAATTAATTTTTTAAATCAAACAAAAGATTGATTTAACTTATAATTATAACTCTTATGAATTAGGACATACTTTAAAGATAGAGTAAGTAGTTAGTAAACACTTGAAATTTTCATGTGCATGCCGACTCTATGCTTGATGCAATAGAGTAAATATATTTTTAGTTTCTTTCTATTTTGATACATTCAAACCATATATATGCTGCTGTTGATGCAGAACTGGCACCAGCCCCAGGCTTGCTACCACAAGAATCTCTGCTACAGGCACTGTGAAGACTCCCTGAGCTCACAAACCAGACAGGTTTCTACATAGTAGTTTTTGCTGCACAACATGGGAATTGGCTATGGAATCTCCATAATGAGTGAGTATATTAGTAAATTCCCTTGCTGTCCATTTTCTATCAGGTAATGTTGTTTTAATTAGTACCAAATGCTTACACCCAATTTCTCTGTGTTGGGCATTGCAACAAATAAGAATTATGAAAAGAACAAAAAAGGACACAAAATATTATTTACCAACTCAAGAATTTGCTTATTCCATTAGAAACACTCAATTACCTTAAACTCACTTGGTCTTTTATTTACTGCATTTTGATTCAGATTAATATTTTAGATTCTAATACCATACAAGTAATGTAACATCTACAGAGGTCCTGGCCACTTACAAAGATGCTGCAATATTTAAGTTCACGAGCATGTTTAGAGGGTAGTGATTATTTTCTTCTATTCACACTTGATAAAGTAAGGTAATAAAGAAGCAGGGCCTCTGGAGACCAATAATTCAAAGCATGGTCATTGGAGCAGCACTGCTGGCATTCCCTGGGTGCTTCTTTCAAGTGTAAATCCTCATCCCCCTTAACCCACACACAATCAACTGAATCATAAGCTGCATTTCAACAAGGTCTTCATGTGATCCAGATGATCCATATGTCCTTTCCTCAATCACACTTTTCTTAGTTCCTGTGTAATAACCACATTTAGGTTTACATGCAGGTTTACATTTAGGTTACAAAATGTATAAGCTAGATGGTCACAAGGGAAAGTGAATGCAGAGAATGAATGATGGAGATATGTTTCTATACCTAAATAGTAGAGGGAGGTAAGAATAGTATTCATGGAAGTGAAGATAAAATTCTCTTCTTCCCTTGGGCAAACACCTAAATGAAAGAAATACAGTTGGTTTTCTGTTTCTGTAGGTTCTGCATCCATGGATTCAACCAACTGCAGATCAAAAATATTTTCTATAAAGTTATGTTATTGTTGATGCGTACTATGTAGTTAGGGCTATGAAGGTAGTGTCTGTTCTGAACATGTACAGAATATTTTTCCTGTCATTATTCCTTAAACAATACAGTATAGCAATTATTTATACAGCACTTACATTGTATTAGGCATTATAAGTAATCAAGAAATGACTTAATGTATAAGGGAGGCTGTGTGTAGGTTACACGCAAATACTCTACCGTTTTATATAAGGGACTTCAACATCTGTGGATTTTGGTATCTGAAGAGGGCATCCTGGAACCAATCACCCTAGGATACTGAAAGACAACTGTACAACGAAAGAAAATGAGGACTGCATATTGATCCTTTTTTAAGAAAGGAAGGATTTTTTTTGTTCTTAAGATGATTAGTTCTACAATAACTGCTTCACATATTTTTAATTCAATGAAGATTAACTAATTATATATCTTGTAAAAATAAGAGATATTTATTAAATTAAATTGTTATCTGGGGGAAAAAAACTAACTTGAGAAAGTAGAATAAGAGAGGAGTAGAGGAAGAAAGAGACTTACTGTATAATGTTAGCTATTGAGAAGTATGTGACTAAAGGATACCATGTATTCAACTTTACCTCAGAGGAGCTATTTTAAATCATCCCTGAGTGATGAAAATATTTCCCATAACAAAAAGCTTTCTACAAATCTCATCAACTTTTTTAAACAATGCACTGTTCTCAGGACTTGAAATTATATATTTTTATATAAAACTCATAGATACCTTATTCTGTAATCGGTGGACTCAGTGAAACGATAGCAGTTTACATTAATTCAGTATTTTATATAGATAGTTATTGACCATCTGGATATAAGAATGTCTACTTTCTCATGATGAGTTTTCTTGAACAAAATCTAAAAACTGCTGACTGTGGTAAAAATTAACAAGAGAACTTTAAGGAAAATACTTTACCAGTCACATTGTCTATTTAAGTACTAGATATAAGAATAATGAAGTGTTATGGGGGATTCATGTTTGCAAAATGAGCTACCAGTTGGTAATTAGTGGAGCTGTACAACACCCTGGTGAGATAGGTATGTTTTATTGCTGACATTTTACAGATACGAAATTGGCATCAGAGAATAATGAAGTGTTTGGCCTTAGGGAACCTAGAAAATCAGCATCAGCAAAAAGCACTGACTTTTCTGAGAAGTCTAATTGTGATGCAAGTACCAAGGCCAGTGTTAACAACCACTTACTGGCTGTGTAATTTTGGCAAAGTTTCTTAGCTTCCCTGTGCCTTAGTTTCCTTATCTGCAAAATGAAAGAGTAATAGTATTTATCTCACAGGGTTATTAGCACTGAATTATTTTATCAGTGCAAAACACTTAAAAGAGTACCTGGAGTGTAATTGGCCAACTATTGTCTATGAATTATTATAGTGCCTTTCTGAACTCTGGGATTATGAAAGAGAACATAAGAAATCCCCGCCCTCATGAGCTTATATTCTAGTAATTAACAGAATGTCCTCTCAGTTGATAGATATTTGTATAGCGTCTTTCTTATGAACAGGTAGAAATAGGAAGTCCTATATATTTTCTTTTCTCTTTGTTTAATTTCTAGAGGTAATTTCACAGTGGCTGGTGACTTTTCTCAATTTCCTGTGATAAGTTCTTAATGAAGAGAGGACTTTACTCATGTCTGTAGAATTTAATTGAAAGCAAACAGGTGTCTTAGGCATTGATTAGGGGTTGGGTTGGTAGGTAGTTAGTCAGGCATGAGTGACAGGAGCCAAAGCCCAGCTCTATAACCATAGAAACTTCCCTTGAAGACCTTCCTTAAGGACCTCCCAGAAATACCTCCCTTTTAGGATTATAAATTACCCCAAATCCTAGAGCACAAAAGCCATAAAAGCTGCTGGCTAAACCAGCTACAAATGCATGGCAGAAATTACTGCTGCTAACTTCAACCTCATTATACCATCATTATAATCTCATGACTATGCCTGGAAGTTCATAAATCTAGTTATAACAGACTGTATTCTGGGTAAGCATGTGTGTAGTAGGCATTATATAGCAGCCAACTCTCAGTCAAGGTGACCTCACATACAGAACATCCAGGACCTCCCATCATGGCCCAAATATAAACAAACCTTCCCATTTCTGCATTGCATAGCACTCTTGGCTGGAAACCCGCTCTTCCTTTTGGAGTGTACTATCTTATCTCCTTATCTACTAATTTCCACAGGGCTGCAGCCTTCCTTAGTGTGTCTGTCTCCTACTAAAATGTACTTTCAACAAATCTTACTTTTCCTAAATCTTGCCAATCTGTCATTTTTTGCTGTGTAGACAGGGAAGACTGAGGGACAATACACAATGCAACTGTCCACCATCATCCTCCTCCTTTTCCACCACACTGCTGGGGTGATGCCAGATTTCACATCACCCCAGCGGTGACACGGTGACAAAGACGGCAAAAATGATGTCGATTTTTCAGGGCTCACAAAAAAGTGAGTCAGATACACAAAGAAATGACTCTAATTAAGATTGATTTTGAAAAATACAATAAAAGAACAAAGAAGCAAGAGAAACAGTGCCATTGGTAGAGGAAAAAAGGAGAGGAAAAATTAAAAATATGAACAAAAAGAATAAAGAGAAGGGAAGAGTAGTGATGAGAGAAGGGTATGCTTGATATTCAATTGGATTTTTGACATTATGTGACTGTAATAAGGTTTGCAACATTTTGAAGGTGGAGACTGAGGGGTTGAGAGAGCAGATGATGTCTTAGTTCTGTTGAAATAGCTTTCTAGCCCAAGATAGAGACATTCCTGTTAGGTAGTTAGTCAGACATGAGTGACAGGGGAATGAAGGAATGGAGGCCCAGCCCAGAGATCACCCAAAGAACACCCCATTGGTAGTTAAAGAATCCCTTCTGCATTCCAGGAGACAAAGGATGCAAAAGTCATAACCTATAGATGGTTTAATCTGGCCACAGACAGTTGCGCAGAAGGTACTACCCTAACCTGCTCACAACCTCAACCTCCTTATACCATCATTATAATAACATGTTTATGCCCAGAAGTTCATGAATCTATAACAGTCTGATTTCTGGGTAAACACATGCATAGTAGGCAGGGAGTTATATTGCAGTTATATTGCAGCCGAGTGTCAATCAAAATGAACTCACATGGAATCACCTAGGAATGCCTTTGTAACCACCCAACAAGGCCCTAATATAATACAGACCTTTCCACTTCTGGGCTGTTTACAGCCCTCTTTGCTGAGAACCCACTCCTCCCTTGGAGCGTATTCTGTCTTCTATCTTTATCTTTTCACCTCCCAAATCCACAAGGCTACAACCTTCTTTAGCGTGGCCCGTCTCCTTCTAAAATATACTTTTAATAAATCTTATTTTTTCTAAATCTTGCTAACCTGTAATTCTTTGATGCGTTGGTGGAGAAGAACTAAGTAAAAATGCGAATTGCACTTCTGCACTGCTACCCCTGCCCTATGACGCTGGGATGATGCCTGAGTTCAAATCGTCCCCAAAAGATAACACTCCTACCTGAGGTGCCATGTCAGCAAACCAAAACTTGGATAATTTTCATGTCCCTATAAATGTTTTGCTTGACTAAAGCCACATTATATCTAGTTAGCTAATCTCCAAAAGCCACGCCAGCTCTGGACTCTCTATTTTTTTCTTTGTTCCTTCTTACACCAAATAAGGTTGCTATACAGTCCCAGGTAATCACATATTTTCTATTTTTTGATTCCTTATTCCTTATTCTTTATCCTATAAAAACTTCCTGCTTTCTCACCCAATTTTGCAGTTCTCCAAGAAGACACTGTCTATTTCGTGAACTGTTAAATAAACTCTATTTAATTACCTAAATTGTCTTTATTTTTAAAAACAGTTCTCTCATCATAAGTAGGATCTGCTTTTGAAGAAAAACATAGTTAGCGTGTAAACATGAAATAGAAATTTTTTTGGTAACTTATACTTGACTTTCTTTGTTATTTTAAGTGACTTTTTGTATTCAAACTATATTTAATTGAGTTAAAAAAATGAAACATTTTGAGTATAAAAGAGAAAAGTATCCAAGAATTGAGGGAGTATAGTTAGGTGAATGGAGACGATCTAATTAGTTTTAACTAAAAGCAACGTTTTCTTCTCTATACCCATCTTACCTCTCACACACACACGTGTACGTGCATGCACACACACATGCATAGAGAGAGACATGAGAGAGAGAGACAGACAGACAGACAGACAGACAATGACTGCATTGTCTTACTTTTCATATATAATTATGATGTGAATAATACTGTTCCCTGTGGTAAGGTATTTTTGTAGTTGTTGTTCTCTGTTGCTATTTATTTATTCGTTTGTTTTTTATTAAATTCACCAGGGTGACTTTGGTTAGTAAAATTATATAGGTTTCAAGTGTGCAATTCTATAACATATCATCTGCATATTGCATTGTGTGTTCACCATCTAAAGTCAAATCTCTTTTCATCATCATATATTTGACCCCCTTAACTCTTATCTACCTCTTCTCCCTATGTGTAAAAGTATTTTTAAAATGTATGTCTTTATGTATTTAATTTCAGTAGCCACAAATGAAAAATATAGTTATTTGAGAGATGGGATAATTTATCTATATAACTGTATAAATACAAAAATATTAGCATTTAGAAACAGAACTGTCAAGATTACTTTTCTAGATCCTTATTTTCTAGTTGAGAAAACAAGACTAAGAAGGTTAAGGTCTGAGCCAAACTCAAATTTTTGAACACTCAGGCCAGTGTCTTCTAATATACATTATCTGAGCAAAGATCACTGGTAACAGTAGTATGTTGTTTGACCTCATCTACTTGTAGAAACTTCATATTCTAAATAGTTTAACTCATTTCCTGATTTACAAAATAATGCTCTCAATGCAGTGACAACTTAATAACACAGCATGAATTCCTCAGAGAATGGGGTAAATATTGATTGTGAATTAATTATGGGTTAGCAATACAGTATAACTTTGAATAAAAAGAAATGGAAAATTTAAATGGCATAAACTAAAGATTGAGGCACCAATATTAAATACTGAGTAGAATATGAATATTACAATGAGCAAAGAATTAAAATTCTCTCACTGCCCTCTGTGCATTGAGATACCTTAGTTGATGGTGTGGCACCAGATCCCCTTGGATCACCTTTATCTATTTCTGCTGCCATCTCACAGCTTCTGAGTTCTGCCTTTAAAGGCTTGTACCTTCCACCTTCTTTAGAGACCTAAATTTGGGCTACTAGAGCTGCTACAGTGAGCTAGAAGTGCCTATAATTTTTTTTTTTTCATACCACACGCACGTCTCCATTAAGTCCTGGAGCCAATGATTGATTGAAGTCAGAATATAGAAGCTCATCTTCTTTGTTTTCATAGTGTGAACTCTGAGATGTAATTTAGATTCCAGAGCTCCCTTTGGTCACTCTGAGTTTGATTGGCATCTTCCTTCATAGTCCTGCTTCTTCCATTCTCTTACCAGTTCTCCTGGGAGCTTTCTTAATTAATCACCTGCATACAAATTCCTATCTTAGGGTCTGCTTTTGGGTAGCTCTATCTAAGGCAACTACCAAAGCTATTTAGAATCCATCGATTCATCCATCCATTCATATTTATCTATACTGCTACCTCCCTCTCTCTTCCTTGCCTCCCCTCCACTCCATATCCCAATTCACCCCAATAAGTGTTTTATAAAAATATGTCCTTGGAAGGAGGAACCAGGTTATAAATGCAGATATATAAAATATATACGTAGTTAAAATTAAAGTCATAGTTGGGAAAAGTTTTAATATCAATCACTTTATGCTTTCTCTGAAAGGTTTGATATTTTAACATCTTTGATTGATTGCCTATATATTATACCTTTGTGTATAAAAAGATAATGATTTTATTTAGTTTATTTAGTTTAATTCTCATGCTATTGTGTGCTGATTTTACATTATATTAGATGACAAATATTTCCCTAATACTTTCTTAAATGATGTTTAATACTAATTCAGTGCACTTTTCATCTTTAGGTCTATTGATAATTAATTTTTATTTCCATTCTGTAAATGTGAAGTCTGAGACACAGGAAGATGAATTGACTTTTCCTGGCCACAAGCATAACAAGAGTCAGAATCAGAACATGAATTAGAAATCTTTGGCTTCCAACTCCATGTTTAATTCATTAACGCTAGATCATTGCCATTTTCCTTACAAAGTAAACTCCTTCAAAATATTATTTATTCCATCATTAAAACATGAATATGTCAATTACCATCTTTCAGAATCTTATAGATTTCTAAAATTTCAAATGGATATGTTTCCCTTTCTGTGACATCTGTATGATTTGGTCTTAATTGGAAATATTGCCGTTATCTTAATCTTCAAACATATGAAGTAGAAGTGACTATAAAATAAAAGTGATTTGCTATGTACTTTGCTATGAAATTTAACCTTCGTAAAATACAGAGAAATATTTTCATTCTGAAAGTTGCTTATGTGTGTCTGTGTACTGCTTTTTAAGTAATCAGAATTTTTGAATTCATGAAGACCTACTAAATTAGTGAACAGAATATATGTACATTCTTGTAACAGCATGATACCTGTTGTAACATTTGAAAAAATAGCCCAACAATATTTCTGAACATATGTTGGCCTGGCTAATGTGCAGAATCTGTAATCCAATTTAAACTCAGTAAATTCCTCCTTTCTTAGACTATGGATTTATCCATGTCAAGTAACAATAATGACAGGTTTCATTGACTACATAATGCTGAAATTACTAGAGTGTCAAAATGGATATAGCCACGCTACTGAGTTACCTCTCCCTTTTTCAAACTTTCATTTGCTCAGAAACAGTGGAATAAAAAAAGAGATTTCTATTTCTCTTCTTGCCTTATATTTCTTCAGAAGAGATCTAAATTTACTTATGATTTTTTTTGCTTACAGTAAATTACACAAATGCAAGAAGTTCTTTCTTATTGTAGTATACCACTGAAAATTATATATAATTATTACTTTCAATTTTTTAAATTTAATGTTACATTTATCAATATTCCAGAGTAGTATTAGCACAATGAGACATACTGTCAGAACTGACCATAGATATTGCAGTTCTGCTGTAATATCTATGGCAACATTATCACGATGCTAAGGAATTGGAGAAAGAGAAAGCATAAACACAGAGTGTGAAAACACTAAAGGTAAGTAAGTATATAATTCAGAAAAATATAGTAATTGAGAACAATTTTAAATGACAAAAATGGAAATTAAGGTAAATAATTGATTTATTAACCAGATTTATCTTGCTAGCTTCTTATAAAATAAAATAGCTGACTTGAATGTAAAGAAAAACTTTAAATCATCCGTTATTTTCATTTATCCTTTAAATCATCCTTTCCAAATTATAGAGGACTGTAACTTTAAGCTCATTGGTAGAAATATTACCTATGCAAACTTCCTTTTTGCCATTTCTTCCCAAGTGAATTTAGAAACAATGCTGAGTCAACTAAACTGTTAGTTGCAGGAGTTACTACTTCTTACTATACAGTAAAACTCTCTAGAGTGAGTCATGACAGAGATGAACATCTTGTGTCTTCTACTTTAATTTGACATAAAAGAAGACAAATGAATTAAGAAATTATAAGCACTACAGTAAATTAGAGGGTATTCAAAGAAATAGTAGGTATGAGGACAGGGCAAAGAACATGTTTTAAAATAAAATAATATAATATAACATCATGCTCAGTATATACATATATCTTTATATATGTATATGTAACTTTTTAGGAAGCTCCAAATAAGACCTACTTTCTCATAGTACTTGATCTCGTAGTCCAGTATGGCTCCATTGGAAAAAGCAGGTGCTTGCCATGATAGGGCAATGCTATTTTGGGATGCCCAGTCCTTCCTTACCATACCTATCAGGGAAGGTGCTGAAAGGAAAGAAAATAACTAAGAATTAATTAGCAGGAATCATATTCCATAATCCTTCCTTTAATATTTTGTCTTCCAAAAGAAAAAACATTTTTATTGAGGTGGACATCAAGTATGGATATCAGATTAACAAGGTAGCCTTAGGATCTACTCTATTCAATCCAAACATAATATTAACATATATTTAGAAATACTACTAGAAACAGAAAAAAATCATATAGTCAAAAAATAAAGGCCAGAACACATCATTTTTGTATTTGTTAGAAGAGGACATTTTCCTTTAAATTGGCTTTGGTTATGATATGAAATATGATACACTTGGCTCCTCTATTTTACCAAATCTAAATCTTCTATAGAAAAATCCTCTTCAATTATAAGACCATTTATAGGTTTTGCTTTCTCTTCAAGACTTAGTACTTTATACAGTCTCAGTACTTCATAAAAGTTTATATCATAAACTTCTTAACTATAGCAAATTGTTACATATCGATCTAAGGATTGTTTCTTTTACATGGTTTCTGTGGCATTGGAATACAATTGAAATACTTAACTTCTGAAGTTTATTGTCAGAAGCACATCTATCTTATTTTCCTATATAACATCGTTTTAACAATCCAATCTTAGTCTAAAGTAATCTTGTGTTAAATATACCAAGAATGTATATATCATAAATTCTTTTCTCTAACAAAATTTTTTCATTTTGCTTTCTAAATGTTAAACAGTAGTTTTTTATATAGATGTTAAAACTCGTTCATAACAAAAAAAAATAATAGAAATTAAATACACTGAAATACCATTCCTCATCTGTCAGATTGGCACAAAACCCAAAATTCTGATACCAGGTTATGTGTTGGATAGGCTGTGGTGGACAAGCATTTTAATGCTTTGTTGGTGGGAATGCAAAATGATACAACTCTTATGATTAAAATTCAATAATTTAAGGCAAATTGTATGTCCATTTAAACTTTAGCTTTTTTGGAATTTATTCCAAAAATACATTGCACAAATACAAGTGACATATTTATGAGACTACTCACTGAGAATTGTTTGTAACAATTGAAAACAATTTAAATGTCTATCAACAGGGGACTGGTTGAAAAACTATGCTATGTTGACCAGAGAATAGTAATGTAAAAAGATATTGTGACTATAAATACTGCAATGGCATTGTTTCAGGATATACATATATACACACACATGTACATACACACACACACACACACATATATATATAAATATATACTTAAATATAATATGTGAACTTTATTTTATAATAAGTTTTATTAAATATCCTCATGGATACAACTTAAAAGTTTAGAAATACATAAACGAATAGAAAGATATACCATATTTCTGGATAGAAAATCTCAACCTCATATATATATATAAGATCACATGATCTTAGATCACAGTTGAGTTGGTTTCTATATTTCTGAGAATTTTAGAATACTCATTCCTTCCAAGTGCTTGCCTTTAAATTAATTTTAACAATACTATATCTGGAGGTAGAAATTATTCATATTTACAACATACACATACAGATTTACACGCAGAGACTTTTTAGCTATGAGAAAAACTCACTAGTTTATAAAAGAACATTTGGCTCCAAATTTTGTTTTGGAGGCATTTGCAATTTATACTTGTCCTTGAAAAGTCAAATTCCAAACGACATCGCCCCTTTTAAAATAAGGATAACCGTTTTTAACACCTCAAAGAATTGGTTTGACACCTAAAGGACATCATAGGTTGATCCATTTACCTTAATCTTCTTTTTGAAGATTCAAGAGACCAATTTAATATGCTTGCTATTCATTTGGCCTAATTCTATAGCTGGCTTTTTCTAATTATACATGAAAAAATTAATTTAGGAGTATCAAAAGATCTTGGTCACATTAGTATTAAAAGGAAGCTGACTGTCTTGGGGCTTGTCAGCCGCAGAGGCACAATTTCCCATGTTTTCAGTTTTTCCTTTCAGATCCGTAGAATTTGAACACACTTCTAGAGGAATCTAGCCATTATGTGCATGTCTCCGGATGAGCCAAATGTGGTCAATATCCCTATAGGACTACTTCTTACCCTAGAGAAAATTTTTCCTCAGGCAAGTCCAGAAAGTGTCTTTGTCACCTAAAAATACCCAAGCGAGGGCTAGCCAGAGCTTACGAGACACCACCAGAACTGTAACTTTTCTAAGGCAAAGGCCCCTCTCTCAGGGTGAACCCATTCCAGGATACCCCACCCTTTACATAGAACTCTCCCTGGGACTCCGGTAGGTTTCTTCAAGATGGATTCTGTTATCGTACGGGGCTGCTCGCAGTGCACATCTCTGCCACTCTATATTTGGTGATCTGCAATGACTACTGCTGCCCCATTGGCTATTCAGGTGGGAAGCAAGTATCTTTTTACATTTGGAGCTAAAGAGAAGTTCGGCTCTCATTTAACAAAGATTTTATTTGGACTTGCAGTAAGCAATCCAATAAAAAGCAGAAATTAAAAGCAGTAATCCATTTTTTTTTCCCCCCTTCCCCTGGGTTATCTCATCCTATTTCCATCTTAAGGATTTTCTAAGCTCAAATATAGTAATGGGCCTATTAATTAAAGCAGAGAGGCCCAGGATTCCAAAAGGACACTCATCACAGTTCACTCAATGCAAAGTGGGGAGTCAATGGGGCACAGTGAGCCCTTGTGTGTACCTAGCATTGGGTCTGGGACCACAGTGTGGCCCTGAGTGGACTTCTTTGGAATCTCGCTGACTATGCCAAATAGATGTAGATGTAAGAATGTTGAAACTTGTAGAGAATTTTTATGTTTATTTAGGCCAAAACTGATGACAGTTGCTGGGAAGGAAGACCTCAAATGCTCCTCAGGATATATTTTTAAGTGTGTGTGGGGAGGAAACTAAGGTGGAAAAAACTGTATAAAAAACAACATAGGGATAAACCTAAGAATAAAAAACAATAACAATGGTTACCCCTAGGGGATGAGAGGAAATAGGATGGACACTACAGGATTAAAAGTTAAAAATCTCAGAACATACCTTCCTTTGAAGACTTATTTTGGAATGTTGCAAATGTTTTAAATGATTAGAAAATAAATTAACATTTAAAAAAGCAATCTCAAAAAATCAGAATAAAAATGAAAGAAACCTGTGTATTGAGTTGGAGGCACAGCCTCCTAGATGAACTACTTATAGTGACTTTTAAACACAATAACTTAACATACATCTCAATGGGATATAATTCAAAGATTAAAAAAACTGCAAACATTATTAAATTGTTTTTAGTAAATGATGATATGATGTTGTTGATGGTAGTATTGGTATTGTAATTCTAAATTTGTGCAGGTATTTTGAGGAAGAAAGCAAATGAGTAATTATGTTGGTGTTATTGAAAACTAGGATTTTTTCTTTTCCCTAGGGAGAAGGAAATACAGATGTTAGTTCAGTAAAGTAAGTAAAAACTCTACATAGCAAAGTCAAATTAGAAATATCATTTATAAACATATCTTTCTAATTCATTTTCAGAAATCTATTCAAATGTACCAATCACAGGTGAGAATAGTATTTGAAAAAATTGATTTCTATGAGTATAATGAATATATTTAAAATTTCAAAGAAAAACACAAGTACTAAGTTTAGTATTTTATTTCTGAATGTTGCCTCTAGACCTTAAAGATACAGTATATCTATATATTTTAATTTGTGAAAATGACATGTTTGGTTCTAAGAAATAAAGTACTTTAGAAACTATATTTAAAACTCCAAATGTTCAATAAAAGCATTATTGTGGGAGTAAAATATACTCCTAAACAGGAGCAATAATTATAGAAATTTCTAAGAAATAGAGAAGTTTGTGATATAAGCTAAAACAGAAATGGGTAATGTGGTAAATAAGAACTACTCAAATAATTCACTATTTAAATTGAGTCACATTTATTAATAAACTACCATTCCATTAATAAATATTTCTCTGTTGGAAAATGCATTAAAGTTCTTAAATTATGGTGTAATAATGTATTAAATGATACTTTAGGGAAAAATTAAAACCTTAAAGTGAATCATACAAACTATAAGTTGATTTAAGTATATAAAATTTCATTAAAAATTTAAAAAATGTCCTTTTCATATATATATAATCTTATGGTTAATTTTCAGTTTATTGTACAATGTCATGTTATTAGTTTATTACATTTTGTTTCATAATTATTTAGCATTTTAGGTCAAATGACAATCCATGTGAAGCAAAAAATTCTATTATGGCAGTAGCATATTAGAATAACTATTGATTCAAATATAGGTACTATCTTTTCTATTTCCAATTCTCCAATTGTTCATTAATTGTACAATTGTACAGGCACATCATCTAAATTTTATGAGTCTTCTCCTATATTTCTATAAAATAAAAATAAAAAAATTGATTCCCTAACTATGTAGACTCTTCACTTGTACATGGACTTAAGGATCCAACTCTATTTTTACACATTCCTTTCATAGGCAAATATCCACACTTTATATAGTTGTAAAATATACATAATTTTATATAATTCTATTTTTAACCATATCTTGTAAACCTTATTCCATATTTTGATATAGCTTCCATAATTATTACTTTAATGACTATAATATTCAATTATGTTGATACTTTATCAAGTTATTCCTTTAATGTTGGGTGTTGAAGTTTCCAGTATTGTCCTGTATATTGTCCTATTAGAGTTTTCACGTTTTATGAACAAATTTTTTACTTTGTTAAATCGCTTTTAGAGAAAATTGCTTCATATATTTTGGATTTTCTGAGCCATATTATATATGAATATATTGCTTTTGAAGACAGCTATCGACATACACTAGGCACACATTTTAAATTTTAATGAGTTAAAGCAGAATATGTAAAAAACCATTTATAGGTCAATATATACTCCAAATGCTGCATCTTCTGTTTTCAGAGAGGACCAACATTATATAAAATTTCGTTTTAAAATAAGGCTTTAATACATAAAACTTCAAGGGTTTGTTTTGAATATACTTAACATGTTTGTTTTCTTAATAACCCAAATTTATATAACATTTGAATTTGGCATATTGTGACTACACTGTAGTACCAACAAATATAAATTAGAAAATATAGTTATTCCTTCACATTAGAAAAATTGATTTTAGAACACAGGACACCTACCCAATATAATAATGCTAACTGCATTTTCTATTGATTTTTAATTAGGATCTTTAAAAGTCAGAGAAGGAAAGAAATAGGCAGGGAAAAAATATTTTCTAGAGTTAGTCAGATCAGAGGCTAACTGAAAGATTTGGACTCTGAATAATGTTTCCTGAGTAAGAATTACTCAGTATTCAGTATAGTTTTCAGTAGAATTATATTTCTGATATATATCCTTTCTTAAGCCTTCAAAATCTTAGCTTTGACTTTCAAAATAAATGATTGTTGAATAGATTACCACATTCTTGAAAATGGTTTTAATACAGATCTTTCTGATTATTATATTTTCTGAATCCCAAATCATTTATAAAAAAATGTAAAACAAAAAGTGAAAAGAAAAGTATGTAGTGGAATTAGTAAACAAAAGAGATCTTATTTACATTTGAACGAGCTTTATTTTCTTAAGCTTATGTGGAGATACCTGAAGAAATACAAATTATTCTAATTATTTTACTCCTAATTAATCTATGGTATTCTCTACATTTTAAAGAAGAGAAAGCTAAACCTCAGAGGAGTCAGCAATAGTTTCATGATAAGATGTAAAGGTGAATTTTGATATTAACTCAGAATGTCAAGAAAAATAAAAAATTAACATTTTGTTATATTTCCTCTTAAAATTAATCTTATTTAATGTTGTAATATGTACAAAATTAAAATCTTTGCTCAAAACTAGAAGCAAGGAATGAGACAATGTTACAAATATCCTCGTTGCCATTGAATCTGTTATTTTTTGATATATTTTTTCTTTTTGTTTGTTTTTGCATGCTTTATTTCAGCCGACATACATATGTACACATATAAGCTTAATGTGAATAAAATTTTGCATCCTATTTTTTC
This sequence comes from Pteropus medius, assembly GCF_902729225.1. Lineage (NCBI taxonomy): Eukaryota > Metazoa > Chordata > Mammalia > Chiroptera > Pteropodidae > Pteropus > Pteropus medius. The sequence goes on along the minus strand of NW_024348082.1, from coordinate 910,869 downwards.
ATTTAACATTAAGCCTTACATATTTCCATGTTGCTATAAAAATTTTTGTACTTATAATTTTAATGGTTGCATAATATTCTCTCAAGTAGAAGTACTATAAATCAGCTAATTTTCTCATTCTCTTTGGACATTTCATTTATTTCCTATTTAATTTGCAATTAAAAATAACATAGCAACCATCATCTTGTGTATGTGGTACTGTCTTCCTTTTTTTTCCTTCACTATTTTATTTTTTCATATGCAATTCTCCATGGTACAGTTCTCAATTTGCTATAGTAGTTCTTCAGATATTCCTCAGTGGTCGATAGATGACAAAATTTCTGAGTCAGTTCATGTCCAAAGCTATCTTTGTTTTCCTCTTCATTAAATATTAACTTAGATAACTATTGATTTTTAGTTTAAAGCTGCCATGCCCAAATATATGGCAATACCACATTTAAGGAAAAGTCTCCCAGTGAGAAGGTAATTTAAAAATTTTCAGCCAATGAATATACAGTTTTACACATAGAAGCAAAATAGGTCATGTATATTTATAATATTTAATTTTGTCATTAATTTTTTAAAAGTTAGTTTATGTTTTCTATACTATATATATATAATGTTTTTTAATATTTCGATTTTTAATTTTCTCCCTCCTGCCTCGCCCCTCCCTTCTGGTAACCACTAGTCCATTGTCCATGTCCATAAGTCTCTGTTTGTCCTGTTCATTTGTTGCTGTTAGGTTTATATCCCACATATGTGATATCATGTGCTTTTCAACCTTTGCTGTCTGGCTTATTTTGCGTAGTATGATTATTTCAAGGTCCATCCATGTTGTTGCAAATAACAGTATTTCATCTCTTCTTAAGGCTGAGTAATATTTCATTGTATATATGTATCACCGCATCTTTAGCCAATCATCTATTGTAGGACACTTTGATTGCTTCCATGTCCTGGCCACAGTGAATAATGCTGTTATGAATATTGGTGTGCAAAAATCTTTTTGAATATGAGTTTTCAAGTCTTTGGGGTAAAAATCCAGTAGAGGGGTTATTGGATCATATGGTAAGTCAATTCTTAGTTTTTTGAGGAACTTCCATACCACTTTCCATTGTGGCCATACCAATTTGCAGTTCCACCAGCAGTGTATGAGGGTTCCTATTTCTCCACATCCTCTACGACATTTGTTATTACTTGTTCTGTTCATTATAGCCATTCTAACAGGTGTGCGATGTTATCTCATTGTGGTTTTGATTTACATTTCCCTAATAGCTAGCGATGTTGAACATCTTTTCATATATTTGTTGGCCATTTGTCTGTCCTCTAGTGAGAAGTGTCTGTTCAGATCCTCTGCCCATTTTTTGATTGGATTGTTTGTTTTTTTCTTTTTATTGAGTAACATGAGTTCTTTGTATATTTTTGATATTAGGCCCTTATCCGAAGTGTTGCTTGCAAATATATTTTCCAATTCGGATGGTTACCTCTTTACCTTGTTGACAATTTCTTTTGCTGAGCAGCAGCTTTTTAGTTTGATGTAGCCTCATTCATTTATTTTTGCCCTTACTTCCCTTACCTTTGAGGTCAAATTCATAAAATCCTCTTTAAGCCCAAGGTCCTTGAGTTTAGTTACTATGTTTTCTTCTATCCATTTTTTTGTTTCAGGTCTTATATTCAGGTCCTTAATCCATTTTGAGTTAATTTTGGTGTGTGGTGATAGAAAACAGGTGGCTTTCCAGTTTTCCCAGCACCACTTATTGAAGAGACTTTCCTTCCTCCATTGTATGTTTTTGGTGTTTTTGTCAAAAATTATTTGTCCATATAAATATGGGTTTATTTCTGCACTCTCAATTATGTTCCACTTGTCTGTGTGTCTATTTTTCTGCCAATACCATGCCATTTTGATTACTTTCACTTTGTAGTATAATTTGAAGTCAGGCAGAGTGATGTCTCCAGCCTTGTTCTTTTTTTCTATGGATGGCTTTGGCAATTCGGGGTCTTTTGTGCTTCCATACAAATCTGATGATATTTTGTTCTATTTCCTTAAAAAATGCTGATGGGATTTTGATGGGGATTGCATTAAATCTGTATAATGCTTTAGATAATATGGTCATTTTAATTATGTTGATTCTTCTAATCCAAGAACACGAAATATCTTTCCATTTCTTTGTATCTTCTTTGATTTTTTTAATAGAGCCTTATAGTTTTCATAATATAGGTCCTTCACATGTTTTGTTAGATTTATTTCTAGATATTTTTCTGTTGTTGTTGCAATTGCACAAGGAATTATTTTTTCCACTTCTTTTTCTGATACTGTTATTAGAGGAATGCTATGGATTTTTGAATGTTGATTTTGTATCCAGAGACTTTACTGTATTTGCTTATTGTATCTAGTAGTGTTCTTGTGGAGTCTTTAGGGTTTTCTATATAGAGAATCATATCATCTGCACATAGTGACAGTTTGACTTCTTTCTTTCCTACTTGGATGCTTTTTATACCTTTCTCTTGCCTGATTTCACTTGCTAGGTCCTCCAATATTATATTGAATAAGAGTGGCGATAGTGGAGAGCCTTGCCTTGTTCCTGATCTTAGAGGGAAGGGTTTTAGTTTTTCACCATTAAGTATAATGTTGGCTGAGGGCTTGTCCTTTATTATGTTAAGTTACTTTCCTTTTATACCGATTTTGTTAAGTGCTTTGATCATAAATGGATGCTGTATCTTATCGAAGGCTTTTTCTTCATCTATTGATATGATCATGTGATTCTATTTTTTAATTTGTTTATGTGGTATATCACATTAATCAATTTGCATATGTTGAATCATCCCTGTGCCCCTGGAATGAAGCCCACTTGACCGTGATATATAATCTTTTTAATGTGATGTTGTATTTGGTTTGCTAGTATCTTATTTAGGATTTTTGTATCTGTGTTCATGAGAGATATTGGTCTGCAGTTTTCTTTTTTTGTGTTATCTTTACCAAGTTTTGGTATCGGAATAATATTGGCCTCATAAAATGAGTTGGGAAGGCATGCCTCCTCTTCGATTTTTTGGAGGAGTTTGAGGAGAATAGATATTAAATCTTCTTTGAATGTTTGGTAGAATTCAGTGGTGAAGCCATCTGGTTCTGGACTTTTACTTTTTAGTACGTTTTTGATGATTGTTTCAACTTCCATGCTGTTGATCGCTCTACTTAGATTTTCCGGTTCTTCTTTATTCAGTCTAGGAAGGTTGTATTTTTCTAAGTACTGGTCCATTTCTTATAGGTTATTAAATTTGGTGATGTATACTTTTTCATAGTATTCTTGTATAATTCTTTGTATTTCTGCAGTGTATGTCGTAATTTCCCCTTTTCGTCCTTGATTTTGTTTATCTGTGTCCTCTCTCTTTTTTCTTTAGTGAGTCTAGCCAAGAGTTTGTCAATTTTATTAACCTTAAAGAATCAGCTCTTTGTTGCATTTATTTTCTCTATTATTTTTTGTTTGTTTGTTTTGTTTTCAATTTAATTTATTTTAGCTCTAATTTTGATGATTTCTTTCCTTCTGCTGACTTTAGGCTTCTTTGTTCTTCCTTTTCTAGTTTTTTAAGATGAAGTGTTATGTTTTTTATTTGGGCTCGTTCTTATTTTTGGAGATAGGCCTATAATGATATGAACTTTCCTCTTCTGACTGCCTTTGCCATGTCCTAAAAGTTTTGATCTGTTGTACTATCATTATCATTCATTTCTATGTATTTCTTGATCTCTCTTTTTATTTCTTCTCTGACCCGGTTATTTTTCAGTAGCATGTTGTTTAATCGCCATTTATTTGTCATTCTTTTCTTTTCTTTTTGCAGTTGGTCTCTAGTTTCAAAGCATTATGATCAGAGAATGTGGTTGGTATGATTTTAACCCTCTTATATTTGTTGAGGCTATCTCTGTGTCCCAGTATGTGGTCAATTCTTGAAAATATTCCATGCGCTCTAGAGAAGAATATATAAGCTGCTGTTTTGGGATGAAAGGCTCTGTAAATGTCAATTATGTCTAGTTGGTCTAATGTGTCATTTAAGGATGTTATTTCCTTATTGATTTCCTGTTTGGATGATCTGTCTATATCTGACAATGGGATATAATTCTCCTACTATGATAGTGTTTTGATCTGTTTCTCCCTTGAGTTCTGTTAGCAATTGCTTTACATATTTTGCTGCTCCCTGATTGGAGCATAGATATTAATAAGTGTTATGTTTTCTTGGTGCATGATTTGCTTTATCATTATGAAGCATCCCTCAGTATCTTTCTTTGTGTTTTTTATTTTGAAATCTATTTCATCTGATATTAGTACCGCTACTCCCGCTTTTCTCTGAATGCCATTTGCTTGAAACATCATTTTCCACCCTTTCACTTTGAGTATATTTGTCTTTGGAGCTGAGATGTGTCTCCCGGAGGCAGCATTTGGTTGGGTTTTGTGTTTTGATCCAATCTGCAACTCTGTGCCTTTTTATTGGTGAGTTCAGTCCATTTACATTTAGGGTGATTATCGAAACATGAGGTCTTCTCATAGCCATTTTATCTTATGTTTTCTGGTAGCTCGGTGTTTCCATTGCTTCCTTGTCCTTATGTTTCTGTTTTCTTTATTTTGGTTGGCTTTTGTGGATTTTCTCTCTGGTCCTTCTTGTTTTATATTATATACTTCATTTCTGAATCTTTGTTGTGTGGTTACTATTATGAATATGAAAAGTGTAGTTGTATATATGCAGTTGTCCCTTTTTTTCTGTGCGTACCTTATCTCCATTCCCCTTTGCGAATTTAGATCTTTGAATCCTCCCCTTGTCAGTCATTGTTGTCTCATTTTGGCCCTATATATGCTGCATGTTCATTACTATCTGGCTATAGCAAATCTCTTCTTATTTTAAGCTTATAATGCCCTGTTCGTAGTAAGGTTTGCACGCCTCTTCTTTTATCAGCCTGCTAGTCACCTTACTCCTAATTATGCATTTTGTTGTTGTTATTTTGTTTTAGGTGAGCTGACCTCTTTCAGTATTTCCCATAGTGCAAGCCTCATAGTTGAGAATTCCGTCAATTTTTGTATGTCTGGAAAGGTCTTGAGTTTTCCTTCATATATAAAGGAAAGCTTAGCTGGTAGTTCCTTTCATTTAATGGTTTGAATATTTGATTCCACTCCTTTCTGCTTGTAAGGTTTGTGCTAAGAAGTCCAATGATAATCTAATGGGTTTTCCTTTATAGGTTACCGTCTTCTTTTCCCTGGCTGACTTGAGTCATTGATTTTTGATAATTTTAATACAATGTGTCTTGGTGAAGGCCTTTTGGGTTGAGATAATTGGGTGTTCTATTGACTTCTTGAATTCCAAGCTCTAGTTCATTTCTTAGATTTGGGAAATTCTCATCAATTATTTGTCTGAAAATGCTTTCTAGTCCCTGATCCTTTTTCTCCCCTTCGATAATGCCCATTATTCTTGTTTCCTCTCCTTATGGTATCAACTAGTTCTTGTATTTGTCTTTCATTATTTTTCATTCTTCAGTTTCTCTCTTCTTCCTTCTGATTTATTTCTATATTTCTGTCTTCATTATCACTGTTTAGTCAACTCCATTTCCCTAGCTTGCTATTTAATTTTTCATCTCTTTCTGTGTATTCTTCATCCCCAGAAGTTCTATTTGGTTCTTTTTGAGGGTTTCGATCTCCTTGCTAAAGAACTCTTTCTGCTCATCTAGCTGTTTTTTCAATTCCTGAAATTGTTGATATGATTTGTTTCAGACCTCACTGAGTTTTTTCAGAAGCACCATCCCGAATTCTTTGTCATTTAAGTCGCATATTTCTATGTCTGTAAGCTTATTTTCTGGAGATTTTTCTCTTTCTTTCTGAGATGTCTTGTCACCTTGGTTGCTCATGGTGTTTAATGGACTATTTCTCCACCTAGGCATTAATGGAAGTGTTTTCCGCTTTTTTTTTTCCCCCCCCCAGAAAGAAGATTTATTATATAATGGTCCCTAGCTTATTGCAAATAAGGTGTTTTTCTTTTGGTTTCCAGTAGGTGGCATCTAAGCCTCTTGGATCTCTGCTTTATATAAAGTGTTAATAATGTCTTATATATATATATATATATATATATATATATATATATATAGATGTTTAATCATGCTTGATACCCTCAGTCTCAATTCCTGTCAGTGTTAGTGATAGTTTCTATAGTGTTTGCTCAGATCTGCCTGGGGCTTCGTGGCGTTCTGTCTTGGAGGAGATGGGGGGAGAGTCCCTGTGTGTTGGGGGTTGGAGGATGCAGTTCAGCTTCAGTTTTGCAACTGTGGCTGGTAAAAATCAACTATTGTTTCTCTGCCATTCCCGCTTTTCTGCCATCCCTGTTTTTCTGCCTTCTTCCCTGATGATTGGGCACTGCCACCAGCCGTGTGGAGCTCACAACACTCTCAGGCAAGTCTGTTTGGGGAACTCGCTGCTCCTTCTTCCCTCCCTCTCCTCCTACAGGGGGCTCCGGCTGCGAGAGGCAGTTTCTTTGTTTCTCCCAGTCCACTGCCTGACACCTGGGGTTCTGACCTGTGGTAGCTCTTATGCGCAGATCCCACACTCAGACGTGCTGGTGTGCAGTTTGGATTCTTTTTGTTGAGTTTTAGATGTTCAGCTTATTGTTATTTCAAGGGGAGAGATCTGGGAATGTCTCTCACACCACCATGTTTAATCCAATCCCTTTGATATTTTTAATATCAAACACTAACAACTATTCAAAATACCATGGAATTATTACAAATATGTCTTATCTTGAGAATGTAATCAAGATTACCACATTGTTCATGAGATGATTTATATTCCTAGAGATCTATCAAATATTGCTAATTTGCAGTCATTTACTGAGTATACTGGGCACATTAAGGTTTATATATTGGGATATGCATATGTTTGTGAGTGTGTGAGTGTTTGGGTGAGAAACAGAAATTAGAGGGAGAGAGATGAGAGCACACTCCCATGTACATGTTTTCGTGATAATAAAAATTTTAACTGTGAATGTTAAATAATAGAGTCTTAGTATTAGGGTAGGTCTCATTGTTTTTCAGCAAAGTAGATAAACCCTCAACCCATCCTTGATAACTGATTATCTACTTCTTGCTTCAGTAGTTACAGTGAAAAAAATATACATATTACTACTTCACAAGGCTATCCATTCCTTTTTGAAACTCTCTAATTTTTAAAATGTCCTCATATGGGATCATTGTTTTTTTCCTGCAACTTCCACCTAGGTCCTAGTTTTGATATTTAACATAAATAAAATTAGGTCTTCCACTTAGCTCATCTATCATCCTCTTTCTTTTCTCTTTTTTTTCCCTTTCTCTTCCTATCTCTCTTCCTTCCTCTCTTTTTTCATAACTATGTTACTTGTGAAATATTTTTAATGTAATATTTATCATTTGAATTGACAGTTTTGAAACTTGAGGACATGCTTCAAAACAAACTATTTCTGATCTATATTTTGTTTTAGAAATGTTCATTAAATACATATTGTTTTAGATAGCACAATATATCTTAAAATATCTGCCTCATGTGCCTTTCTTTCGATGTGTTTTCCCCTGAGATCAGAGTTTAATGGTAATGTATATTGTTATCTACTTTCCCCATGTGGTTGAAACCTGGTTATGAATTTGAAATGTATATATGATACTTGAATATAGAGTCAATGCTTTATTTCTCTCTAATTTCTTTTTTCTACACCTAAGAACAAAATTGTGATATGTTGAACCGTATGACTGCCATGATAGGGTAAATAATGACTCCCAAATATGTTCCCATTGTCATCCCAGAACTTGTAAATGTTGTTCTACAGTCAAAGGAACTTGGCAGTTTTTAAATTAAGGGTTTTGAGATGGGGGGATTATCCTGGATTCTTCAGGGGGCCCAATGTGTTCACAAGTGTCCTTATAAGGGAGGCAGGTGGAGATTTGTTATGGAAGAGAAGACTGTGAGTGAGGGAATGTAAAAGTTGGAACGGGGAAGGAATAAATTCTCCCTGGAGTCTCCAGAAGGAACCAGCATTCCTGTCACCTGTATTTAAGCCCTGAATGAATCATTTGGTCTTCTGACATACAGAACTGCAAGATAAGACATGTGTTGTTTTGAGACAATAAGTTTATGGTAATTTGTTATAGTACCAATAGGAAACTTACAATAGTTCTACAGATTTATTTTTAAATACCTTAATTTTAGATATACTTATGGTTAAGTAGGGAAAGTGAGTAAATTTTAAAAAATAAGTTTCTAAAGCAGTGATAATATACATTTGATTACATTTAAAACGTATTCAATCTGTTTTTTAAAAATACTTTAAATACCCTCTTCGTACAGATTTTCTTTATTTAATCTATATTCTGTCAGGTTTTTCTCTTCTCTGCCTTTCTTATTAGAAAAAAAAAAAGATTTTCCTCTTTCTAATTATATCACCTTAAGTTAGAGGTGATACAGGACTAATTTCTACCCCCCCACCCCAGTTTTTCCTCACCGTTAATGTTATTCTATTAAAAAAAAATCTTTAGTTTTGAATTTCAAGTACAAAAAATATTAACATCAAGTAACACAAAGCTTTCTCACTCTTTCTACTTTTTCCTGCCATGCCAATATGATGCAGGCAGGTAGCTTGATAAGATATTAGTGAAAAATGTGTGAAATATTTGCACAGAAAACTCACTACCTGTAGAGGCCACAGGAAAAAAAAAGTCACTTTATTAATGAAAAATCAAAATGACACAGCATTGTCAGCGCTTAATTATATAGAGTAAGACCTGGAGCATTATCTTTAAAATTCTTTTCAGCATAACCTGTGACTTCTTGATTTCTACTTTAGTCTTATGACTGGCTGATTTAATGTGCTCACTGTTAAGCTTGTCTTTAGGCTGCTGTTTTCAGTAATTTATATCATACATCTCTACTGATTATATAATTCCAGAGGCACTTGAGAAACTGTTTATATGACAGATGCTATAAAATGCAGTTTCCTTGAAATATAAGGGGAAAAAAATATACTCAAATTAGTCCAGTCTGAGATTCTGCTGACCTTATTGTTACTTGTCAAGGTACAGTAAAAAATATATGTTTTACCAGTCTTTTCTAGGAATTTAACACTCTAGTCACCAAAATCTAAGAAAGTTGGCCTGGCCATGGAAAAAAATCAAGAATTTGTCCTTTCTCACCTTAGCTTCAAATAATTTCCTTATTCATAACATCCTATCACATTAAAATCAAGAATATTGGTTTCTAGTAATTCTTCTAGGTAAAAGTACTATTATTTGAACTTTGTATAAATTATATATGAAAACAATATAAATAGATTTTAAATATAATATCCTAATTTTATTTGAATATAATTAGTCACTTCAGGGTCTCAGTTGATTCATCAAATAGTTTGCATCTTGTTCCAGGAATAGAAAAATATGAGCCAACTTAAATGCTATTCAAAAAAAAAAATTCTATACAATTACAAAGAAAATCATTTATAAGTAAATGTCTAAAGTCACCTACCTAATAATGTAGAAAGGAAGCAGCAAAGTGGTAAAGCTTGAAAAAATATAAATTTTTAATATAATATAATTAATGGATAAAGTTTTACGCACAAATTTTGCTGCTTCATTAAAAAATTTTAGACATATAAGAAATTCATATAACAGATTTCAATTGAGCTGTTTTAAAAATGATGTAGGTATATAGGTATGGTAAAATAAGCATAGTATATAAATGACAAAAATAAGTTGCAAAATAACATGCATGCTACGATTCAATATTTTTTTGTAAATAGCAAACAGCCTAAAATTGTATAAGCAAATTGTATCTCTAATAAGACCATGTTGGAAGATTTGGGAATGGATGATGAAAGAGATAATGACACAGTTCCTCTACCAAATGTTAATTCAGCAATATTAGAAAAGGTCATTTATGGTGCACCCACAACAAAAAGGATGATAAGAATAAAGAAAAGTGAACAGACCCCATTTGGGACTACACATTTCTGAAAGTTGACCAAGGAATACTTTTTGAACTTATTCTGGCTGCAAACTACTTAGACATCAAAGGTTTCCTAGATGCTGTATGCACGACTGTTGCCATTATGATCTAGGGGAAAACTCATGAGGTGATTATAGTAAGACCTTCAATATCAAAAGTGACTTTACTGAAGAAAAGGAAGCCCAGGTAAACAAAAAGAATCAGTGGTGGGAAGAGAACTGAAATGTGCCTGATACTGCAATGCTGTAAGGATTGCTCCAAGTACTAGTTGCCTGCTCTGTTTATAACTGTTAATATCAGACAAACAGTAAACAAATAGAGCAGCAAATGAATTGTATTAGCAGAATAGTGTCCTCATTGCATATGTAGTTCAAATACAGATTTCAAAGCTATGGCTAAGTTATTTCTAGTGTGATCAAACGTTTCTTTTTTCCTTACTGTGAATAAAAGTGAACTGTGGGTTCTCTATTAAATATATATACACACATATGCATATTTAATATATATACATATATAAATAATATATATACATATATGTTATTTGGAATAGCATTAAACTCTCAAGAGTGGTTTATCATGCCAGCCTAGTAAAACAACATGTAACAAGAGCAAAACAGAAATAACCTAATTGTCTAATAGTTATGGATTTTTAAAAAATTAAATTTATGGGGTGACAAAGGTTGATAAAATTATGTAGGCTTCAAATGTACAATTCAGTAATACATCATATGTATATTACATTTTGTGTTCACCATCCAAAGTTAAATTTTCTTCTGTAGACAACAGTTTAGTGGTTACCAGATGGAAAGTGGGGAGAAGGGGAGGTAGGTAAGAATAAAGAGGGCCAAATAAATGACATTGGAAGATACATATTTTTAAATTACAATAACAAATTATTGTACTGTCCCTAATTTTAAAAATAATTTTTAAAGGAATATGATTTTATTTTAAAGAGCCTAATTAATCTTAGTCTAGGTCACGTTCTATTTTGGAGATTGTTTCAAAAATATAATTAAAAATGTTAATACATCTTAAAAAGTTAAACCTAAACATGAATATATTTATAAGCTATGACCATGAAATAATACATGTGACTTATGAAGAATTCATTAAATTTTAGTCTTTCTATGTACTTTTGTCATCCTTGAATTTACATGATAAAAAACTGCAGAGAAAGCTAGCTGAAAGATCATTAATTTCATAAATAATTTAAACCAAGAAGCTTTATGAAAATTAGTCATTTAAGTGTTATAGATTTGCTTTTTTGATGTCTCAAGAAGGGAAAATGTCTTTTTCTGATCTGTTGGGCTCCTAAATTGCATTAACAGATAAGAAAATTTCAGTCACATTTTGGGACTGTGAAACAGTGCATAGAAAGCCTTGGGGATTATAGAAGAGAGAGTCACATTTAAGGACTTCCATTCGTAATATAAGATAAATAGCAGCAATTACCTTTTTTTCCCCTTAAGACAGAACCTAGACTAGCTTAAAGTTTCTTGATCATTTCAGATAGAATTTATTTTGATGTCTAAACTCCTGAAATGTTTGTCTATTCTTCATGACATCTAGGAATTGACTGTGTTTGTCTTAACTCTTGCTATTCTTCTTTACAGAATATATAATTATACATTGCACTTAACTTTTCAATTCCCAGACTCTTTCACATTCATTAAATCAACTAATATAAATTGTAATTTGTAGGTATGATTATTCTGATTTTAAATATGAGGAAACAAGATTAGCCTGGAACCAACTTGCAGTTACAAAAGAGGTAAGGGGCAGATTCCAGAGTAAGTCTAGTCCTTACACTCTATACTCCAGTAACTGTGGCACATATGATGATCTGAACTTCCCATTGGGCCTAGTACAGTGCTATGCAAACACATTAGGAAACTTTTATACAAATATATCTTTTATCCGAAACTTGTTTAAATCTTATTTCAAGGCTTATGAAACTATTGTCCATTCCTTGGTTTTGTTCAGTAAAACTTTTCTGTAATCATATGATTACTGTCCAATTAATATATTCTGTGTATATGACTATCAGTTTTATCAGAGTAGAATTAATTAATGTAAGAAAATAATAATGTATAATACATAATGAATAATAATATAACAATAAACCAGAAAATGAGGAAATATTATTGCAAGGCATTAAGAGTTTGAACATATGGTATTGAAAATGGACATTATACTATAATTTAATTATGTAATGTTTTATAATAATAAAATCCATCTTGGGTTAGTTTCTTGAATTTTCAATATTTTCATTATTTAACTGTCTCACTGAAAATGTATTTGGATTGAGAAATAAAAGCAAAACAAAAAATATTCTGTTATCTGATTATTGAGAGTGCTCCTAATATCGAGTGCCTTTTTACTAATTCTAAACCCATTTTCAGCATCCCCACATCTGCTCCACTTCATAAGGTATGCTCTTACTTTCCCTAGTCACAGTTTGATACCTATTGGTTCATAAAATTCTCCTGGATTCCATAGATTTTGTAGAATATAACTCTAAGATTCTATCTACATGTGTGTGTGTGTGTGTGTGTGTGTGTGTGTGTGTGTTTCTAGGAAGTACAGAAAGGGAAAAAGTACTCATACTGCTGGGCACTGGAGGGATTGTTGAATGATCCTGTCATACTGATTTAAAAAGATGCATGTGCATTCCTGCCAATGCACCAAAAATGGACTGTGAAACTGCTTTTGTTCTCTCTTTAAAGAAATAATGCAATGCAACAGCAGATTCATTGGCATTGTTTCTGGTTCAAGCCAAAAGGAATAAATCAATTCTTCCTTGATGGAGGCTATCTTTGCATAGGACAAGTAGCCACGTAAGCCCACTGCTGCCTTGAAACATTCATGGCTTCCTGAGGATATGGGTGATATTGTTCTCATCATTGACCAAATATTAGCGTAAATCTCTGTCGTAAAATAACACCTGGCCGGGCCCTGTATTTTCCTCTCGTTTCCTCTAGTTAGTAATTGTCTTTTACAAATCATTGACCGCATGCAGAGAAGCTTGTGTTGTCTCATATTGCCTGCTAGCTCATAATTTCTACTTCGTGTTCTCACAGTAGCTTCGAAGGCATTCAGTGCATATGTTACACTTTTTGTTGGTGATTTTTGTGACTACTCTGTTAACAAGCCAAATTGTATTGCTCTATATTTATTGCAGAAGTTAATGGGATTACAAAGATTTTTAAAACTATAAGTGATCTAATTATTATTCATAATGAATAATGCAAATCATTGCCACATTTTATACTTCATTTAAAATGCAACATGATGTGCAAAATAAACTTTTTTTTCTTTTTCCTAAATTCTGTTTCTAGAGAAAACAGCGTATGGACAAAACTCAATTGTTTTAGTCTACACATTTGCAAGGTGAGTTTATACAACCAAGTATTATTTATTTTCTTAGTATTAATTACAATTAATTGTAGATTATACATAAAAATGCATACAATGTAATGTTAATTTAAAAAAAAAACCCAAAATATTAGGCTTCAGCAACACGCAATTTCTGATTAGAATTCAAAGTCAGTGTAAGGGAAATAATAGAAAAATAAGGAAATAGAAAGATCTGATGCTGCAATGCTGACATTAGCTGGCACACACTATCACGGCTATATCAATGGTCTACAGTTGATACTCTTCTATCTGGTTAATGTCTATGCCATAAAATTTTTAAGTATTTTGAGTGTCAGCCTTAAGGTTTGTACTATTGTCCTTAATAATTTTAGAATTATGTCATTTACTATAATTCTTATCATGGTCTTCTGTTTTGACTTAAGAAATCAATTTCAACTGACGGGCAGTTTTTTTTATTATGTATATATTAATTTGTATATATTTATCTTTGCTGCCTTTAGTTGCATAATTTTGTCTGCTTCCTAGGGAAGACAAATCTTCGCTCAAAGAGAACTGGTCTATTAGGTTAAAAATTGGTCCACATCATAAGTCCACTAAGAAATGACCTCTGCTTATTGAATATTTTGTTTCTCAGATACCCACAATGATGTTTCTGTGCCAGAAGCTGTGCTTCAGAAAAACTTGAGAACAATTTGCTCAGATTACTTTTTTTTTTTTAACTTCAGTCACTATCTCCCCTCATTTTGGTTTATTCTACTTCCTTCTACACTTTATGTATGTCATTGTCTATTTGAGTTTTGAAGGGATCCAGAATATAACACTAACTCTTTTTTTTCTTTCAAACTACTTGTCTAAAAGCAGAGCCTCCCTCAAAATTCAACTGTCATAAATCCCTTCCCCAGGAATTTTGCAACCAGGGAGAACTCACTCCTAGCACTAGGAAGGAGAAGTTAACACCAACATAAGAAATCACCTAAGCAGACATTGTCGAAAAACTACACCTTCCATCTATTCTTCTAAGGCCCCATTTATCTTTTCTAAAAGTCATTTGATTTCCCATAAGTAACTTTGTCCCTCTCCTTCTCCCCTGTTAAGATGTGTTATGTCTTAAATTCTAATCATCTCTTAAGTCATTTTTTTTTCTGTGAACTCCTATTTATGTACATGAATAAAAATTTGTCTTTCTCTTGGTAATTTGTACTTTGTAAATTTAATTTACAGACCCCCAAACAATGAACAAAAGAGAGTAAAGGAAATTTTTTTTCCTTGACAGTTTCAACGCCATGGGCATGGCTTCAATGTTAGTAGTATATAGATGCTCCTCGACTTATCATGGGGTTATACTCCAATAAACTCATCTTAAGTTGAAAATATCATAAGGTGAAAATGCACTTAATATACTCGACTTATTAAACATCATAGCTTAGCTCAGCCTACCTTAAACGTGCTCAGAACACTTACATTAGTCTACACTTGAACAAAATTGTCTAACACAAAGACTATTTTATAATGAAGTGTTATCTGTCTCATGTAATTTACTGTGCATGTTGCTTCTGCACTATTGTAAACTCAAAAATTATTAAATTGAACCATTGTAAGTCAGGGACCATCTGTAATTGTGGATGGTATTGTTGGTTCAGATGTTTTTTTCATGAGAGTATGACTGAAATGCTTATATATATATATATATATATATATATATTATATATGTTCCATTTTATGGTAATGTATAGGAAAGTTTAGATAAAAGGATATTTGCAAGGAACTAGAGGGAACTCATTTAGAGTACACAGTTTAGGGAGCAAAGCTCTATAGCGGATCTTTAAAATAAACCTGGGTCTAAATTTCTCACCTCTTTTTTTCCTTTTTTTGGGGGGGATTTTCTTACCTAAGTGCATACTATGTCTTATTACAAACTCTTTTACAATACTGTTTTGTGATAGGAGTACATTTAAATAGTTACAGATAGAATTATTAGTATATAGGTAATCTTGATATGCAATTAATGTTGAAACATTTACACTACCTGCAATTGGGCAAAATCATCTTGTTGTTGCTGCCCATCATTATGAGAGATATTGTACCACACCTTGCTAACCCGGGAGAAGATCAAAATTCAAAATTTGAAGTACAGTTGCACCTGAATGCATATTGCTTTCACATCATCATAAAGTTGAAAAATCATAAGTCGAACCATAATAACTAAGGTTGATCTGTAGTGAAGATAGTCATATAATATGCATGTTTCCTTAACTTAATTGAGCAAGGAACCACTTTTTTGAAAAGCATGTCATAGAACTAATCATTTTCAGAAATATTTTGAGGACTGTTGATTTAGAAAATGAGGCCAGAAAATTCAAACATTTATTCAAACTAATATACATTTTTGGAATTCTCCAGATTACATTAACTGTATACCATTGAACATATATAAATCTCATGTTACCCACTGGTACCTGATTAATTGAGAACACTAGGCTAGACATAATGCCAGTATGCTAGAGTTTAATTTTTAGGACCTGTGTTTTCAATAAACAATCTCAATATAACCTTGCATTTTAATTGTTTTAAGTCTATAATTTCTTGTTAATCAAATATGGGTAATGCTTTTTTCTCAGTGTTTCTGGATGTGTCCACTATACATCAGAAAGTTTTGGCAGAAGACATATATAATTTCTATAACAAGGACACAATCACTTTTTGTCTGGGGGCATGTGATGTCAATGTCTCTAGTAAAATCAAATTTCACATGATTTTACCGTGAGATTTTTATAAAAAAAAAACATTACTCTACACTTTATACCCTACATCTACATATTGAGGTCCTAATTAATCTTTCAATACTGGGCCAGACTATTAAGTACATTACTGATTAAATGTAGCCATGGTGCCCTATGACCACATAAGTTAGTGTGGCATTTTTCTTTGTTCCTGATGATACCTTATTTGCTAACAGGATGTAGTGGAATAGATTGTTGTTTTAGCACACTTTCAGATACAAATAGATGATTTCTTGTTTACCTTAATTGCCACTATTTTCTGAAAATACCTCAGTAGAAATAATACTGTCTTTCTTCTCAAGGAATACCAAAACTAAAGCTAGAAGCATAAATACTAAAATTAAAGATAGATTGAATCTAAAGTATATTTGGTGAAAAATTACCCATTTCATTTTTCCCTGTTTGTTTTGTTTTCACAATATTAGAAACTGTAGTATATTTGACTGAATTTTATCTTCATAAAGGGTTTTTTTAATATATAACTGAGTCATTGATCTATCTTTGTAGAAGCCATCAGGTGGTTGACTGTATGACTAGCACAGATCATTAAAGTTAAAAGTGCTTTAGTTATTTGAAAGAGCACATCAATTGAGCACTACTGTGTTTGTCCAAGTCAGGGGGGATCCTAATTGCTTTGACAAATTTCCTGCTGGGAAATTGATTTTCAAAGATTTCTTAATGACTTTTTTTAAATCCATTTACTTCATTTTAAAACTTCAAAGCCTTCCTTTCTATTAATTATCATATATACTAGAAAACATAAAGAACAAAATACTATGTTTTATTCATCTAAGCAGGACATCTAAACACTAAGTTACAGTAAAGATGGGAACTTATTGAAGCAAAGGTCATCCTCTGTCAAACAAGACCATAATAGGTTTTTCTTTTAGTAGAGAAATCATGAATATTTTATTTAAACGTTTCCATGAGCTTGCTGTAAAAGCTATGTTTCTTGGCATTTACTGAGGATGTTGAAATCAGTTACTGTAATTTAAATCTTTTGCTAATATGCTCATCAGAATATCATTTAAAAAATGCTCATCATCTATATAACAGTTTGTGTAAAACATACATTTCTAAGTAGTTAACATTATGGACATTTATAGTATATAAAATAAGATTCTGCTTTCTTTCATTTGTAAATTCATATTTTAGTTCTGATATAAATCTGAGCATCTACTGGAAAAATAATAAAACAATGAGTGACTTAATTCTTTATCTGAATATGAACCAAATGTCTTTATAAATGCTTCCAATGTTTAAGCTAAGTGTTAAGCAGTCTTTTGAGCCACAAATAGTGAAGGGATCTTAATTTGGTCAACTAAAAAATAACCATAGCTCATAATCTACTAAAGATTATTTAATTAGGCATGATTATTTGATGTTCCAGAATACATCTAATATTTCTGTCTTAACAAAATGTTGTATTTGCATATAATATATGCATTATCAAAACCTCTAAGCCTGCTAATATTCTCACTTGCTAATAATAGAAAGTGTTTTTGAGTATTCATATGATTATTTTCATGAGGAAGACACAGGAATATAGGGAAAATAGAATGTTGTCTCTTCACTTTCATTGAACATTTATTTTCCATAAGTGTGATATGGCCTAATTTAATTAATAGGGGCGTATAATGTCAGATTTTAAAAAGTCAAATCTGGAGTTAGATTTCCTTACTTTGAATTCTGACTCAGCAGCTTAACTCTTGGTAATTCACTTACTTTCTTTATACCTTAATTTTTCATCTATAAACTGGGAATACTAATAACATCTACCTCAGAGGGTTGTTGTGGGGCTTTAGGGAGATAATCTGTACAAAGTGACTAGCTCAGTACTTAGGATATAATCGGCATCAATAATTAATAAGCTATTATTTTCATTATTATGCTTATCTTTTATATAATAGCTATATTTTGAGAAAAAAATTCTTATGTGTTTTATTTACCTCAATGCTTTCAGGTATATTTCTATTCGAAAATTTATTTTGTCTTATTTATTTTGATTTGGTAAGTATAAGCTATCTAAGATATTGTATTGCATGTTTTTATAAGTGTCTTCTGGACATTTTAAAGCAAAATTGGAACATGTGATGGGCCGGTTCTGCAAGCTAGATGATCTTCCAATCAGAAGCTAGCTTATTTTATTTATTTATTTATATTTTTGGTCAATTTACCATTGTAAAGTGATTCTACACCTTTGTGTTACTAAAATGACTACTTTTGGGGAAAAAAAATCTGAATTGTGTTTATCTCAACATTATTCAATTTTTTCCTCTAATCGAACTATACCTTATATATAATTAACTATATATATATTTAAATTGCACAATTTGATGAATTTCGAGTTATGTATACACCCGTGAAGTGATCACTACAATTGAGATACTGGATATTTTTATTACCAGCAAAAGTCTCCTTGCACCTTTGTAATCCTTCTTCTGTCACTGCCCCCAGACAAATACTGATCTGCTTTATTGCATCATAGGTTAGTTTCTGTTTTATATAATTTTATATAAATGAATCATATAGTATGTAATCTTTCTTCATGTGGATTCTTTCAGCGTAATAAACTGGATTCATCCATGTTGGTGCATAGATTAGTTTATTCCTTTTAGCTGCTGAGTAATATTCCATTATTAATCTTTTCAAGCACTAATTTTATATCTGTAATAAGGGTTCAATTTTTAAAACAATTTTTTATTTACATGCTACTTAACGTTTTCAGGGAATTAAGCAGAGAAATATTACCTATAATATGCACAGATAATCTAGTTTATGAAAACTAGTTTTCATAATCTAGTTTATAAAATTAATAAAAGAAAAAGAAAATGTATATTTAATAAATTTTACTCAATAGTTTTTGCCACCTCAGTCCCTTCCTCCTTCTCATCCTAATTCAAGAGTTGATAGGAATAGAATGAGGTAAAGTTGCCATTTAGCTACATAGTTTAACATAATAATTATTATGGAATTCACTGAGTTCTTCTCCTTGATATTTTCTCAGTGATTTTCTTAAATCAGAAACAACAGAAGTGAGAGGAGGTAGTTTAATGATTAACACACTGTTTTTTGAAAATACCCTTTATTATGCAATGAGAAAAATAAATGCCTATGTAATGGGATGACCAGTCTATGTAGAAAGCATTGTAACTGTTTTCCAAATATTGTGAACTCCAAGGTTTTGTTAGCTGGGGATAAAAGATGCCTTTTACTTTGTGGAGAAACAAGAAAAACAGAGATTAAAAAGGGTGATATGGTAAAAATCATTCTTTGCTTTGTTCACTGTTTTGTACCCAGTGTCTGCAGGCTTAACACCTAGTAGGTGTTCAATAAATATTTGTCCTGTAAAAGCATTAAGTTTTGTAAGAAGTATTGACAAAACCATGCAAAGTTTAAAAAGCCAGAAAATAAGAAGTTGTAAATATCAGTAGAGAACAAGGTAAATATTTAAATCTGGTAGAGAAAAGTGTGAGGAAAAAAGTAGTGCATGTGGGCATATTGTCAAGATGAGAGAAGAATAGCATCAAGGATAACATTTAGAAGACTATTAAAATAATCCAGGCTTGAGGCAAGGGGAGCCTAGGAAAGAGTGGTACTAAAAGTTAGTACTAAAAGAAGATGGTTAACTTGGTAACTGATTCCTAATTGATAGATAAGAGTGAGGATTTTAAAGGTGAAAGAAGCAAAAGAGTAGGAGAGAAAAGGTTTTGAATCTGGATGACTGGGAGAATTATGACAGCACTTGTGAATTTGGGAAGCAGGAAATAAGAATTAATTTGATATTAGGAATGGGAGTTTTACGAAGTTTGGAATTTTGTCTTAACTTTTCTTTTAATCCTTTAAAATATAAAATGAGCCTAGAGCATAGAAAGTATTGAAACAGGAGTTCAAATAACTATTATTTTTCCAAGTAAAGAAAAACAAAATTGGAGAACATATTTTGGTCTCTGAAAAAGTTTTGAAAAGTTTTATCTCCAGTGAAAAACAAAGGCCATAGATCTAATAGTAAAACAATACCTTAATATTTTTTTGTTTTTAAGAATTATATATCTAACAAATTTTCATATGTTATTTTCAATAATTTTACACAGCGAAGACAACTGATTTATTAAAAAAAGGCAAAATAATTTTTTTTTTATAGAGAAGAAAACTTTGTGTTACACAGGATATAAAATGAGATAGTTGTATGTCTTCTAAAATTGGCTATAATATATGAAGTCTTAGTTGTAATGACAGTTATAATAAAAGATAAGTTCAGAATCAAATGGCATTTTCTTTTAAAAATGATCATCTCTATCTTTCAAATCACATTATAATATCTCAAAAGCAGAATTTCTTATTACTGGCACTACTTCCTAAAAGGCTGACTAGTTACTGACTTTGTATTTGATGAACTCAAATAACAAGACATTCTTGGATCAATTTTCTGACTTCAAAAGTAAATGACTTGTGCAATAATATTCTAATTTTACCTTATCTTTTAAAATGACTTATTTTCCTTATTAACAAAGATATAGAATGATCCAGTAGCTGGGAACTTAAAATTTTTTAACTACTCGACTCATTGGAAAAGAGTAATGTCACCAGCTTATACTTATAGCCTGTTGTTGTGATTGATATTTTATGACCAAGCTGCCATCACACGGCTGAATTTCAGAAATGTGAGATCATAGATATGGTGCATTTTTTAAATTGCCAAAAGAATGAATAACTATATGTCATCCAAAGTGTTTGTTCTTAACTTTGTTATAGACATTTAATATAAAAACATACATTTCAAAGACAGAATAGGAATAAACTTTTTGCTCCAAAATTACATTTTATAAATAGGAATTACTAACGAAAAATGATGATACAAATCTTGTTTATAATGTAAAACAAAAATGTTCTTAAGAAGAGAATTTCAAGTGCAAATCTTCTGTTTATCATAAAATTTAATACAAGCAAATAGAAAAGTGCAATAACATAATGGATATCCATATACCACCACTTGGTTTTAACAAATGAGAACATTGAAAGGATTTGGTTTCCATCTGTTTTTATGTAATAATAATAAAAAAATCCAGATAAATGAGTCTCTTCTGTAACCTCCTTAATCAAATTCTCTTGTTTTTTTAACCCCAAAGGCACCATTAACCTGAAGTTGGAAGGTATATTTTTCATCAATATTTTCATATTCTTACTATAAGCATATATATAAATTAAAAATGCATACTTATAATGTTATTTGTAACACATGATATAAGAATGACATGTAACAATACTATATATTATATTATATATTATGTAATATAGTATGAAATATAATATAGAATAATATAGTATCATTTGGAGTGATTTATACTTTACTTGAATTATTTATGTACATATACTTTTAAGTCACTGTTTTATTTTCTAAAGTTCTAAATATGTTTATTGTGCATCTGGTTCATTCACTTTAACTGCTGTATAATATTTCATCGCATGACTCTACCAAAAGTTAATTACTTATTCTTTTATTGATAAAAATGTGAGTCCTTTTCAAATTATTACCATTGAAACCAATGCTCCATTGAATATCTCTGCCTACATCTCCTTGGGTACATATGATAATTTATTTAAAATGCCAATCTTTACTAAATATTTACTAAATGTCAATCTTTACTAAAGATTTGCTAGATTATAGGAAGTATATACACATCTTCACACTATCTTGCTCTCCAGAATGATTGTACCAATTGATATACTCCCCAGCAATGTATGAGAATTTCCTTTTCCGTACATCTTTCTTTATATGCTTATTTTTAAGAAGTGAATTTAAAAATTGACATAAAGTTTAAATTTGCTGTACTTTTAACATAAAACATATTAGCTAAAATGCTATGTGAAAGCTACGATAAATAAAATGGCTTTAGGATCCAGGGATCCCTGAAATAATTGTGGATCTTCTTGCATGGTTTAAACATATTTAATTACAGTAAAATTCAGTTATTGACAGAACCAGGGTTTTCATCTGTCATCCTTCTCATGACTTCAGAAACAGAAGGAATTAGAATTCTTTAGAATCTAGAAGAGGAAGTAAATCTTATCCCAGTTCCTGTTCTCATTAGCTACATGATCTTGCACTACTTATTTAAATTCTAAACTTCAGATTCTCCCTTGAAAAACGGTGATTGTAAATGCAACAATATTGCTTCAAAGATGTAAATCAGATAACATTTTTAATACACAAAGCACAATGCTTAGCACAGAGTAAGTGCTAGAAAATGTTCATTTGTCATCCTGAATGGAGTTAGGCAAACTATGATGTTAAAGCTAATAAAATAAAATTAAAACCCTTTAATATATAATAGCCTCTACGTATTTCTTCCTCTACTTTAGATTCCATAGCATTTAAACTAATAACATGATATTAGTTAGCATTGAATAAATATTCTCTAACAAGAACCCTAAAGTTCACTTTTGCCTTACATGGTATGCAAATTACAAAGTATAGCTAACTTGCTGGATACATCTATCATATAGCAACACTATAAGAGTGGCAAGGAAAAACTTAGCAGAGAAATATGTTGGGACTATACCTTTTCCTTGTTATACTACGAATTGTTTGAGGTCAGGAAATTTCTCTCATTCATATTTATTTTCCTAAAATTGGCATACAGTCAGCATTCTTATATGATAAGTGAATGAATTAGAACAATTAGCAATATTTCTTCTTGTGTTAATTTTCAGGAAAATTGAGAGTTTTGGGATGGAAAGTATTCCTTGGCAGAATCCAATTACCTTCTTCATAAATGAAAGCACTAAAGTCTCTTTTTGTGCACCAGATAGTTATCACAAGTAGCATATGATGAATTTGAAACCTCAGTTAGGTTTGTTTCCTACCATACAAGCTGCAAACATCATATGGCTGAAAACAGAAAGTGCTGGAAGAAGCAGTGGGGAGGATAAAAGGATCATGCTAATGCTTTGTTGTCAATTCCAAATCGACAGTTATTTGTGTCCTATTGTTAGGCACTATGGGGGCTAAAATGTTTTATATACAGTTCTTGCTTTCATAAATTCACCATCATTACAGAGAGAATAAAATATTGAAAAATCTGATTTTTTTTCACCTGGTAGCTTGTCATTATATATTAGCAGTTTAAAAATAAAAGTAACATACTCTAAATTTGGTAAATAACTGGAGCTGTAACTCTAGGTATTGTTTAAAACCTATAAAATATAGAAAAGACACATTGATTATTAGTATATAAATGTCATAAAGAGAGAGAAATTAAATTACAGCCATAAAATATATCTCTATATCAATCAATAGGACTCATGGATTACATAAAACATAGAAGTCCAAGGAGCAAGAAATGGAAGCGAAGATGAGAATCATATTAGACTTATGGCAAGAAGCTGATGCTGGCCACCTGGGCCTAGTCTGTCATAATCTGACTGTCTTCAGTCTTCCCCATATTAGTAACTGGAACTAACCATTTACCCAGTTGCTAAAGCCAGAAACTGCAGAGTCAATCATGACTCCTAAATTTCCTTGATCCCGCATATCCCAACCATAGTCAGCAAGTCCTGTTAGCTCTACTTTCAAAATATAGCTTGACACCATTCACTTCTCTCCATCTCCATTGCCCAAGCCACCTTTATCTCTTCACTGAACTAAGGAGTCTTCTGATTTCTTTCCTTTCATGCTTGACCCCACTCAGTCCCTTTCCCTGCAACCAGACTCAATTTTTAAAGAGGTAATTCAATTAATTTCACCTGATGTTTGAATTTTTCAATGTCTTCCAAAAAAGAGCTTAAAATATAATCTAAACTTCTCACCTGCATGTTCTGGCACCCCCAAATTCCACCATTTTATTGTGACTTTGCTCTTTCATTCACTATAGTCTAGCTACAAATGTCCTCTGTCAAGATATGGAAAGCTATTTTCTTGGCTCATAGCCAAATGCTTTTTCTTGTTTCTGGAATGCTGTTCACTTGGCTGGGTTTATTTTCATTCTTCAGATATCAGTTTAAATGTCAATTCTTAAAGAAACTTTCTTTGACTTCTGTATCAGATAGGCAACCCGTCTTTTATAGCTACAAGGTTATTTTACTTTTAGTAGTAATCACAATGAGTAAAACTTTTATTCATTTATTTACTTGTTTATTATGTTTCCCACCTGAATATAGCAATTGTTATATCAAGCACCTGGGACTGTGCCTGGCATATAAGAAACTAATACGTGGATGTTCAAAGAATGAATAAATGAATGCTTACTGGTATGCCTCTCTAGAGAATTTTTTTTCATTTTTTAAAAATTTATTTGTTCAAATTAGTTCCAAGTATACAGTACATTGGTTAGACATCTATATAGTTCACAAAACGATCTCCCCAATTTCTCCCTCCCTCTCCTGGCCCTCCACCTAGCCATCATATTGATGCTAACTGCATTCTCTCCACCATGCTCCCCCTCCCCGTGACCAACTGTCAACTACTAATTTGTACTTCTTCACCCCATTCTCTGAGCCCCCCAAACCCTCTCCCCTCAGTTTGTCACCAACTTGTCCACTGTATTTGTGAGTCTGTTTTTGATTAATTTGTTCTTTTTTGTTCCTTAGATTCCGTATATAAGTGAAATCATATGACTTATTTCACTTAGCATAATAACCTCTAGGTCTATCCATGTCATTGCAAATGGTAGGATTTCATTTTTTTTAATGGCTGAGTAATATTCCATTGTATATATGAACGATAATTTCTTTATCCAATTGTCTGTTGATAGGCATTTAAGTTGCTTCCATATCTTGGCTATTGTAAATTGTGCTGCCATAAATATTGGAGTACACAGATCTTTGTTGTTTTGGTTTTCTTTAGATAAATACCCAGAAGTGCATTTGCTGGGTCAAAAGGTATATCCATTTTTAATTTTTTGAGGAAACTCCATACTGTTTTCCATAGCAGCTGTACCAATTTGGAATCCCACCAACAATGTATGAGGGTTCCCTTTTCTCTGCATCTTCGCCAGCACTTGCTGTTTTATGATTTATTGATGATAGCCATTTTGACAGGTATGAGGTGATATCTCGTTGTGGTTTTAATTTGCATTTCTCTGGTGATTAGCGACCTTGAGCATCATTTCATATGTCTGTTAGCCATCTATATTTTCTCTTTGGAGAAATATCTGTTCAGGTTTTCTGCCTCCTTTTTAATTGGATTTGTTTTTTTTAGTTTTATAAGTTCTATATTTTGGATATTAATCCCTTATCAGATGTATCATTAGCGAATATCTTCTCCCAAACAATCGATTGTCTTTTTGTTTTGTTGATGGTTTCGTTTGCTGTACAAAAACTTTTAGTTTGATGTAGTTCCATTTGTTTATTTTTTTCTTTTGTTCCCTTGCCCAAAGAGATATATCTGAAAAGAAATTCTTGTTAGTAATATCAGAGAGTTTTCCCTCTATGTTTTCTTCTAGAGGTTTTATGGTTTCTGGTCTAACATTTAAGTCTTTAATCCATTTTGAGTCTATTCTTGTATATGGTGTAAGAAGGTGGTCTAGCTCCTTTTCTTTGCATGTATCTGTCCCATTTTCCCAACATCATTTATTGAAACACTGTCTTTACTCCACTGTATATACTTATCTCCTTCGTCATATATTAAGTGAACATATAGGCATGGATTTATTTCTGGGATCTCTATTCTGTTCCATTGATTAATGTGTCTGTTTTTATGCTAGTACCATGCTGTTTTGATTACTGTAGACTTGAAGTACAGTTTGATATCAGGTAGTGTGATACCTCTAGCTTTGTTGTTCCTTTTCAAGATTGCTGTGGCTATTCGGGTTTTTTTATGGCTCCATATAAATTTTAGTATTATTTGTTCTAGCTCTCTAAAAAATGTCATCGGTATTTTCATAGGGATTGCATTGCATCTATAGATTGCTTTGGGTAGTATGGCCATTTTAACAATGTTGATTCTTCCTATCCATGAACAGGGTATATGCTTCCATTTATTTGTATCTTCTTCAATTTCTTTTTTCAATGACATAATTTTCTGAAAGCAGATCTTCTACTTTCTTGGTATTTTATAATTTTCGACACAATTATAAATGGGATTGTTTTCTTAATTTCTCTTTCTGAAAGTTCATTGCTGTATAAAAATGCCATTGACTTCTGAATATTTATTTTATAACCTGATACTTTACTGAATTCATTGATTAATTCTAACAGTTTTTTAGTGGAATCTTTAGGGGTCTCTCTATATAGTATCATGTCACCTGCAAATAGCGAGAGTTTTACTTCTTCCTTTCCAATTTGGATGCCTTTTATTTCCCTTTCTTGTCTACCTCTCTAGAGATTTTAAAGAGGTTAACTGACAGATGAAGTTGGAATGTGGAAAAAGTGTTTTTTTTTAATGCATCTATTTTATATTTCATTTCACTAATTCATTCATTCTGAAAACATATCACCACTGAAACAGAGTAAATTCTTCAATGAATAAAGATGTAGCAAATATATATCCAATAAAAATATTTTATTAGCCTTGACTAGTATACATGATTTACAAGGTAAGAAAGAAAAAACACTAGTTATGCAATATGGTTCATGAAAATAAAAATGCTACTTATCTTTGCACAGGCATTTATATTTTTAAATTCAATAAATTTATACATGATGAAGTACTCTTAACTTCTCTTGATATATATTTATAAAGAAGTAAACATGTTTCAAAATTATCCAAACACAATATTGTAGTAGAAGCAGAAATGATATAGTCCCACATCTTAAAATGTCAATGTGTACTAGTCTGTTTTCTTTTTTCGAAAAACAAAATACAATGAAGACCATAGAAATTAAAATATATCTTCAAGCTGAGATTAGCTGACATTTGTCTTTGAAAAAAGAAAGGTAGTTTCTAGCATTTGATTCTTTACAATGTTATTAGGAAAAGGCTTAAAATATTCCAGATGGATTCAGTGTTTACTAACATATGGTAATGTTGTCAAACAAAGAACATGTAAATTTTGAGCTCTGAAGTCAGTGCAGTGAATTTATAAAAGTATATATGAATTATTTAAGAAGTGTGAAAGTAATGCTATGTAATATAAGAAAGAAAGTTTGAAAAAAATCACAGACTGGATATGCATGGGCATGCTATACTGCCTTTTGGTTTTGGTCTGGTGTATTTTAAATGTACTAAATATTTTACAAGATTATATGTATAGTACAGACAGACTTTTCACTGAAATATTTTTATTCTTCTTTAATATAGATGTTTTAGTTAACAGTTGTATTAACTTGCCAGTATTATCTGAAACTCTCCAAAATACTTCCTAACAGCAAGTATACCACATCAATTAGGTTACCAACAGGAACCAGATGGTACACTCAAATTTAAACAATTTAGAAAGAGTTTATAAAAGAGAATACTTACAAAGGTGTGAGCAGGTTGTAGGGGAACCATAGGGATAATGCAGAGCTAGAAACATAAAAACACCCCTCCCAAAACCAAATAAAAACAACTGTTATTATCTTTGTGCCTAATGGAATATAATCAGTGGTTAACCACAAAAAAATAAAGTCAGGAAGATGCTGCCTGAAAGGGACCTGCCAGCTAGGAACACAGCCAGCCAGAAATAACCCTGTAGGAAGGAAGTCAAGGAAACAAATATCAGGATTTCACTCTCTTCACTCTCTCCCATATAGTTTCTCAGTGGGCCAAGTCTGAGCACGTGACCTGGTTTTTAGCTGATTTGGGAAGTTAGCTTACTCTATTTACTTCAAAGATAAGTTCAAAAAGGAAAATAGGACATGTGTTAATTATTCACACTTTAATAATAATATGTCTATACTTTAGTGTATTTAGCACAATAGATTACAAAAATTTTTCATTTTTATTATCTCATCTGTGGCTTAAAAGCACTCCCAACCTAAGAGCATGAGTTCTGGAGTCAGATCCTCCTGGGCTCATCAGTTGTGTGACTTTGGACAAATTATTATTTGTACCATAACAATTTAAGATACATAAATTATTTTGTGTTAAAATTATTTAACAAGGATACAAGGGAGCTTGTATCCACTACTAGAAATAGAGGAATAAAAATATAATCTCTTGAAATATCTTCATAATTTTTTCTATCGTAATATTTTAAATGTTTTGTTAATGCTGGCTAGTGTGGTACTTAGAAGAAATAAATTATTTTAACTAATTTTAACACAAAATAATTTATGTATCATCATTTATTCATCTGTAAAAGGGGAATGGAGGTAATACATCCCCTTAGGGTGTTTTGAGGATTGAATGAATCAATACATTTAAAACACTGAAAATAGTACATAGCATGTGGGTAAGTGCTTAGTAAATGCCAGCTCTTCTGGTTTTCATTTCACAGGAACAGAAATGAAGTTCAATGAACTCAAGGGATTTAAGGCCATAGTTTTCAAAGAATGCTGAGAGGTAGCTCATGACCCAAGTTTTCTGACTTGAAATACAATGCTTCTAATATTCTGAATAATTACATAATCATGGTCAATTGTTTGGTTTGTTTCTCCAAACATATACTTTTTGTAGGCTTTGCTCACTATCATAACTGGTTATTGCTTATCACCATGCTTTGTTTTCATAGGGTCCTGAGACAAAGGAAAATAAAAGGAGTTTTCCATGGTGGTGTGCTATTAATTCCAGTCTGAAATTAGTTACTCTATTAACAATAAACCTCCTTGGAAATAGCACTTCCATACATATACATTTGACTCCGGTACCTTCTTCATTAGTTATCAAAATGATTTAAATTAATACTTAATTTTAAAGGAGGGCTCTACCACTTTAAATACCCAATAACTAAAATTTTAAACTGTTGCTTACTGGATTTATTCAGTGCGTTGATGTCAGCACCGTGAATGCTGCCTAGTACTCAGTAGGTGCTGAACAAAAATTTCTTGAATTAATTAACAAATTAATAAAAGTAACACACCTAATATATTGCTTTTATTGATATGCAAGAGAATAAACTGCCCAGAATACTAAAAACCAAAACGGAAATGTCCAGATTTAGATGAAAATGCAGAGAAAATCAATAAATCACAGAGTGTTATTTCTATAGTTAGAAAGGCCTTAAATCAATATGGCCTTTCAGTATAAGCCAAAACAATAATACCATATCGAATTTTCTCTGACTGATTTAGAGAAAGCCTGCTAAAATTTCAGTATCTTTCCATAACCATTTTGAGGGAGAAATGTTCATGGTGCAAAGGTGGGTTTTGAATCTAGATTGTAGCAATTGAGAGTTTTATTCCATTGAGTAAATTAATGTTACAGCCCACAAAGATTCTTTTTTATCTTATAAAACATAGTTGTAGAAAAATAAAACAAAATAAAACTGCTCACTTAAGGATGATTAAAACAGAACAGATTTATCTGGGAGGTGGAGGGAAGAAACACAACCAAACCAAAATCAAACAAACCCCAAACAACTTATTTAAAGTCTTCCACGGATTTTTTCTATGAAAAACCATAGCAATACAGGGAGGGAGCTTGTATCCACTACTAGAAATAGAGGAATAAAAATATAATCTCTTGAAATATCTTCATAATTTTTTCTATCATAATATTTTAAATGTTTTGTTAATGCTAGCTAGTGTAGTACTTAGAAGAAATAAAATAGAACATTAGAGAACCTGAAGTACAATTGCCAAGACTTCAGCCACTACGAAATATACTTGAAATAAAGGAACGTCTTTAAAAATGTAAACTCAATATCATATTGTAGCAGTTCTAAACAAATACTAAACAAGTTTTGGTTATATAAACAATTTAGATTATAGATTTTAAAGCAGTTATCTCTTCTCTATTCCTGAATACCTTTATCATCTCCCTACTTTTATTAGTTTTTATACTTAAACTCTAATTTTTTTAAGGTTTATGTTTCGATTTCATTCTTCTGATCAAATTTGTAGACCCTACTAAAATGGGTTAGGTTTCTTTTCTGTTTCACAGCATCTTGTGGTTTCCTAAACATATTATACTTGTTAATAACTTATGTCTTTCAATGGTGTTTAAGACAGTGTCCAGCTTATGAAGATTTGTCTTTCTAGAATTAACTAAGTGCTTGGTAAATAATAAGTGCTTAACACATATTTGGAGACATGAAGTACTTATACTATATGATTTTTAACAAAAAATATAGGTAGTCGTTTGCCTTTCAAATCATTATAAAATAGATATATCTACATCTTCAATTTTCTATGAATACATTCTATATACCAAGGTTTTAGTAATGTAGCTTTGGTTCCCACATATATAAGTAATATCTTGTTTTGTTAACATACAATTTTCTTTCTTTCTTTTTTTTTTTGTATTCAGTGGAGCCCTTTGAAACTGAAACATGTTAACTTCTCCTTCTGTTTAAAGCCTATATCAAACTGAGAGAAGATATTTTCTTGGACTGGAAAAGTTGCTCATGATAGTTTAAGACAGACATCCCAAATTAAAGTCTTCAATTTGTGCTTCATTAATCTTTTGAAGTGATTTTCCAGAATATCAGGCCAATTTATTTCAAAAGTAAACATGAAATAATTCCAAAACATAAATTACACATTATTTAAAAGGGCTGGTTTTTATTCTTATTCTTATTCTTATTCTTTTATTCTTATTCTTATTCTTATTCATTATTTGAGAAATCATTGCCTTTCGATTTTGTTAAGGCAAATAATTATCAGTTGCTGGTGTAAATTAATATTCTATAAATTCAAAGCTTGAGTTGCATAGTAATAAATTATGTTTTTATATGTAACTGTTTTGCATATGCTTCAATACATGATCCTAATCACAAAGATTAGCTTTTTTCTTTGAAATTTTACTAGTAGTTCATTAACCTAAGGGACTCTATACTGTGAAAAATTGTCATGCATCCTATTCTTTCCCACATCTCAAATTCATTCTGCCTTCTTTCTGGCTCCTGAAATATTTATAACAGACTGGGAAGAAAACTACATTTTAGGTCAACCATGAAAGAAAAAAGACTAAAACTTCAAAAATTGGTTCAGGTAACACTAACTGGGGTCTGTCATATTAAAATACAATCTTCCCAAAGATTAATGTTGGATATTAAATCCCTTCATAATTGTCCTCAGAATTTTTCTCAAAAATTTCCATCAATTCAGGACTATTTTTATTGTGATAAAATACACATAACATAAAATTCACTATTTTAACCATTTTTAAATGTAAATTTCAGTGACATTGAGTATATTCATGTTAATGTCCAACCATGACCACCATTCATCTTTAGTAATTTTTCATCTTCTTAAACTGAAACCATGTACTCATTAAACAATAATTAACCATTCTCCCCTTCCCCAGCCCCTGTCTCTGTGAATTTGACTACTATAGCTACCTTATAAAAGTGGAATTATTCAGCATTTGTCTTCTTGTGACTGGTTTATTTCACTTAGTATAATGTCCTCAATGTTCATCCATGTATCAGAATATTTTTCCATTTTAAAGCTGAATAATATTATATTGTGTGTATGTGTGTGTGTTATGCGTGTGTGTGTGTGTGTGTGTAGTGTGTATATATATATATGCTGCTATATATATATATATATATAAATAAAATGTCACATTTTGTTTCCCCATTCATCTGTTGATAGATATTTTGGTTATTTTGGTTTCTTCCACCTTTTGGCTACTGAAAATAGTGCTGTTATGAACATTGGAGTACAAATTTCTGATTGAGTCTGTGCTTTTAATTCTTTTGCGTATATATTTAGTAGTAAATATTTTGAGTCATAAGATAACTCTATTTCTAATTTTTAGAAAATTGCCATACTATGTTTTCCATAGCTAATTTGGAGCTTTTTAAAAAAGTAAAATGCATAAAAATCAAAAAAGAGAAAGAAAAAAACAAGTTTGTATGTCCACTGCAGACTGTAGACTTTAATGCTAAAAAAGTTTTGAGGTTAATTTTTAAACTTCTCCATTATTTTATAATGAAATACAAACCCTGGTTCCTAACTCCCAGGCCAATCGTTGTACCACACACCCACACTTCAATTTGGTGCTTAAAACGTTGTCATAATTTTAGAAGAAAATATAAGCTTAGATAACTTATAGAATAATTTATTTTGTCTTTGTAGCATCTGAAACATTTTTGATATATATTACAGGGGCAATATGGGAGGCATTTATGGCTTTTGATATCTCCTACTAAATAACCTGGCATTAGTTTAATCGCTGCTGTTGTTTGTAGAGAATTAACTTTACTATTAACATCGCCAAATTATTTCTTATAGTAAATAAATTATAGTCACACAAAAAGCAAAATCACAAACTATAACCACTGGGACAGCTCCTTGAATCCTATAAATAAGTAATTAAATTACTTCCATTTCAAATATAGGTTTTGTTCTTTTTATCAAGAGTATTACAGCAATATTAATGAAGTTCCCCACATCCCTAGGACCATAAGCACCTTCACAGATTGGATAATCTGACTCACATAAAAATAAAATTGACGCCTTGACTTGGAGGTTTGCATACTTCAATAGACTTTCCTTCAAGTTAATTAACGTGTGAATGCTTGACTGTGGATTCAATTAACCCATAGGGCTCTTGTTGCTGTATTTTTCATAAAATAGCATGACAGGGTACAATCATATTTTTAAATGCCCAGATATGACTCCTTTGAATGAAATTAACACAATTCATTAAGGTCACGAAATTAAAGGAAAATATCAGCGATAATAAAAATGAAATCTTGTCTTAATAGCACATAAACACAATATACAAATCATATTCTTAAATTACTATTTGGCCTAAATGTATAAATAAATAATAAATGTGAAATGATTAGATATTATGGAAACTTTAAATTTCTCATTTCCTGAATTTTAATTACAAATATTACATGTGAAGGGTTTTATTTGTAATAATAAAATCTTTTGAGCTATAATGTATTGTGATTTTATCATAAGTACATGGTTTAAATGAATTCTTTAAAAATATATTTGGGCATGTTCAAAAATAGATATGCTAATTGGCAATACTGAATAATAAAATTATATACATCAATCTCTATCAAATTCAATCATGTTATTTAGAACCATTAATTCCTGTGAAAAGAAGACACACCTAAATCTCCAAAGTATTTGCTGTCATTGCATGTTGTAGTAGTCTATTGTACCACAATTCCTATCAAATTGTACTTAAATGATGATATTTGCATGTATTTATTTCTCTCCTTTACCAAAATATACATTACATGCAACCAGTGACCATGTCAATCCTACTTATTCACCTATTTTTAGTGCCTAGCACACCCTGGCAATCTTAGATGTTTAAGAAATATTTTCTGAATTAATAACAACATATTTTTAGACCAATTGCCTGATTTCCTTTTGGCCCACGGCCTCATTTCTTTCAGTCATGGTGTAACAACATAAAAGAAAATCTGTTATTGGGTACCTATGCTAAATTTCATGACTCAAATTTCTGCTGCTATTCACAGCAACCATTTCAGCACCTGGCATTCTGTACAGCGCTGAAGTTTACCCCTTACTGTTAAAAAGAATTGATCACTTGATTGTTTTTGCAAAAGACTCAAGCTGTTATACCAAGATTACTTTAGGGATGCTATTAGAGCTTAGCAGGTGAAAAAGCAAAGCCATTTGTTTAACATAGCTTCTTACTGATAGTAGGAAGCAACTCTAAGTGTGCACATTAATGAGACAGGCTGTCTAGTTCATGCCCAAAATGATGCATACCTATAAAATATTTGTGCTGTTCACACATAAAAGAATAAGGCTCCTACTAGATGTATAACAACAAAGCAATCCTTGCTCCCATTGCATGGAAGACTCAGTGCAGTGCATCACAATTACAAGTATTGGGAAAACAACATCTTACTGATAGAAAGAAATTGAGTAATGTCTTCTACAGAGACACTTTCTTCAATGAATTTCATTGAGCTAATAGGGCCTCATAAATAAGCATACATAGAAGCATTTTAGTGTGGTCATTAGCTAAGTAGTTCGAGCATGCTTAAGGGGAGATAGTAAAGACTGACAAGTAAATTAGTTTCATTTGCTTACTTAATTACTTTTCTCCTTAATAAATTATACCATATGAGATTATGTCCTATATTGCTGATTCGTCTAATGTCATTTAGAGTTACATACATTATCTTTTAAATAATTTTTATTTTTTCAAGTTTCATTAACCAAATGAAGTTTTAGTTAAATAATGCAGAACATATTCATGTGGTTAGGATTTTTATTAGATTCACAATGTGAAACAAAAACATATGGCCTCATCTATTCTTCCAATCACACATGAATATACACAATACACACAAACACATGCACACACACTTTTCTGAAAATATTGCTAAATATCTGACCAATTTTATTGACAGTATTTGAAAAAAAAATTGAAAATCACAGATAGTACAGATCCCTATATATAAACCTTATATATACCATGTTTTCCCCTATCCATACATACCTATGATATAGTTTAATCTATAAATTAGGTATCTTAAGAAATTAACAACTAATAAAATAGAACAACTAATATACTATCATAAAAATTATGTTAATGTGATCTCTCTCTCTCCCTCTCTTTCAAATATCCTATTGTACTATACTCATTATTCTTGTGATGATGTGAGATGATAAATGCCTATGTGATGAGATGAAGGTGAATGATGTAGGCATTATGATGAAGTGTTAGGCTACTACTGACCTTTTGATTAGTCAGGAGGATCAATTACTTCAAGTGATCCTAGATTATTGAATCATAATGGTGTGGATGGTTAGATGTTAGAAACAGACAGTATTGATGGTTGGAAAAATTTAGTATTTTTGGACCTCAGTTGATTGTGAGCAACTAAAACTTCAGAAAGCAAAACCATGAATAAGATGGGGGTATGGCGAGGAGACTATATTAATTTTAACTATTCAAGCATTGTAATGACTTATTTTTGAGAACTGTTGTAGGTCAAATTTTACAATGACCCCAAGGATTTGCAGTCTTTACAATTACCTTACCATAAGTGTGGGCAGGAACCTGTGACTTGCCTCTAGTCAACAGAATATGGCAAATGTGATGGGATATCACTCCTGTGGTTATACTGAGTTACATAAAACCCCTTTTTGGCTGACTGGAGCAAGAGCACCCTCTGTTGGTTTTGAAGAAGTAATTTGCCCTGTTGTGAGAGTCTATGAGACAAACCAAATGTCAAAGAACTTCAGAGGCCTCTAGGAGCTGAGAGCACCCACCCGCTCAAGAAAGTGAGCACCTTGGTTCTACAACCACAAGGAACTGAATTCTGCTGATAACCAATAACATGAGTTCAGAAGAAGACCCTGAGCTCCAAGAAAGAACACAGCCAAGCCAACACCTTAACTTTGACCTTGTGAGACATTACTCAGAGGACCTAATAAAGTTGTGCCTGGTCTCCTGACCAACAGAAATGCTGAGAAAATAAATATGTATTATTAGTTCAGGTCGAGATGGTGGAGTAGGTAAATGCTGTGCTTACCTCTTCCCATGACCACATTAAAATTACAACTAAATTATAGAATAACCTGGAGAACCATCTGAAGACTAGCTGAACAGAACTCTTATAACAAAGGATATAAAGAAAAAACCACATCGAGACTCGTAGGAAGGATGGAAATACTAAATGGACTGGTCCCACACCCATGTGGCAGTAGAGAATCTTGGCTGCAAAGGTCAATCCTGAAGAGCTAGGGGTCCTTGCCCTATACCAGGCTCTCCAGCCTAGAACACCAGTGCTGGGATGAGAAGCCTCCACACATCTGACCATGAAAATCAGTGGGAATTCCATTTGTCTGGGTAGGAGGAAAGGCTGCAGGTGTTCCTCTTAAAGGGACTGCGCACAGACTTCCTCACACCCACCACTCACCCGGGGCTTTGGCAAAGGGACAGTGGCTTGGAAGATGCCAGAGACACAAATAGAAAGAATGAGTTAAGTGGCTTCAGGGAGAAAGCTGGAAAGACAGCCACCATTGCCGAGTTGAGTCCTCTTCCTGTGTAGCAGGCAAGCAGACACTGTCTCCTATATTGAGCCCTTTTCCCACATGGCCAAATCTGAATTTTAATTGGGTGATGAAATTCACTGGCTCATCCTGGTGATTTCCTGGGACTCTAACCAACCCAAATCTCACAACACTGAAGGATTCTTAGTGGCTAGAGGTTAGCTGGTGTTTGCCACACTGCAGACTTACTTGACAACTCTCAGGAGTCCATAGGCTCCAGGAGGTGATGACTGGCCTTAGCGTGCTTTGAGCCTTTTGAGTGGCCCCAGGCTCAAAACTAGAGCCAAATCTGAATCTGCACTAACCTAGTAAACACCATTCACCTTGCCTTGGTGACTGACTCCATGAGACCACGCTCTACCCAACTCGTGCACCACTGGAGGCTGTTTCAGGGCAGGTAGGCAGCCAGTGTTGGCTTGTGCTATAGACATTCTTAGACAACTCTCAAGAGTATGCAAGCCCCAAGCAAGTAATAGCTGGTCTGAGCCTTTTACTGAATTAATCTGCATTTTCATTGACCTGGAGAATAGCACTCGCTCCACTCTGGTGATTCCCAGAGACCCCGTCACACTCGACTCACATACTTCTAGAGGCTCTTTTAGCCACTAAGCCTTATGAGTAGCCAGAAGGTGGCATCAGGCCTTAAGATGCCCTGGGACTTTTGCTGAGCTTCCTTAGGCCCAGTACTGGTGGCGACCAGCCTCGGTTTGCAGTGTGGCCTCTTTCACTCAACTTCAGGCCCAGCACAGGCAGCAATCAACCGAGGATTCATTTGTAGCTTCTACCAAGAGCCCCAGGCAGGTCACAGGCAGTGGCTGACCTTGGCCTACACGGGACTCTCTCCCAAAAAGTCCCCAAATCAACACACCCAGTGGCCAGCTTCAGACCACAAAACCTGATTAGTCCCACAAGTGGCAAAACCTGATTAGTCCCACAAGTGGCACACCCAAAAGGTGGTCTTGGCAGGCACCAGAGCCTGCTAGGGAGATTCACCATTCTATAATGGCCAGCTTCCTCACAGCAGCTCATACACCATAGTCGAGACCAATCCAAGAGACCAGTCAGCTTGAGAGTCAATTTCACCAGCTGACATACCAACAGCAATCAAGTTTCAGCTACAACAGTAGGGCATACACAACACATACAAGGGACACACCTGGAGCATCTGGCTCAGGTGACCAGGGAGACTGTGCAACTGGCCCCCACAGGACACCTACAAGACAAGTCTACTCTGCAAAAACTGAGAGACACAGCAGATCTACCTCATTAATAGAAACACACACAGAGGGAGCCAAAATGAGGAAACAAAAAAAAATGTCTCAAATGAAATAAAAGGAGAAAACTTCATAAAAAGAATTAAACAAAAACAAAACAAAACAAAAGAACTAAACAAAATAAAGGCAAGCAAAGTACTAAGTACAGTGTTCAAAACACTGGTTATAAGGATGCTTAAGGAATTTAGTAAGAACATCAATGAAAAGATATGTTTCAGAAATGAAGAATACAGAAACTGAAATGAAGAATATACTAGAAGGAATGAATAGCAGATTAAATAAAGCAGAGGACTGAATCAGCAATTTGGAAGAAAAGGTGGCAGAAAACATGCAATTTAAACAGCAATAAATAAGTAAGTAAATAACATGAGGATAGTTTAAGGGACCTTTGGGACAACCTCAAGTGTAACAACATTGCATCATAGGAGTACCAGAATAAGAAGAGAGAAAGCAAAGGATTGAGAACCTATTTGAGGAAATATTGACTGAAAACTACCCTAACCTAGTGAAAAAAATAGACATATAAGCCCTGGAAACACAGAGAGTTCCAAACAAGATGAACTCTAACAGGCCCACACCAAGAAAAATCATTATTAAAATGCCAAAGTTGAAAGACAAAGGAAGAATCTTAAAAGCAGCAGAAGAAAGGCAGTTAGTTACCTACAAGGGAGCTCCCATAAGAGTGTCAGCTGATTTCTCAACAGAAACTTTGCAGACCAGAAGAGATTGAATCGAACTATTCAAAGTAATGAAAAGTAAGGACCTACAACCAAGACTACTCTACCTGGCAAGGCTATCAATTAAAACTAAAGGTGAGAAAAAGAGCTTACTAGACAAGAAAAAGCTAAAGGAGTTCATCACCATTAAGCCAGTATTATAAGAAATGTTAAGGAGACTTCTTTAAAGAGAAAAAATAATAGAACATAAATATAAATAATAAAATGGCAATACTACAAACCTATCAATAATTATTTTAAATGTAAATGGATTAAATGCTCCAATCAAAAGACATAGGGTAGTTGAAAGGATAAGAAAACAAGAGCTATACATATGCTGTCTATAAGAGACACACTTCAGATTGAAAAACAAACACAAGCTTAAAGTAAAGGCATGAAAAAATATATTTCATGCAAATGGAAATGAAAAAAATCTGGGATACCAGTACATATATCAGACAAAATAGGCTTTAAGACAAAGGCTATAATTAGACACTAGAAGGACATTTCGTAACAATAAAGAGATAAATCGAACAAGAGAATATAATCCTTATAAACATTTAGATACCTAAAATAGGAGCATCTAAATACATAAAGCAAATATAACTGATATAAAGGGAGAGATTGACAGCAACACAGTCATAGTAGGGGACTTTAATACCCCATTGACATCAATGGGTAGATCTTCCAGACAGAAAATCAATGAGGAAACAGCAGCCTTAAATGACAGTTTAAACCAGATGGATTAATTAATATTTTTAGAAAATTTTAACCCAAAGAAGCAGAACATGCATTCTTCTCAAGTACACATGGAACATTTTCCAAGTACACCACATGTTAGGCCACAAAACAAATGTCAATAAATTTAAGAAGATTAAAATCATATTAAGCATCTTCGTTGACTACAATGGTATGAAATTACAAATCAGCAACAAGAAATAAAAAATTGAAAAATACACAAACATATATAGGATAAATAACATGCTACTAAACAATGAATGGGTTAACAATGAGATCAAAGAAGAAATCAAAATATACTTTGAGAGAAATGAAAATTAAAACACAATAACCCAAATCTATGGGACAAAGTGAAAGCAGTCAAGAAAAAAACGAAAATCTGAACTGACTGATTACTGCTAACAAAATCGAATCGGTAATCGAAAAACTCCCAATAAAAAATAGTCCTGGACCAGATGGCTTCACAGGTAAATTTTAACAAACAAAAATATAGGAATCAAAGAACAAAAATCAAAGAACACCCATCATTCTCAAACTATTCCAAAAAATTCAAGTAGATGGAAGGCTCCCAACCTCATTTTACAAAGCCACCATTACCTTGATTCCAAATAAGACAGAAACATTACAAAAAAATAAAAATTTAAGCTGATATCCCTGATGAACATAGATGCCAAAATCCTTAACAACATGTTAGCAAACTGAATTCAGCAATACATTAAAAAGATCATACACTATGATCAAATTTGATTTATTTCTGCGATGCAAGTTTGGCTCAGTATCGGCAAGTTGAAAGATTAAAATCACATAACCACATCAATAGATGCAGAAAAAGAATTTGACAAAATCCAGCATCCATTTATGATAAAAACTGTCAGCAAAGGGGGAATAGAGGAAACCTACGTCAACATGATAAAGTCCACATACGACAGACCCACAGCTAACATCATACTCAATGTGGAAAAGCTAAATGTACTTTCCCTAAGATCAGGAACAAGACAAGGATATCCATGTTCACTGCTTTTATTCAACACAGCATTGGAAGTCATAGCTACAGGAATCAGAAAAGAAAAAGAAGTAAAAGGCATCCACATTGGAAAGGAAGAAGTAAAACTATTCTTATTTGCAGATGACATGATACTATATAGAAAGAACCCTAAAGATTCCACCAAAAAATCTATTAGAACTGATAAATGATTTTAGTGAAGTAGCAAGATACAAAATTAATATTCAAAAATTGGTTCCATTTTTATATACCAATAATGAATTATCAGAAGGAGAAATTAAGAAAACAATCTTATTTACAATTGCATCAAAAAAATAAATAAATAAATTACCTAGGATAAATTTAACTAAAGAGGTAAAAAACTCGGAAAACTCTAAGGTATTTTAAAAAGAAATTTAAGAAGATATAAATAAATGAAAGCATACACTGCTCATGAATAGAAAGAATTAACATTGTTAGAATCTCCAGACTACCCAAAGCAATCTACAATTCAATGTAATAATCCCTTTCAAAATACCACTGACATTTTTCACAGAGCTAAAACAAGTAATCCTAAAATTTATATGGAGCCACAAAAGACCCCAAATAACCACAGTAACCTTGAGAAAGAAAAACAAAATAAGCGGTATCAAAATACCTGATATCTATAACTATACTATAAGTCTATAGTAATCAAAACAGCATGGTACTGGCATAAAAATATACACATAGACCAATGGAACAAAATGAAGAGCCCAGAAATAAATTAATATCTTATGGTCAATTAATCTATGAAAAAGGAATCAAGAATATACAATGGGATAAAGACAGTCTATTCAATAGATGGTGGTAAGAAAACTGGACAGACAGATGCAAAATAAAATGAAACTGAATCACTTTCTTATACCATACAAGAATAAATTCAAAATGAATTAAAGCCTTAAATGTAAGACCCCAAACCATAAAACTTCTGGAAGGAAACAAAGGCAGTAAACTTTCTGATATTGTTCTTGGTAATATTTTTTTGGATATGTCTCCTTGGTCAGGAGAAACAAAAGAAAAAATAAACAAATGGGACTACACCAAACTAAAAAAGTTTTGCACGCACAGGAAACCATCAACAAAATGAAAAGACAACCTACAGATTGGGAGAAGATATTCTCCAATGATACGTCAGATAAGGGGTTAATATCCAAAATTTGTAAAGAACTCATACAACTTAACTCTCAAAATACTAACAATCCAATTAAAATGGGAGGCGGACCTGAATAAATATTTCTCCAAAGACAACATACAGATGGCCAACGGACATATGAAAAGATGCTCAACATCACTAATCATCAGAGAAATGCAAAACCACAAGATAGCACCTCACACCTCTCTGAATGGCTATTATCAATAATTCAACAAACGGATGTTGGCAAGGAGGTGGAGAAAAGGGAACCCTCATGCACTATTGGTGAGATTGCAAATTGGTGCAGTCACTATGTAAAAGAGTGTGGAGGTTACTCAAAAAATTAAAAATAGAACTACCTTATGGCTAAGCAATTTTACTGCTGGGTATTTACCTGATGAAATCCAGTACACTAATTCGAAAAGTTATATACACCCCTATGTTCATTGCAGCATTATTTTCAATAGCCAAGATACAGAAGTAACCTAAGTGCCCATTAATATGTAGGAAAAGTGGTACGTATATACAATGGAATATTACTCAGCCATAAAAAGAATGAAATCTTACCATTTAAGACAATGAGGATGGACCTGAAAGGTATTATTCTAAGTGTAACAAGTCAGACAGAGAAAGGTAAATATCATATGATCTCACTTATATGTGGAATCTAAAGAAGAAAATAAGCAAACAAAAGAGAAACAGGGTCATAGATACAGAGAACAAACTGATGGTTGCCAGATGGGAGGGGAGTTGGGAGGCTGGGTGAAAAAGATGAAGGGTTTAAGAAGTACAAATTGGTAGTTCTGAAATCATCAAGGGGATGTACAGTACAGCATAGTGAATATAGTCATCTTGTAATAACTATGTATAGTGCCAGGTGGGTACTAGGCTAATTGAGGTGGATCACTTTGTAAATTATATAAATGTCTACCCATTATGCTGCACACCTGAAACTAATATAAAAAAATTAAATGTCAACTGTAACTGAAAAATAAATTAATTTAAAAAAGAAAATAAGAAAAGATTTATTGTTTTTAGCTGCTAAATTTGTAGTAATTTGTTATATAGCCTAGATAACTAATAAAAGAATTATAGAAACTAACAGATCTAACAGTCAGAAATAATTTAAAACCTTATAGAATTGATTATTACACATATTGAAGTACTATTTACACAGCTTCTTAATAGTAAAAATAATATTCTCTGTTATTTTTAGAAAGTTTTACTACTGATAGTTTTTATTTCTAACTTAATGGAGTTTCAGTCAAATAAGATCAGTCAAGATTGCTATTTAGTTAAGGGACAGTCACACATATGGGGCTACCAGGAACAATTTTCCAAGGGGATTTCCCTCTTTTCTGTTTATACCTATCAACAAGAATTGAAAACATGAAGTCTCCTGCATACATAAAATAGCTTAGTAAAACTTTAGTTTTTCTCATGTTCTCATTTAAGCTGGTGAGATTTTCAAATTCTCTTTTTTGTGTTTTCTGTACCTTGTCATCTGGCCACTTGGTTGCCCTTATTCTTTGATATCTGCATATCTAGTTCCCTGTTAACTACTTAATTTTTCACATACTGCTCTATTTTATTTAAGTTGTTGAATGTTGTCGGCAAAAATCTTTCATAATATTCCCTTGTTATAATCTCTTTAGTGCTTCTTAGATCAGTAAGTGACAATACCTCTCCCATTCATGATATTGCTAATTTGTATTTCCTCCATCTTACTCTTGTTCTCTGTTTAGGTAGTGGTGTATCAATTTTGTTGGCCTTTTCAAAGACTCAGCTTTGGCTTTGT
The DNA here is from genome assembly GCF_902729225.1 of Pteropus medius. Lineage (NCBI taxonomy): Eukaryota > Metazoa > Chordata > Mammalia > Chiroptera > Pteropodidae > Pteropus > Pteropus medius. Next base: position 868,036 of record NW_024348082.1, on the reverse strand, counting down.
TAATTTTCTGTGTTGTGTGTTTGTTTTCTATTTCATTGATATCTGCTCTTATTTTTATTGTTTCTTCTTTGTACTTGCATTGGCTTTATTTTGATCTTTTTTTTTTCCTGACAATTGTTATTGGTTTAAACATTTCATCTTTTATAATATAAGTATTTAGAATTCCATATTTCTCTCTAAGCACTTAGGTTGCATCTCATAAATTTTGATTTGATGTGTTTAATTATTCAATTCCAAATATTTTAGAATTCCCTTGATACTCCTTTAAGTGTGTTGTATATTTTTCACATAATTTTTTTCTGAGTATCTTTTAGCTATTGATTTATAGTTTAGTCCCATTTTGATCAGAGAATATCTACTACATTATTTTAATCCACTTATGTATTGACACTTGTTTTATAGCCCAGCAGATGATCTTTTTTTCTCTTGTGGTTCCAAGATTTTCCTTTTTTTCTTTTTTTAATATAGTTTGAGAATAATGTACCAAGGTTTAGCTTTCTTTGTATTTATTCTGCTTAGGGTTTATGGATCATCTTTGTGTTTTTCCTCAAATTTGAGAATTTTTTTATCTCTCCTTTTTCATTTTTTTGGTCTTATTTTCTTTCTCCTCTCCTCACTTCCCAAGATTCTAATATACTTTTCATATTGTCTAATGGTTCCTGAAGCACCAATTCCTTTTTAAAATATATATTTTTTCTCTCTGTTATTCATATTGGTATAACATGTATTAATCTATTTTCAAGTTCACTGACTTTTCTGTCATTTCCAATTTACTGGTAAGCTCATCCAATAAGTCGTTTAATTCATATATTTTATTTTTCTCTCCTATAATTTCTTTTGGGCTCTTTTTATATTATTGAACATAGTTATAATACAAGCTTTAAAATGCTTATTCATTAATTTCAAAATTTGACTCGTTTGGGATAAGTCTCCATTAACTGTATTTTCTCTTGAGTTTGAGCTACATTGAGCTATTTTTTCTTAGTCAAGTGATTTTGGATTATATCCTAGACATCATGAATGATACATTGTAAGGCTCTGTGTTCTGATTTATTCCTCTGAACATACTGATATTTCTTTTGAAAGTAGATCACTTAGCTAAATTTACACTGCAAATGCTCTCCTTTGTGGTGGATATTATTTGAAATATCATAAAAGTTCTTTTAGCCTTATAATGGCTGTTTGGAATCTGGCCTAGATATATGCAGTTTGGCTATCATACGGAGATTGGGGTGGAGTTTATACAAAGAATTTAAGGCTTTTCTTTTATGGCATTCTCTTCTAGTATTTCTCACCTCTCACTTTCCAGTTGTTGTGGTTACTCAAAACTCTTGTCTTCTAGATCTGTGTGCTAGTAAAGCTGTGGGTATTTTCTCTCAGTTTAAGTGCACAGCATGGCACAGACTAGGAAACAATCTCAAGCAAAAGTGTAAAAATAGAAACTTATCTTGTTCAGTTCTCTTACAGAGACTTAAGATAGCAGTTTAATATATATATATATTTCTCCATAGTTTATAGTTGATATCTGTAGAACAATTGGTCAATTAGAAGCTATTGAGCTATTAAAGACAAGCAGAGGACTTACTGCTAACTTAAAATCTACATTACTAATGTGCATTTTTTCTCATTCATTCACTGTTCTGTTCATTCATTTATTTCTTCATTCAACAACATAGCATTTTTAAGGGAAATAACCACTCTCATAAATGTGTGAAATATTTAATAAGATGACACTGTCTACACAAACTTGTAGTGTATCAGAAAACTTACAGAAATTAAGTTGACCTGCTCAGTATCTGACCAGTGGACTTTTGATCATTGTCTTGATTAAATCTAGCACAGAATTCTAGACTTTTGTATTGGTTAATGTAATTTCTTCTTGTCAATCTTGTTTTCATGACCTATGTTACACATAGTTCAGTATTACTGGGAGTCATGTTTGTTATTAAATATTTTTTCAAATGTGATGATGAGTTTTAATTGTAAGGATAAACAGCTATAAGAGATAAGTGTTACACTATGTTGATAATGGTAAATATTTACTCCCATCTCCCATTCCCCTGAACCTCATAACCCCAAAATACAGACATCATGAACAAAAAGAGAAAGAGCTTCTTCTACTACTCACAGATTAATGCTGTTTTTAGGAAAAACTAAACAAATTTATATCATATATAAATAATCATCTAATAATTTTGAGTTATTTTCTAATTCTAAGATAGCTATGTTAATTAAACCCATCAGAGTTAGTTGTCTATTTGTCATTCAAAACTGACTCATTTCAGGAATGAGAGAAATAGTTTTAATTAATAATTTCTCTCAATGTGCATCTTTCCAAAAATTTTATTTTATGATAAAAGTTAAGATTTCAATTTTTTCTCAAATTGGTAAGAGTTATAATATATCTCTCTGGAATTGCTAATAATGTTCTACTGTAAGAAACAAAAGAAAGCATAACAAAAACACAGAATCTCTTTTAGTTGAAAACCAATGCTTGGGATTTAGGATTTGTTTGATGATATGCTTAGTTGCTATTTTTTAACATTAAATAACCTGATCCAGGTCACTTTGAGTTGAAAGTTGGCCATAGTCTATTTTTTAAATTTGAAATCATTCTGTAAGAGCTATGTTGGCATGCCAAATGAGTTTTCAGCCTGTTCCCACTGTATAAACTAACATCCTTCAACTGACAAACTGCACTTTGGCATGAACAGAAAGATGAACTTCTGCCACCTTTTTGATCCTTAGTAAAATAACTATAAAGTATTCAGTGTGTTGTTTATTTTCAGAGCTTGAGGATAGCAGGTTTAATGGTACTAAAAGAACAATGAATTGATGGCAAGTTAAAGACCAAATAGGTTTAACAGATGTACAAGATCATTTAGCAAGATCTATATGTGCCAGGTTGGAATTTTATGACATCAGCTTCATCCCACGGGTTATCGCTGTCTTCCTCCTGTTAACCTTGTCTAATTATGACCTGTTAGAAAGTATGGAGAAATTAGATATTTTTCTATAGGTCTTTAATTACGGAACCAATGTAGGGAAAATAATAGGGAATTTGATTTGGAATGGACGGAGGCACATTTTCTAATGATGACAGCTGTCCAAAAATAAAATGAGAATGCTTTGGAGGTTATTAAGTTCTATATCATGAAAGTGTTCAGGCTAAGTTTGTACAATTTGAAGAAGCTGCTATAATAAAAAAATAATGAAGAAAATGATGGGAATTGGACAAGATGTGTGATGAGGTGTCCTCTAAGGTGTCTTAAGGTAATACCCACTGTATACAAATATATTATTTTCATAAAACATTAAAATAAATAGTTATAATTTGCTTTTTTTTTATTGTCTTTCTACAATACTTTTCTTGGAGTCACTATACATAACTCATTTTATTGTACTGTGTTTCATTGAGCTTCACAGATATTGCATTTTTACATATTAAAGATTTATGGCAACCCTATGTTGAAGCAAGTTTACTGGCACTATTTTTCCAATAACATTTGTCCACTTTGAGTCTGTGTCAAATATATAATTATCAAAAATACTGGTAATTCTCACAATATTTTTAACTTTTTCATTATTATATCTGTTATGGTGATCTATGATCAGTGATTTTTGATGTTACTATTGTATTTGTTTTTGGGTGCCAAGAACAATGCCCACATAAATCGACGAACTTAATCAACAAAGGTTGTATGTGTTCTAACTACTCCACTGACTGGCCGTTTCCCATCTTTCTTCATCTTCTCATGCCTCTCCAGTCCCTGAACACATGACAATATTGAAATTAGGCCAGTTAGTAACCTTACAATGGCCTCTAATCATTGTGAAAGGAAGAGTCACATGTCTCTCACTTTAAATAAAAAAAAAAAAAAAAGATTAAGCTTAGTGAGGAAGGCATGTCAAAAGCCAAAATAGACTGAAAGCTAGGCCTCTCGTACCAAACAGTATCCAAGTTATGAATATAGAGGAAAGGTTCTTGAAGGAAATTAAATGTGCTACTCTAGTGAACACATGAATAATAAGAATGTGAAACAGCTATAGAGAAAGTTTTAATGGTCTGGATAGAAGATTAAACCAGCCACATCATTCCTTTAAACCAAAGCTTAATCTAGAATAAGGCCTTAACCCTCTTTAATTCCATGAGAGCTGAGAGAGGTGAGGACACTGCAGAAGAAAAGTTTGAAGCTAGCAGAGATCAGTTCGAGAAATTTAAGGAAAGAAGTTGTCTCCATAACATAAAAGTGCAAGGTAAAGCAGCAAGTGCTAATGTAGAAGATTCAGCTAAGGTAACTAATGAAAGTGACTACACTAAACAAAAGATTTTCAATGTAGATGAAACAACCTACTATGGAAAGAAGATGCCATCTAGGACTTTTATAGCTAGAGAGAAGTCAATGCCTGGCTTCACAGCATCAAAGGACCCTCTGACTCTCTTGTTAAGGGTTAATAAGCTGGAAACTTTAAGTTGAAGCCAATGCTCATTTACCATTTCAAAAATCCTAAGGCCCTTAAGAATTATGCAAATTATGCTCTGCCTGTGCTCTATAAATGGAACAACAAAGCCTGGGTGTCAGCACATCTGTTTATGACATGGTTTATTGAATATTTTAAGCCTACTGTTGATACCTACTGCTCAAGAAAAAGATTTCTTTCAAAATATTGTCACTCATTGGCAATGCATCTGGTCACCCAAGAGCTCTGATGGAGATATACAATGAGATTAATGTTGTTTTCATGCCTGCTAACACAGCATCCATTCTCAGCCCATGGATCAAAGAGTCATTTTGACTTTTAAGTCTTATTATTTAAGAAATCAATTTCCTAAGGCAATCGTTACCATAGGTAGTGATTCTTCTGATGGATCTGGGTAAAGTCAATTGAAAATCTTCTGGAAAGGATTCACCATTCCAGATGCCATTAAAAACAGTCATGATTCATGAGAAGAGGTCAAAATCAACATTAATGGAAATTTGGAAGAAGTTGATTTCAACTTCAGTTGAGGATGTAACTGCAGATGTGGTTAAAACAGCAAGGGAAGTAGAATTAGAAGTGAAATCTGAAGATGTGACAGAATTGTTAGAATCTCATTATAAAACTTTAATGGATGGATTGTTTCTTATGAATGAGCAAAGAAAATGGTTTCTAGAGATGGAATTTACTTCTGGTGAAGATGCTGTGAAGATTGTTGAAATGACAGCAAAGGATTTAGAATATTACATAACTTAGTCGAGAAAGCAGTGACAGGGTTTGAGAGGACTAACTCCAATTTTGAAAGAAGTTCGAATATGCATAAATACTATCATTGCATGCTTCAGAGAAACTACTCAAAGGAAGAGTCAACTGATGTGGCACAGAAATTGCCACAACCACCCCAACATTTCGCAGTCACCACTTCGATCAGTGGAAGTCATCAAAATAGAGGCAAAACCCTCCACTCGCAAAAGGATTATGACTTACTGAAGGTT